>NC_141885.1:28390562-28751957 GCF_030686135.1 Camelina sativa | reverse complement strand
TAAACCCTAAACCCTAAACCCTAAACCCTAAACCCTAAACCCTAAACCCTAAATTTTCCTAATTCTTATTCCTATACTTCTAAATTGTATTTCTATATTTTCGTACACTATATTTCAAAATTCTATATTTTTGTACCCTATATTTTCCTATATTTCTATTTCTAAATCCTAAACCTTATATTTCTAAATCCTACATTTTTGTACCCTAAATTTTTGTAACCTATATACCTTATATTTCTAAATCCTTTACCCTATATTTCTGTACCCTATATTTTAAATCCTATACCTTATATTTCTGTAATTAATAGTAATCCAATACCTTATACCTTTATTACTATAGCAAAGATTTAGTGTGCGAAGAGCAAAGGTTTAGCCAAATAAAGATGCAAGGGTAACGTCTCAATTTACCCTGGCCATATTCAGGCTTGAAGACATAATCAAACTTAAAATGCTTCTTGGAGGGAATCAGATGAAAGTATTTTGAGCTTGTTTTCCTGTGATGGATCAAACTCAGCTACAGAAGCACAGCCACTTGCTATTTCAGCTTGGTTTAGAGGTCTGCATCTGCAAAAGACCCTGATATTTCCCTTGAATTCGATCACTTCATTGTATAATCGCTTCCTCTCTGATGACTCTTCCAAGTACTGATTTTCCATAGTTCCAAGCTTATCAGCTGCCATAGTAAACACGTTAAGGCTTATCAGGTTACAACCAAAGCAAACAAGCTTTGCATTAAGACAACAAGGTATATTAAGACACTAAGGTACTGAATCAAAAGCTGGAGAGCCCGGGACATTTCTGGTTCTAAAAGGGCACAATTCGTGATCTCTTTCATTTGGTTCGATACCAAATCATGTTCATCCTTCAAGAGCTAAGACATGATATAAAAAATGGGTGAACATATAACACTAGCAGAAGCAACATCATATTTCAACTTAAAACAATCTCCACTTACTATTGCAATTCACAACTGTCGTAATCAAGAAGAGGAGAAAGAAAGTAGAGTACCTTAATTTTGTCACTAAAGTCGACAATCTTCTGCAAATTTGGAAGCGTTTGTCCATTGGCAGGAGAAACTACTGAATTCTCACTTTCTTCCTCTGTTTCATCCAAATCAGTAATGTCATATCTTATCAGAGTCAAAGACGCAAGTTAATATACGGCTCGTCCACCGGGAACGTCTGAGAGTTCATGTATCAGAGTCTTCGCTTTCCTCGAGTTCTTCTTTGACGTTCACACCACAACAAACTTCCTCTATCTAATCCGATTTCGGGGAGAGAAAACCGCTTGGGGAGGCTTCGGACTCTGATTCTTCTGCGCCGATGATTTCTTGGCATATTTCGATTTAGCCGGACACGAAATCTTTATTCTTAAGGTTTGAATTCTCTAAAGATCTGGAAGTATCTTCAACCTTGGACTGAAACTTGCTCTGATCCTTCACCGGAGTCCATGGTTTCCCATTCTTCAATGTCAACGACGACTCCATCGAAAAAAAACAGGCAATCAAATGAGCAATACGAATAACGAAATCTAGATCTGAGAATCAATTTCAACACGAATTAGGGTTTTTGTCAAGGAGTCGAAGAAGAAGAAGAAGATAGATAGATAGATAGATTTGGGGGAAAACAAATGTGACCGTTGCGGCGACGCTCTCTAATAACGGCTGGTTTTTTTTTTCCTAAAGCTCATTAAATTAATAATGCTCTTTTGATACTTGTAAACTGATATTAAAATTATTACACTGACAACCCCCCTTGACAGCTAGCTCTAAAACTTGAAGTGTTAGTCTACGTTTCTATATATGTTTCTTCATTTTCTTTTTTTTTGAACAAACATATGTTTCTTCATTTTCAACTTTTTATAATTTATGAGGCAACGTTAGTGTTTTTTTAAAAAATTATATGATTTATGAACATTAAAGAAACTCGATTGTAGAGGATGTGTATTTATATATATATATATATATATTTTTTTTTTGTGGACTATTACATTCTGTTTTGGTCTTTCCAGAACTTGAGTTGTTGCTTCATATGCAACCATCAATTCAGTTATTTGATCCAATCAACAGAAAATTTATAGCAATGCAATAGATCTCAGTCACTTATCAACATGGGACAGTAAGTAAAATTAAAATCTCAAATACATGAACTCTCAGAGTTAAGTAACGAAAATAAGAGGTGCACACCACAAATACAAATACAGCAAACATAAGAAGATGTTGCGGCACGCGGTGGACGTTTCTGGTGGACGAGCCGAAACCAGCGGAGGGAGTTATCTTGGAACCACCTTTAACTCCTGTGTACCGATGTCGTGCTAAGTGAGTATAAACCCTAAACCCTAAACCCTAAACCCTAAACCCTAAGTTTCGGTACCTTATATTTCTAAATCCTATACCATATATTTCTTAATTAATAGTAATCCAATACCTTATACCTTTATTACTATAGCAAAGGTTTAGTGTGCGAAGAGCGAAGGTTTAGCCAAATAAAGTTGCAAGGGTAACGTCTCAATTTACCCTGGCCATCTTCAGGCTTGAAGACATAGTCAAACTTAAATTGCTTTTGGAGGAATCAGATCAAAGTATCTGGAGCTCGTTTTCCTGTGATGGATCAAACTCAGCTACAAAAGCACAGCCACTTGCTATTTCAGCTTGGTTTATAGGTCTGCATCTGCAAAAGACCCTGATATTTCCCTTGAGTTCGATCACGTCATTGTATAATCGCTTCCTCTCTGATGATTCTTCCAAGTACTGTTTTTTCAGAGTTCCAAGCTTATCAGCTGCCATAGTAAACACGTTAAGGCTTATCAGGTTACAACAAAAGCAAACAAGTTTTGCATTAAGACAACAAGGTATATTAAGATTAAGCAATTGAGTCAAAAGCTGGACATTTCAGTACAAAGGAACAATTCGTGATCTCTTTCACTTGGTTCGATACCAAAGCATGTTCATCCTTCAAGACCTAAGACATGATATAAAAAAAGGGTGAACATATATTACCTTAATTTTGTCACTGAAGTCGAGAATCTTCTGCAAATTTAGAAGTGTTTGTCCATTTGGCAGGAGAAACTACTGAATTCTCACTTTCTTCCACTGTTTCATCCAAATCAGAGTCAAAGACGCAAGTCAATATACAGATACAAAGCACCATTGTTGCTAATTTCTTGATATTTGATCTGGAATAAACCATAGATGATCAGCGAAACCATCAAAGAAAAACCCATAACTACTACTTCATCACTTTACCAGATAATTTGTCGTGCTTCACTAACATTGTAGAAACCACAATTTTCTCCGGCTCTCCGGATTCTTCTCCATCTCCGAGATTACAGCTTCCTCCCCCAATTCAATTCTTTTTTTTTTTAAAACTCCTCTTGTGAAGCATGAAGCGTCTCATGCGCTACACAAACACACTTCATGTTCCCCTTCTTCCTCTCTCCGCATTTACAATCAATCTCTGTAACAGCTGGATCCGTCTTCCCTTTCCTCGAGTTCTTCTTCGACGCTCACACCACAGCAAACTTCCTCTCTCTGATCCGATTCCGGGGAGAGAAAACCGCTTGGGGAGGGTTCTTCGGGTTCGGGCTCTGATTCTTCTGCGCCGATGATTTCTTCGCATATTTCGATTTGAAATCTTAAGGTTTGAATTCTCCAAAGATCTGGAAGTATCTTGAACCTTGGACTGAAACTTGCTCTGTTCCTTCACCGGAAGTCCATGGTTTCCCATTCTTCAATGTCAACGACGACTCCATCGAAATAAAACAGGAACTTGGTAATCAAATGAGCAATACGAATAACGAAATCTAGATCTGAGAATCAATTTCAACACGAATTAGGGTTTTTGTCAAGGATTCGAAGAAGAAGAAGAAGATAGATTTGGGGGGAAAAAACAAATGTGACCGTTGCGGTGCTTTTTGGAGGCTCTCTAATAACGGCTAGTTTTTTTTATTATGCCTTTTTAATAAATAAACTTAGATTAGTAAGAAATCATTTTTTTCCTAAGATCATCAAATTAATAATAATGCTCTTTTGATACTTGAAAACTGATATTAAAATTATTACACGGACAACCCCCTTGACAGCTAGCTCTCTCACACGGCAAAAGAGATTAGTTTTAACACTGGTCTTATTGAAAACTTGGAAGTGTTAGTCCACATTTATATACATTTTTCTTCTTTTTCAACTTTTTATAATTTATGAGGCAACGTTATGGTGTTTTTAAAAAAATTATATGATGTATGAACATTAAAGAAGCTCGATTGTAGAGACTAGACGATTTGTATATATTTATATATATATTTTTGTTTTTGTGGACTATTACATTCTGCACATCACTTTTGGTCTTTCCAGAATTTTCGTTTTTTTAACTGGAGTTGTTGCTTCATATGCAACCATCAATTCAGTTATTCGATCCAATCAACAGAAAATTTATAGCAATGCAAATAGATTTCAGTCACTTATCAACATGGCACAGCAGTAAGTAAAATGAAAATCTCAAATACATGAACTCTCAGAGTTAATTAACGAAAATAAGAGGTGCACACCACAAATACACATACAGCAAACATAAGAAGATGCTGCGGCACGCGGTGGACGTTCCCGGTGGACGAGCCGAAACCAGCGGAGGGAGTTATCTTGGAACCACCTTTAACTCCTGCGTACCGATGTGCAAGGGGAATATATTCAATTAACCAAAAATCGAGTGTTGCTTGGTTTTGGTGATAAGAGGGGAGTAGGTACCTGAACGAGCACCTGGAGACGAGGTAGGGGTAAGTGTCACACCTGGGGCTGTGGTTTCCTCCGCCGGTGAAGGTGCTGTTGGACCAGTGGCTTCTATTTCACAAACACTCTGTTGTGAGAGAAACAATATTACAATGCATACGATATAAACATATAGATAGGTGTGTTACCGTTGCATTGATTGAGGGGAGGCGTCTGAATGTTGCAGGCATTGGGGAGCTGCAACGCCTGTGTGCGGTTAATGTTAAGGCCTATGTTGGGGATCGGACTGTTGACGGCTGAACAAATGCATTGCGGCGAAGATTTGATAACAGAGTCAAGCTGAGAGCAGCAACTCTGTGAGGGAGTGGTTGAGTTTCCAGTGACGTAGCTGAGGCACGGAGAGAGGGTGGTCAAAGTGCTCACGCATGACCCGCTGGGCTGTGCTGTTGTAACCCCCCATAGAGCTGCCACGAAGGCTACAAATGTGATCGTGCAGTTGCTTCTATATCCCATATTTTTGAGTTATTATTGTTCATCTTTTTGTGTATTTCCTTTGGTTTAGTTATATAGGAGGAGACGATCATAAAATGTCAAAGAGACTGGTATCATTGGATGACCTACTTTACATTGTTTATATGATTTTATCAAACCAGTATGTGCGTTCTAGATGCACCTAATATGTGTATACAACTAATATACCTTCTTCAGAACTAAAGATTGTAATTACTTGTTACAAAATTACTAGAAGTATGTACGTATACCAAACTCAGCTACTTTCTCTTTTTATTTGGTTTATCTTGGTTAATGAAATAAAAAGGAAACTGTGTGTTGATAAAGAGATTGAGAGAAAGGATTCTATATTAGTTGGAAGTTGTTGAACTCCAATGCACCCATTTCTTTTATTATATATAAAACAGAATTATATGACTACGAGGCATCTTCACTGGAGAATTACGCAGGCAAAATTAGAATGGAGGGCTTAACATTGATAGTAGTGATGATGTCATGCTTTATGTTGGGAGGGAAAGGTCAGCAGATAAGCACGCCATGCACCTCCTCCATGATCTCTACCTTCACTCCATGTCTCAACTTCATCACGGGAAGCAGCGGCGGCTCCGTCACTCCCACCGCTGGCTGCTGCGACTCCTTAAAGTCGTTGACCAACACTGGCATGGACTGTGCTTGCCTCATCCTCACCGCTAACGTCCCGCTGCCTACTGGCTTCATCAACCGGACTCTCTCGCTTGCTCTGCCTCGTGCCTGCAAGATGGGCGGTGTACCTGTTCAGTGTCAAGGTTCTTATTTTTTACTCTCATTCATTTTTTAATATACTCTCATTCGTTTTTTAATATGTCATTTTTAAAACTACGGTTGACTCATTTGCTTAATTTACAGCTGCGGGGACTCCACTGCCAGCGCCAGGTATCCCCTAATTGACTGTATTGTGCTACACAAACTGTGTATAGGAGATTCAGTTAATTCTATTTGTTTATATATATGTATATATTGGCCAGGTCCGGTTCCATTTTTACTGGCTCCACCACCGCCTGTGTCTGCTTTTAGCCCCGCAGGTGAGTACTTATTCAATAATCACGTATACGTCTTTGCGTTTTGAATTTGATTTTCGACACATTTGATCAGCGTCCAAGGCGGCGGCAACACTTGTACCTGCACCTGCACCTGCACCGGATGCTCTCGCAGATGGACCGACGGCCCCCACAGCCAAACCCGGAATTCGACCCGTTGTTCAGCCAATGCAACCCATCAGCCTGGCTCAATTTTCTACTGCTCCGTTTCTACCGTTGCTTTTTATTCTTCTAATTCTGTTGACTTTGTAAGCCAGTCGGCGTCTCCATTATTCATATAATACTACCCTTATGTATGTGTGTTCTCTCAGGTTTATCCATTACGAGTTCAAAGTTATACATATGATTCATTATATATAATTGCCAACTCTAAGAAATTCCTTCTGGTTGTCAAAAAAAAAGAAATTACTTCTGAGAATAATACTAACATGTGCAATATAACTTGTTAGGAGGCGATATAAATAAATTTTTCAGTCAAATAGCAGTAGGATGAATTACAAACGATTCTTTTAAATTATGATTTTTCTACCATTACTTTCCACATAACCCTCTAACTATTAACTTCGGACTGGATTGGCCAGATAAATTTTATCACTCTCGTAGGATTAACATGTGTTACTACTTCTGCTAAAAAAATGAAAAACAACAACCTACTCTCCCGAAACAAGCAATTTCTTTTTATATCCCACCAAACAGAGAAACTTGTCCGAAAGGAAAATGAACAAAAAAAAAAAAAAAAAAAACTTCACAAAAAGCTGCAATTTACATTGAAAATAAACCCCCTTGTTGTTTCAAGCCTCTTCAAGAGCTTTCTTGATGTCTTTCTGCTCACCCAAAAAAAGAAAAGCGTATCACGACAATGACCGCATATTACATAGACAATTTGGATTCCCAAAGAATGGATACCTCGATTGATAGCGGTGTAACCATTGTGCTGTAACGATCAATCACTAAGCCATCTTTGCTGACCAAGAACTTGGTGAAGTTCCACTTAATTCTGGAACCCCAAAAAGTGGGTTTACTTGCCTTAAGGAATTTGTAGAGTGGTGCAGCGTTTTGACCGTTTACGCGTACCTAATCCCACATTCACAACTCGCAAGTGTAAATGGATTTCATAATAATTATATATAAATAAAAAAAACTCAATCCAAGCGTCCTGATCTGATCTCTACCTACCTTCTGGAAAACAGGGTATTCTGCTTTAAAGCGTGTACAGGCAAACTCTTGAGCTTCTTGACTTGTGCCTGGCTCCTGGTATAGAAACTGGTTGCAAGGGAATGCCAAGATCTCAAACTCTGAAAACGAGGTCATGAAATGGTAAAGTTAACAAAAGGAGATGAGCTTGCACAACTGCATAACAAAAGCCCTAAATTAATCATGACCTTGGTCCTTGTATTTCCGGTAAAGTTCGGTGAGCTGGGTATAGTTAGATTCGGTGAAACCGCTGTTTGCACAAACCAAAGGATTAACGAGCGATGAAGAAAATTAGCAAAATCTGGGAAAAGACCCAAAGAGACGAACCATTTGGAGGCGACATTGACGATGAGGAGGACCTTCCCTTGGTAAATGCTCAAATTCACGTCCTTCCCCGAGCTATCCTGATGTCCAGGAAACAACAACAACAACAACAACAGGATAAACAAAATTGGAGCAACGATTCAACCTCGTCCTCTATCTAGTATAAGCAAAAAAGATTATACCTTTACGGTGAATTGATGGACGGATCTCTCCGGAACCGAAGCAGAAGCACCCATCTCTCTCTCTCCAACGAAATTACAAGCAGAGACTTTCTCAAGAAGAACCTTTTTTATTTAACCCTCTTTGACCTTTTTCTGCGCGTTCGTGTGGACTCGCTTCTTCCTTTTATTTCTAGTCTTCTCTCTTTTGTACTTCTTACATAAACATACATGTGCCTTTTTTTAGAAATAATGAAAGAACAAAAATATTCTCAACAAGAGGTGTTCAAGTCTATGCGCTATATTCATTTTTATTCATAAGAAAGAAACGTCTACCCCAATCATGCACCTCATAAAAAATGTAGCAACTATTCAGCTGAAATATTATTCTAAGAGATCAAATATACATCATACACTCAGAGGTCAAAAAAACCCACATAAGAAAAAAATGTTGACAAAAATAAAATAAAATTAAAACAATAAGGGTAACAGAGGAGAGCAGATAAATTACTAAACTCCTCTCAATTACTACAAATGGCTTTTTAACCATCCCACTCCCTGCTTTGCATGAGATTCTGATTCCAAAAGAAACATCATATCATATATACACTCACTTCTTTATCATATCACTATTTCACCTCAACAACAACATAGCCGTTCTCTTTTTAAATTAGAGCCACATCACCTCGGTGTTTTTGCTTTTTGCTTCAAACCACCGTCCTCTTTACCGATTTCCGTCTTCTCTCAAGTTTTTCTAGTCACTTCTCTGATGCCACATGCCCGGATCTGCAAAATTAAAGACCAAATAAAACTCAAATGTCAGAAGCGAACAATAATCTGATCCCACTAAAAACCCTACATGTGTCACTAGAAGATGACTACATAATTGGCCTTTCATGTCCCTAAAGTTGTTCATACTATGCAAGCGTGGATTTCTAGATAATCAGAAAACCACTTACAAGACCATTTAGTATAAACGTCTAAAACATCCTTACCTCTCATTCCAACTGGAACAGGACCTTCAGAATGCGGCTTAGGGTGAAAAGAGTGTCTGTTATTATATGGGCGAGGAGGATGATTCCACCGCTGGTTCTGGAGCCTTCCAGACTCACGTGGAGGGCCACCATCGTATGAACTGGATGGATAAGGGGTTTTGTGTTTGTCTTGATATCTTGAACCTGAACCTACAAGATGATCATATCAGACTTCCCATTCCCGCATATTTGCATTAGAAAGCATATATGACTGTTGGCACGCTTCTGTGTGCGCACATATTAATTAACACACGTGTCACTGTAAAAGGTCTCACCATAAGACGAAGAAGGTGGATATCTCCAATTATCTCGATTTTCATATGGTGCATGCCTCATTCTCTCATGGTTATCATGAAAATTTCTTTCATCAAAATTTGGCACGTAATGAGATCTGTGGGAGTATGATGGAGCGTCCCTACGCGACTTCATATGGTGGCCCGGCTCTGTATATGAGTATTGATGTTGTGGTGGAGGTCGAGGGGGAGGAGGATGTGGATGTGGATGAGATGGATAAGGCCTGTGTTGGAAATTAGAACCATCCGCCTGTGGAATGCTATTCATATGGTCTACGCCGGAACTATAAGATAATTCCGGACCTTGATAATGCATCATGCTTCCAGACAGTTGTGGGTTCATCATAGGAGGACCAGCCTGATGATCTCTCTGCATAGAAGCAAATACCAATGGGATAAGTAACCATAGCAAGATTTATGATCATGTCTATTGTTCAAAGGATTCTACAACAAGATAACAGACATACATGCATGTTGCGATATCCTCCATCTTCAAATCCATTTAAGTAGGAATCAGACATGGCACACTGAGCCTGCTGTAAGGGGGGAGCTGGTGGTGGCGGTGGAGGTGGTGGCGAGGAAGATGGCAGTGGTGGAGATGACAAGGACACATGCTGATGCTGTTTTCCAAGCTGACAATTGGTAGCCTCTGTATTAACAGCTTGATCAGTGTGTGTGCAGTTTCCGGTTTCCCAAGGCGGAGCCACATCTTCCATTTCAAGCTCACCATCAACATCCTCCAATATGAGTGTATGCCTTTCAGCTGTGGAGGACGAGACATTTTCTTCGAGGATTCTAGACTCATGTTCAGGGGTGACAGACTCAAAATCCCCTCCATCCGAGTCACTTCCTCCCTCCAAGTCACTCCCTCTCTCCGACTCACTCCCTCCCTCCTCATCCTTAAGCAATGCGGGCATGCAAAATCCAGGGAGCTGGAGAGTTGAATTACTGACGCGAAAAGATGAATTAGTTTAACGAATTCAGAGACAAAGATACAAATATAGGTTCAAAAACCCAAAATCTTACCTTCCATATTCATCCACCAGCATATCCTCCATATCTCTAACAGGATCATCCAACGACCTTTCTGTTCGAGCTGAGCGACGAGAATAGAGGCAAGCAGGAACTATAGTATGTGAATCAAGTTCTCTTATATGGTGACGAACAATAGATTCAGGCAGGATCCGTCTTTCAAGCCAAAGCTTCAAAACCTATAAATAGCAGAAATGTTGAGAAACAAGAACGATACAAAAGAGCTAACAAATATTATTGCATACCTTTAAGCACTGTTTCCGATTTTCTTGTGTGGTAGCTCCAGCAGGTACAGCAGCCGCCAATAGGCGAGGTAAAATTACTTGAATGGCTGAAAGATAAACACAACCAGTATCACCTGAAAAGTAGGGTAGTATTCATAGTCAATTCCGCAGTTAGATTTGCTGATGTGGCTTAACAAAACTTTTGCACAATGACATACCTTTCAGACCTTTGGAGCACTGAGCGATAGAATCCACAAGGAAAAATAAGTCCACCCTCCTCTTCAAGTTAGACTCACTTTCCAAAGTATGAGCCAAAATCTCCATAGCCTAATTCAAGAAGTTCATCAGGACTAATTATCAACGGGTAACACAAACAAGAATGCTCTCACAAAAACAATAAAACATGCAGAAAAGCAGTTCCCTTCTTCATCAACTAGGTGATCCACACACAAAATCTGTTACGGTCTCTTCCACATATTATCATATTATTACTCTATCTATATGGCATACAATAGAAAATGTTGCTTCTAAAGATAGAAGCAACATATCTATGTACCATGATATTAACAATACATCAGTAAGAAGGACGTCAAATTACAGAAAAGGAAAGAAACAGGTCAATAAACTCAGGTAATCAATAATCACAAAAGAAAAAAGGAAAAATCTTTTACCTTTGCAGACACACCAAATTTCATCAAGTCCATAGCCAAACGAGTTGCTCGGCCAATACTCTCCTTTGTCCGCACCAATGAGTCAAGTGCATCCTCAAAAGATTCACTAGTGGATTGCACATCACAACTAACAACTTTCTGTCCCTGACATACACCTGTTTCAATTTTCTCTTCGTTGACAATGGCATCGGAAACAATTTTCTTCTCACCAGATTGAACATTTGGGCTGCAACTACTGTTGTTCTGTATATCATTTGCACTTTCTGCGGTAGAAATGTGGTAATAAACTGAGTTGCTATGTGGAGTGCCCATCGCAGGAGTGTCTGCGATATTAGCAGGAGATAAACTCATTTGTTCACGTGAAAGGTTCTCAGATACTGAGACAGAATTGTTCGCTTGGACCTGTTGCTTCTGTTCATCAGTCTCGCCACTGCAAAAGCACAAGCAGTATACCCTTTTAGTGAACTAGTTCAGTGATGAAGCAGATGTCTGTATTGTCATTGGAGTTAAGATGATATAAAGATAATAGAAAACTGAATCTTACTGCTGCATGTCTGCCTACATACAACTCCATACACCTATCCTCTACATAGACTTCAAAACCACATCGGAACCAAAAATACTTAAAAGGAACAACCCCTAAAAGGAAAATGTACGAAGAATATTAATAATGATTCTTTTGTGAATCTCTAATGTAGACAGATTCCTAGTTCTGTGCTACATCACTCTACGTATGAGGACTCAATACGAAATTCCTGCTGAGCCTTAAGGAGAAACTTCTACACTACATTTCAAGAATACATTCACAAGAGTCTGAGACAGTACATGATTTAATAATTATAGAGACTAGCGTTAAAATAAATAAAAATAAATAATGATAGAGACAGTAAAAGCAGAATAGGGCAGAAAGGAAATACTAACAATAAAAACTCACATCATGTTCTCCTGCTGACTGCCCTCAACAGCGTCCTCACATTTGCTACACCCTGTTTCATTCAGAGGTACATTTTCATCAACTATCACATCACTTTCAGTAGCGGAGATGGGTGGATTTGGTTGAGCTGGATTGGCAATAGCATATTCTTCACCCAGACATCCATGCTCTTCTTTCAGCAGCATGTTATCAGTCTTTTGCAGCTTCTCAATCTCCTGCTCAATCACCATTAAACAAGGCGATGGAGAATGCTCTACACCTTTAGATTGAACAACCTGAGCCACACAAGCATCATTATTGCCTTCTTCATTCAGATTTTCACGAGAATTTTCCAATGAGTCACAAGCATCTAGGTCCTGGCTTCTGTCCTGACCAGATAATTGAGAAGGTATACTGGATGAGCATATCAAAGAGGCCTTGTCAGCAGATGAATCCACAGTATTGGGATCCAAGGAGGTTTCAATTTTAGTAACTTGATAGCACTGTACGACCGGAAGATCAGACTCACTAGTTGGCAGCTTCATTGGTTGTAAATCCCCGGAGCATATAGTTTCAGGGACACTAGCTGTCTGAGCTTCGCCAGCTGGCAAACTGCTAACTTGATTAGATTGGGATCGAGCTGCTTCATCATCTGGTGCCTTGCTAAGTTCATTCCACCCCATAGCATATTCACTCTCTCCCACAGTCTGAACGCAAGCCTCAGATGGAGACGGAACTACATTAACCATGTCACCTGAGAGCTTAGCTAAAAATCTAGATTCTTCGACTGCGATAGTATCTTGAATATAAATTATATCAGTAGGGCTTGTCTGCGCTATTGCACTGACCAGAGTGTCCTTAGGTGATCTTTTTTCAACCTGCGAAGAGCCATTAACCTCATGATTACCTAAAAATGCTCTACTCATCCTGACTCTGGCTCGTTTCAACAGAGGTAAGTGCTCATCCCCGTTTTCTTCACAAGGCCTCTCAGTAAACCTTTCATGAGAATTTTGTGATGTTCGAACATTATCACCAGCTCCAGCCTCAAGACCTGCTTCTGCCTCAACTTTAGACGTATGATCAACAAGATCACTAGTACCACGTTTCCTGGTCGGCTTTCTCTTCCTTCTCTTAACCATGGTATTAATTTGGAAGTTAAGCCCCTTGTTGAGCTCATAATCTCCTTCGAGAAACTCTCCACCAATATCAATTTGCTCGACTTTGGAACCAGAATCTAGACCATTGCCTTCATTCCAAGTATTATTATCAGATTCAACTGTCGCAATTTCAGAGGCATTTTCTTCGTCACTTCCATTTGAATTTAAAGCTGATGAAGCCACATCATCTGATTCAGAATGACCTGATAATCTTCTGATCCTTTTTCTCCTTCTTAATGCTCCATCTTCCACGTCATTTATACTCTGCCCACCATCGCTGTATTGCAACATGGAGCTTTGAAGCCTATATGTTTGCAACCTTGATGAACTTTTAGAGTGCTGAACCGAACAAGTTGTTTTTTGTGTTTTTTGGGGAGCACAATTCTGAGATCGTGCCCCTCCATTTCTTCTCCTTGAAGAATATGTTGCTATCTTACGTGGTTCTTTAGCAACTGCACTATCACAGGCTTCGTTACGTAGTATACTGTCATCACGCAGGGCTAGCATCTGTTCAGCAGCTGAAGCATCCTCATTTAGCAGAGTAGATTCATCTCTACCATGACTAGGATCAGACTTCATTTGTGTTAGACTTGTCCCAGTTGGAGTTTCACTGACCTGAGGCAGCAGTGTAGTATTCTCAGCACTCCCAAGAGTGGCTTCTTCAGAAGATTTGGGATCACCAGCTTGCTCTAGCTGCATAAGCTTCTCATAACTTTCAGTAATCTCCTTTACAGCACGAACAAAATCTGACCCTTTTGCATGTCGTTTTGTCAAAAGTGATTGCTTCTTCTCCTCTGTAAAAGCTTCAACATCAGCAGGATTGCAGAAAGCTCTGGACATGAAAAAAAAATAACAACAAAATGTCACCAACTCCATATGATTACATACAAGAATAATTCTCACTGATCTAGTGGGCAGGGCAGAAAACGAGTACTGAGCAGTCTACATCATCAATAAACTTTGGCTCTTGCAAAGCACAGAATACTCTCAATAGACAACAATGGATACATCACTGTTCTCTATCCAACCACTAAGACTAAAAACAATATTCGAAGAACAGAGAATAAGCATTCTAAAGGCTTCAAGAACAATCTAACTTTTAAAAAAAAGTCTAACCACAAACGAGATACTTTGCCGGGAAAGAATGCAACCAATATCAAATCAGATAACTATGCTAAACCCAAGAGTAGAAAATAAATGCCCAACAAGAAGCAAACGTTCCCAGCTATCTAGTAATAGAGACATTAGGCACTACACATACGAAAGATGCGAGTGATTCATTCGACAGGGAACCCCAGGGTGAAAATCACACACATACATATATATATATATATATATACACATGCATTCGCTACAATGCCACCCAGATAACATTAACAGCTCAAATGAACCCAGATGTGTGTAACAGGCATAATTGTAATCAAATACTGGAAATTATAAACTGTGATGTCATTTAGGTGTGGGGGTGGGGACAAAGTGCACCCTGCCTAACAATATAATCTAACATTGAAGCCGATAAACAAGGCTACTGACGAAAGAAAAAAAAACCAAAGGTCACGATGATGAAGTGAGCTCATGTGCAAAGGGGAAGGCCAGGGTGACAAAAAGAACAAACATCCAAATTAAAATCTTAGCATTCAACCACAGAATAGGAGCATAAGAAGAAGTATAGAAGAGGGTAAAGGTAAAGGTGAGAACTCACATCTGTTGTGTTCCAAAAAAGTGAACCAACACTTTCTTCCAATCAGTTGAATATCCCCACTTTTCCGGCTCACTAACCTGAAATTGCATTCAAGAAAAGTAAGCAGGTGGACCAGCAATCGACAAATGAAACCTAAAAATAAGGAGAGCCCTAAGAGAGGAGAAGAATATTAAGCATATTACAACAAAGACTTGACAAGAACATATATATAACCTATGAACTTAATATGGGAATTCTGATGAGGCTGCGGCTGAAGGACTATACTATTTGATTAGGCAGTTTAAGATCCAAGCTAAGATGATTTTTTTAAATCCTAAATTACGAGGAGAAGCAGATATATTGCCCCTCGATAGATAAAGGATAAACTGGGAAACACTAATAAACCATCCATCCATACAGAAGAAGAACCAAACCCAAAAGAAGAGAATAATAATTATTTCAGAAAGATGATGAAAAGAGAGGCTCATACCGCGGCAGGCCACGCAGGAAACCCTTTGACTTTGGCGAGCACAAGGTCGCCCACCTTCCACTGTCGGCAGGCGGCAGCTACGGCGGCAGCCTTACCACCGCCTTTCCTGCGGCTGGGAGCCATCAAGAAGACGATAAAATTAAACTGGAAAGAAGAAAAGAAGCGATTCTAACACTCGAAGTAAAGCAAGAATCGGAGGCGAAATTGGGAGTGTCTAGGGTTCTCGGTGACAGATGAACACGCAGGCATTGAAACCCCGGCCAATCGAAAGAAGTGGGTTTGCGAGACGGTGGAGAAACGGAAACCCTAATCGAGGGAGAAGACGATTTTGTTTTGCGGCCTGTGGGATTGTTTCGCTTTTGAGGAGGAAGAAGGGGATGATGATGGGATTATGCACACACGAACCTCCCAATAATAACTCGAAAAACTTAAAACAAAAATTGATGATATTATTCTCGTTAACATGCGCTTTGGCTGCTGCGTAGGTTAACGCTTTCCATGCCCCAACCACTACTACTACCGCCTTTCTACTTCAAAAAATCCTTCACTGTTGAGGCCCATTAGTGACTTAACATGATGGCCCATTTGTGACTTTTACGACTTTTTCAAAGTTTTCATTTTAGGCCTTTTTGGGGTTGGCTAAAAGCGGAACAGCTGCAAATGGATTGAAAGCGGAAAAGTGATGGTGGCCGGCCGTGGTGGAGTTTTGATTATTGAGAATTCTAGAGGAAATATCGTATTTCCCACAAAACCTGATATTGACTTTGATTCATTTATATTTCTAAACAAAAAAACACCTACCTGTCTTTCTAGAGTCCATCAACCTGTTACGGTGTTACCTACCTAGTACCTACCACCTCAAGTTGAGGGCCAAATCAAGAATGGCTTCAACTTGACGGATGGTTCGCTGCTTCTCCTGCTGCTTAAATTTAAGTGCTATAGCTTCAGGATCAAGCCCTTCTCCTTTCTTACCAGTATCGGCATCTTCCTCTACTCTCACTTCCCGTAGCAATGCATCCACTTCTCTTACAAAGTCTACTCTCAAAAGGGTGTTGTCCGTCTCAGTCTCAATGGGCGGTCGCAACGGTCCTTGATGCTGCAAACACAGCAGTGATTCTTTTTTGTTCAAAGGCTTTTTTTGTTTTAAGAAAAATTAGAAAAGAACAATAAATAAAAACATAAAAGAAACTGGCACCATATCAATGTCGAATCCGGGTGGCATTAGAATGCTGAAGGGGTCTTCTCGTGGGAAGGTCTCAGCCATTCGTTTTCTGCAGTCCTTGAGCCAAGCATCGTCTTCAAAACCATCATGCATGTTTAGAAGATCATTCAGCAGTTTCATCGCAGGACTTGCTTGCCGTTTTAAGATCTCTGTCTGGATATATAAATAGAGAGAGACACTTGATATAAGGAATTCACTTTCACCAAAAGTACTTAGGTAGAGCTTAGCACAACAAAAGGATCATCATAAAAGGAGTAAGGCATCATATTCTTGATGACTAACTAATACGATTTAAAAACATCTTCCTTGACAAAATGAGTATAAGCAGCAGCCGCTCAAGGTTATATAGCATAGAAAGAAAAAAACACAATCCAGAGAAAAGAATACCTCGACTCTTCTATACAAAAGATCAAGACTTCGTACGGCGTCCTTCTCATCCTGAAAGTAACACGGGACATGATGAGTGAAGAAGCCCACAGAATGAAAGAATCTAAGGAAACATTTCAATTCAAAAGGAACAAAATATTACATCGCGGCGAGCAAGGTCAAGGCGGTTCCATATAATCATGAGGACAAGCTCGTCAAGTTCTCCTTTCTCGGCTGCTTCTTCAATTCTCTACACACACGAATTCGTGAGAGAGAATCAGACCTAATTTTCTAACAAAAAAGGTTGGGAGGGACTTTAAAGTTTTTTACCTCTTCGACTTCCTCGGCAGCTCTGATGAAGCTGGAGACGAGCTTTCTGGCTTTCCTTAAGTCTTCCTCAGGAAATTCTTTCAACCTCATGCCAATTTCACGGTACTCTTCAATCTTTCTCTCCTCTTCTTCTTCTTCCTCCCGCTGCATCCGCCTCAATTCTTTCGTCTTCTCTCTCTGTCGAGCTTGCCATTCCTAAGGTTTAGGTATATCAAACAAATTAATCAGATTATTAAATACTAACACACAGAAACAAACGGATGAGGAGGAGGAGACGAACATCATCGTAATACTCCGGTGGCATTCCTTCTAGAAGCACTTCATCTTTTTCCTTCGAGCATCTTCTTATGAATTTATCGCCAGGAGAATTTAGACGAAGCAAACTAATTTTGGAGAACGAAATCGAGGACTCTCTACTCAGCAGCGTCTTCACTTCAGAAACAAGCCGAGGGCTGAACAAAGGAGATCCGCACGTTAGCACCAACGACGTCGCCGCCATAGCCGACCTTGAAGCTTTTTTATCTACAGTCTGGTTTTTTTTTTTTATTATCTTCTTCTACTTGTAATCTCGCGAATTTCGAAAATTAACCCCCGTAGTTAATAATGTCTCTCAAACCGGTCCTGGAATCTCAAAATGTTAATTGGTAAACCATGTTTGAGACCTTTTGTTCTTCAATTTTTTTTTTTTTTAATCATCTATATATACATTTTTTTTTGAAACATTTAACAAATAAATCCTGGAGTTGGAACTTATTTACAAGCATATCATTAGCATTAATTATTAATTTATTTTTTATTTAATTAATTAACATTAAGTTTTGATTTTGGAAAACAAGATTTCTCACCCTAATAAAATTTCCAAAACAATAAGAATCACTTCTTTTAACATTAAATATTAATTTTATAATTAATTTTATTATACTAAATTTTCAATTTTACAAAACGATACGAATTAATTCTAGAAACACACAGTATTTTTCTTCTATAAATCACTACTTATTTAATTGTATGTTACGGGCAATATATAGTTTAGCAGTAATTTCACCAACATAGCTTACTCCTGTATTCCTACTTTACTTCTTTCTCAAAATTTCTTTATTCTATTTCCTACATGTTCACTTTAGTTGTTCCGGTTAAAGCCGTTGTCTGTGAATTAATGTTACTCTAAATTATAAATACATAATAATACATAGACAAAGCTAATCTGAGGAATATAAGTGATCACCAACCACAGTTTAGATATTAGTCCGAGAAAAGAAAGTTGAAAGACGTAAAGCTAAAGTAGATGGCAAGTCTCCACGATGAGTTCAGTCGCTGCACCCATTGTCCCAAGGCCGCCCGCGCATAGTAGAGCAAGAGCCAAGTCTTGCTCGTTCCACTGCCTCAGACTTTTGCTTAGCCTCTTAATTACTTCAACATCCACCTCTAGCACCCAAGCCGGCGTGCATTGCACCATCAGGCTCACAAAACCGGTCACGTAAGCTTGCCATGTGGCCCAATCACAGCCCAGTGATATCTTCCCTTCCAATGCACTCACCAAAAACTCCAAATGCAGCCACAGAACCCTTGGCCGGCGTTTTGAGGCAGGAGATGAGGAGTCCACTCCCCAAGCAAATGCACTGCTCAGGATTGCAAAGTAAGCCAACGCATAACCTCTTAGCATCGGGACCATTCCTCCCAAATCGTCTTCTTCTCCGTGAACCGAGATGAACCAAGATGGTAATGTCTCCTTGATCAGAGCCTGAACCAGGTTTAGGCCACCGGAGATCCACACAAGAGAAGCTCCCAGTGAAGCTGCCAGCTTGACACGTGTCATTGCCAGAGAAAGTGAAACCTGCCCAATCCCATACCTTGACCCATCTTTCGTTTTCTTCAGTTTTTCTGCTTGCCCAGCTGGTAGCTCCCTGGTGGCAATGCTCTTAACAGAGAACATCAGAAGCGAGAGGATTTCTTCTGTCAGGAACATGACATCTCTGATTGACCGGTGCACTTTTATGTACAAGATTCCTGGGGCAGCTGTGGAGATTCCACCAGAGTAGCGAGACCCGAAACCATGGCCAAGGAGTGCGCCCACTCCCCCATAACTGCAGAGTTGGGAGGTAGGTGTCAGACCAAGAGTGCAAGTGAAGCAGCTTCTGAGGAGCTGAATAACAGCATCGCTGTTGTGGTGGAATACAGTCCTGGAGGCTGAGAAGATAAGAAAGTCACTCCAGCGCTTCACTTTCTGAGTCCACAGCGAGGTCACAATCGGCATGCAGGGCCAGGGGCAAGCGGCAGCAAGGGAGTCCAAGGCAGGTCCCACTAGTACAAGGAAGCGCTCTGTTGCTTTATCGAGCTTGTAGGTTATAGTGAGGCTGACTAGTGCAGCGAGAGGCAAGGGAAGTGTAGCCGCAGAGATTCCATCTGCAAATACATACATGTTTAAGGGATGAGAGATTTTCCAGTGTAATCATTGTATTCATTTGTTCCAGCATATTCTTTTCAAGCTTTCTCTGCAGTTGGAGTTTTACAGATATGACAATTGTTTACAGGTCTACTAAGCAAGACCCCCAGGGACATGTTGTCCGGGACTGCCTTAACTGCATCTAACCAAGACCCCCCACAGATATGTTGTCCAGGACTGCCATGAATGCATCTAAGCAAGACCCCCCCCCCCCTAGGGACATCGACTGCATCTAAGGTTCTAACTTTTCATGTACAAGACCCCTAAAACCTGAGTATATCTATTGTCCTGCGAGAGAAGAAAAGCATTACCTGCTGGAAGCCTTGGGACGTCAACGCCAGTAGCTGCTAAGATCTTCTCTATCTGTTGCTCAACACTTGCTAAATTTGCTGCAGGACTAGGCCAGTCAGTTCCATTCATAGAAACGGGCTTCCACAGACCTCGTGTTACTTCCGAGGAAAAGTAGCTAACCATGGTTCCTAGTGTTGCTGGCAGAAAATCAGCCAAGATTTTTAGACCTGAAACAAATGAAGGGGCAGATTTTAGATCACGCCTACCCCACTATTAGCTGCCTTCGGAGCAGCGTTTGTGAATTATGATGCACCTAGACAGTCACACAAAAATAGCGTATAATGTGGTGAGTCTGGTAATTGTCAGATGTAGAAAAGTATCCCCTTGTCCAAATTGATTTCATTAAGAGGTTTCAATCTCTATATTTACAGGAAAATAGACAAACCTGTTGCTAGTTCCCGAGGAGAAAGTGATCCATGAGCACAGGCAGTAAGAGTAGCATCAAGCACAAACGGGGCCGCTTCCAAGATATCCCATGCAGGTAACTTGAGTTGATCAGAAGAGTCGTCCACCCCGGAAGTAGATAAACTACTGCTCCCTGAAGATGGAGTTAGTGATTGACTACCACCCTTATTTGCCTTCTTGAACATCATGCTAAGGAGGGAATCAACAATGTGATGCACTGGGCTTCCTGTCTTTAGTTCAGAGAGAATTGAAGCCATACATTCTTGATGCTGCCGATACCACTGTTTCAGTCTGGGGAATGAATCCATGAAGATGGGATCGACAGAGATATCTATCACTTTCGAAAATCTTCGACGTGCCATGCGATCCTTTGGGGACTTTCCAAAACATTCCAGTCGGCAATTTCTCACTAACAAGAGATACTCAGGGCTTGGTTGAGGACCCACCGGCGGAACATCTCCCAAGACGTAATCTAGTGGTGGGTGATCAAATCTCCATAACCTTAGAAGAAGCGTAAATGCAGTGGAGAAAACAGCATGAGAGGAGATTACTTCGCCAGTTGGGAGAGTCCATGTAATGTTCGGAATACCGGAGCCAAATGCTTCACATATAGGCATCAAGGCACCAGCAAGCAATGGGACCTGACAAAATAAGTATAAATACTACCCATTGAAAATAGCACATTCTTTGTTTATTGCCAAATAACATAAGTTGAAGAGGAACAAAAAAAAACCTACCACACCGTGCAATGAGAAAATCTGAACACAATCTATGGGTGATATCCCAACAAGAAGAACATTAAGAAACGGCGCAGAACTGATTAGATGGCTATAACTCCCAGAAAGATCAGTTGGAGCCGGAGGCGAGAGTAAAGTTACAATGAAGATAATGACATGCTCCTGGTATTAATCAGAGATGGGGTTAGATATATAAGATGAGGAGGCCGCAGAAAGAAGATCTAAGCGGAGCAATGGGAGCAATAAAACTTTCTCGAATGAAGATCACCACACATACTTGTATGCTCCAACCACGAAATAGAGATGCTCCACAGAGAATAGAAGCCGCAGCTAGCTTCTCATCTTCTGAACCAGTAGTTGCAACCTCGTACATCTTTTCGATCTCTGCTAAGCTTCCATCATATTAATGAGTTTAATTCAGTTGCCTTAAAGCTGAGAAGGTCTAAAAAACTCCACTTACATAGTCTTGGAAACAGACAATACTCAATTATAAACAGGCTTTTAGTTAATGAAATTGGTATTAATACATGCAAACTAGATATATGGTCTTTTTCCTACTAATGCCCCTTTTAACTAATGACCTAAAGAGAAACATAAACAAAGATCGATTTAGATTAAACATACCTAGAAGCTGGAGTTGCGATTAGTGAATTTGTCAATGACGGTGTTAGAGGAGAACCGTTCATAACTAGAGACCAACCAGAAATATTCCCGGCAATACCTTGAGGAACTTGATTGGTTCCCTCAGTTACAAAGCCTGGCCAGAGATATGCGGATGTGTCCAACAGATTTCTGGAGATACAAGCTTCCACTATAAGATGTCGCATGTTACCAGCTGTGCCAACACATATCACAATTACCAAACCACAGATATACAAACCAGAATTCTGGCGCAGTTTAATATTGGGAGAGCAAAAAGTAGATGGCAAATTTACTTACAGCAACCACATGGAGATTCGCTCATGCTTGTATTTTCATGGGATTCATGACCATTTGTATTGCCGGAAATGAACATAACCGCTTTAGCAACAGCTTGATTGGCACCAGACTGAACGGAACGTGGTGGTGTCAGCAAACTTTCATAATCACCAAGTTGTTGTAAGCTATTGATTAATCCTTGTCGGCATTTTCCTTTTTTCTCTTTCCACTGGTTGTGTGGGCTAGATGAGCTTTGATCAATCCATTGGCTTTCTTCTTCGTCAATAATATTGGCAACTGCAAGTGGAGTGACGGATAGTAATACGCAAAGAAACGTGTCGGTGCGAGGCACGGGACCCTCGATTGGGTCTCTTTCCTTCAAATTACAACATAAATTCGTCAATTTAAAACTTCATAAGACACATTCTCATTATATAAGCTTCTGATTAAAAATCATGCATATGTGCAACAGAAGTTGGTGCCTTACACATGTTATTACTTAGTTCAGATAATGTTTCCATCATATGCATGAAAAAGCAATAACGCAGACATAGATTCTCCTAAAAGCAGAAAGATCAGAAAAAACAACCCTCATGCTAATAGCTTAGTAGTGTCAGAATAGATTCCTACCCTTTGCACAAGGCGTAAGGCTGCTAACCATAGAGCTAGAAAGGCATCATGCCATGTTGTACTGTTAGCTGCCTGCAATGCTTTTACAAGACCTGCAAATATTCGCTTATGTTCAAATAAAACCCATAACAATAAGTATGCAGATATTCGAGGAGAAGAGATATGCAAGAACGACAATGGAGATAAATCTACTAGCACCGGTTAGATTTTCAACAGCGCTGGCTGCTGCAGTTTGTGTCCCATCCATTATGTCTTCGAAGAAAAGATCAATGGGCAGCCAAAGTGCAGACTCACTAGTCCCATGATGCTGACTAGTCAATGCTAACTTAGAGCCAGAGGAGACAATCGCATGAAACTCTCCTCGAGGGATGGTCTTGCTCTCCCTTTCAAGAAATTTACGTGTATGATATGCCAGCTGTGTAAGGGCTTCTGGATTTATATGTTTTGAATTCCTCACTGTCAATGATTTGGTTGCCAGCACTCCAAAGCGCTGACTGAAATCCTCCCAGTGTGTTGGCCTGAAGAGAAAGGAAACTTAGAGGGATTGGTTGAGAAACATCTGAAGACGTTGGTACATTTTCATTCATTTGCAAGAAATCAAGCTCATGAGGCCGGCATTGTCCACACTGATACAAATCAGACAACAAACAGAGAGGGGTGCTAGTTAAAAAAGGTCTTACATGTTTTGACTTGCCAAGTGAAGAATCCTTGATGTTACTTTATTCTGCAAAAATTCTTGGATTAGCTCGATAGCCATTTCAGTGTTTGCTTTCTCTAGTGCATCATGGTTCTCATTTCTCTTGACAGGATTTTCCAGCCCATCTATTTCCATGTCGTGTGGCCTGCTAGGCCATTTAGACCTCTTAGTAGATGTCAGTTCTAAAAGCCCTTCCTCGTCTAGGGATGCATCAACTAGCTGCCAGACAATAGAGAAGACAAATGCAAGGAGAATACTTCCCGGTTCTTGATCTTGGATACCAAAGGTTTCAGAAAGATGGAGGATATCATCGATGGAATTCATTGTCCTGTTCATTTGTAAACTTTCACATTGGTATGCATTTTAAAACCTAAGAAGAAGGAGAGCTAATCAAAGAAATATGAGCTCTATGATTACTCCTATAAAATCCAGTGCATTAAAAACCAGTGCACCGCCAAAAAGAAGATCTAAAAAGTATTTACACATACTCTTGAACTCGAAACTAAAGCCTGGTTATACACACCATATCGACAAAACACCATTAACTGAGATAAGGAACTCACTTGTGATATCCTGGTCCTCTGATTAGAGGCATGAATGAGAATGCATGTCTCTTGAGAAGTTCCATATAGAGCCTATAGGCTGCGGGGTGAAGCTTTCTATTCGAGATTACCCTAGAATTACCAGCCATAAGAATTACAAGAGTAGATCAGAAACAGTAAGATGATAAGACTGTAGTGTCCTAAATGAGCCTACTCTGGTCAAAGGTGTGTGATAACAAAAGAAAAAGAGATATTACAGACATCCCCGTTTGAAGGAAATGTTTCAAGAAGCAGCATAATGAATTTAGTAGTAACCCGGAGATTTCGAGCGAGCATTATTATTAACCAAGTATAGGAAATTCCATATAACTGGTTCCAGAGCCAAACCTAAAGACTATCCAAGTATCAACTTCTTAAAGTATAGACCATTATTAAGAGAAATTAGTAGCCAGGTTGATAATCCCAAGACTAAGAGTGAGTGATCTAATAGGAAGAAGAAAAAGAGATGAATCCAGCTCGAAAGGAAAGCTGTACGAGAGCTGGACATAGAAAGGGAGAGTTACCTTGGGTAGAGAAGGGCGAGGACAAGTAGGGGAGGGACAAGATTGACGGATATAGCTTTTTCGAGAAGCTTCCATGATAGAGGAGTGTGATTTTCCCAGAAGATGTGGGAGACAAGGAGTTGAGCGAGGTCCGGAGAGGGAAGGGAGATTCCAGAAGAGGTGAGGGTCAAGCGAAGCTGAAGAGCCCAGTGAAGAGGATCGACGTTCTTCTCCTGCGCCGACCTAATAAGAGACGTAACCGAGTGCCAGAGAGTCGGTTGAAAATCCGACGGAGCCACGGCCATTGGACGCCGTCTCGGGGAGAATCAAAGTGTTTGGGACTCGAACAAATTGACCGTCTTCTTCTTCTTCGTCTTCTTCTCTCACAGACTTTTTTTTTTTTTTTTTTTTTTTTATAATTCTATCGCCAATTACTTTTTTTTTTTGGTCCTCTCACACGATTTTTTCCTTCTAGAGAAATTTTGGAAAGTATAGCTTTTGTTTTGGAGTGAATATAATTATACTTAGTAGTAGACTAGTAGCACTATTTGAATAAGAGAATATACTAGCAATTTTTATACGAGTTTCTTCTGAAGGAGGAGAGTTATCTTTGAAGAAGAAGCCTAATCAAATAATTCCAAAAACAAACCGGAAAGCCCTTAACAAAGTCATCTTCATCCACCCATCAAACAAAAAGAGACTTAAGGGAGGAGGAGGAGCTTTCTTTTAAGACATAAGCGGGGGGGATTTCATTTCATGGATTGCTGAGTCTGTCAAGGCACCAGCACCAGTACTCTGACTTGGAGTTTTTGTACAGCTCTTCCGGCTTCATCTTCTCTAGATCGCTCTGTTTCCACGAGTTCAGACCATTCCCTTCTTCACTTAACCCATGCTCTTGATCCCGCATTCTCTTGTACAGTCTCATCGCAGATACACAGTCCTCATAAGGCTCGTGCTTCCCGCATTGGATCTTGTATCTGCAACATACAAACCAAACCAGGTTCCTATCCCATGTATGTTTTCCAAAGTTTTGCAGTACCCAGTGTCAAGAAATATAGCCCAAGGATTAACTTACCCGAGATATGACTTTGTGAGGTACCTGAGCGATTGGCTTACAAGATTTGTCTTCATCAACGGCACATATTTGGCTGTGTCTCTGAGGTGAAGCATAGCAAGTATATTAGCGAGAGGCTGGCAAGAGAGATTTCAAGCAAAGGCAACAACAAGCAGAGTACAACTAACCCTCTGCCAGAGGTGACTCACAAAAAAAAACGGAGCAGTTACCTCAACAAATGGCTAGGGTATTGGAGATTCAAGCAACTCATATCATGCTTAAGCTCATGACCAACAAGAAGAAGCTTCCCAGCGCCATCATTATGTCCACCGCACAAGATGGCCAAAACTTTTTCTCGCACATCCTGAAGAGACATACCGTCCTTCAAATCTGCCGGGGTCAATCCAGTTACCTCGTGCCTGAACATCAGGCGGGTGAGAGATTAATAAATAACGAAGAATTAGAAAACCAAAACAAGCACAAACGTCCACAAGAAGAACCTGTAATCGGTGACAGGGTTTAGTGGTTTGACGTGAGTGGAGAGGATCACATTCTCGTCTTCGTCAACCAGGCAAACAGAAGCGCACTGATCAGTAGACCCGTCAATACCACTACCTACCATTTCACAGTCAATTGACACTGCCTTGAGACGTGAAGCACCATGAGGCCTAGAAGGATTAACCTGATTCCGTTGGGTAGATGTTGCCTGACGTGAATATAAAGCACTAATCAACTCTAGGATGGCGACAGGGAAACTGCTAGTGCTAGTATTTCAATAATCAGAAAAGAATACACTCAGGTTGTTCACATTTATCCAATTTGACACAGAATTCCCAACAGCTAGTAAGTGAGTCTCTGATTCTGATCCTAGTTACAAAGACTTACAGGAGGAGGAGGAGGAGGTGGAGAGAGGTGACACTTGTTTATATGCTCAGCAAGAGCAGCGGCCTCCTCAAAGACTTGAAGACAAAGACTACAGCCTCGTTCAGAGAAAATGGTTTTGCAGTTTCCTTTGAAAAGATGGTCCGGAACTGAAATACAAAAATAGTGATGGAATCAAAACAAATCCATAGCAATGTTGTATGTGGAATGGAAACAATCATATATCTGTCTATTACCGTTAAGGTGTTCCCGAACAGATTCGAAGGATTTACAGTGCTTCAGGCAAACCCCACACCGAGGCTGATGAACTGAATGGTACGAAACCTTCATGTGCTCGACGAGGTGTTCGCGTCTATTGAACATCTTGTAGCAAGCAACGCATCTGTGCCTGCCAGTGCCACCAAACAAAAACAAAATTCAACTCGAATTACACAACCCTAAAAGTGAATTTGCGAAGCCAAAGTGATTCGAGTGCCCAGAATAAAAGAGAAAAAAAACTGGAGATTAGAGAGGTGAACCTTATTCTGGGATCTCCGGAAGAAATAAACTGAGAGTCCATGGAAAATCAAAAACGAGTCGAAACGTCACCGCCTGGGGTTTAGTGTTGTCACCGGAGAAGAAGGGTTCGAGTTTCCTGGGGATTTTTTTTTTTACTTTTTATAGCTACTTCCTATCTTTCTTTATAATTGCAACACCACCCCTTCTCTAAAATTAATTACAGAAATCGTACTCCTCAAATCCTCCTTAAACTTTTGAAAGTAACAGTTAAGCCCCCTCAGTTTTTTAAAAAAAAAAAAAATTAAGAGATTAATAAAACCTGCATGACCATCTCTACCATTTTTTTAAACATTTTAGGCCCTAATCTGATGTTTGGAGTAGGTTTATCACCTACTGAGAAAATCAGAAACTAAAAGAACTAATTATGAACTAGTGTTAACAATAAAACAAAAAATATTTAGTATTAAAAAACACCAAATAAAATATAAATCTATAGTATTGTTTCAAAATTGCAAGAAAAACACATGAAGATATGTTTTTTAAGATAAAAAAATATGATTTTATTAAAATTTGGAACATAAATTATTGTAAAACATCACAAACTCCCGATCTAAATGTCTAATCAACAAAAGCATACTTTTATACTTAGAAATCTAAAATAATCAGATATATAAGATTAAGTCGGAGTTAATCGGACAAGACATATAATACTTAAATGACTTATTTTTTTAGGGATTAGTCATTAATCAAGTGGGTTTAGCGACTAGTCGAAAGTAACTGAAGCTAAACAGAAATAATTATAACAAGAAGATATACAATAGTGGAAAAGGGAGTTGCAATGTCCTTATTTAGTCATTCTTAATTCATAAAAATCGAAGGAATCTATCTTTTGGCCTCCCCCTTATTCACCATACCTCACCAAATTTCAGGAAAACGTATACTAAAAAGAGAACTTTGCTCGCTTTCACAAGAGGCAGAGGCGCAAAGACAAAAAAAAAAAAAAAAAAAAAACAAATTAAACTAGATTATTAGATTAACCTTATATAGAGAGTCCACAAATCTCGATTTAGGTAAAATCAATCGGTTTCCGATTACTGATCCGACCCGACATTTGGATTTGCAAATCAATTTCGTCGATCAGTTGCAGCTGGCAGTTGCTATCTGTACTCGGTATCGAGAACCAAAATTAGTTTATGGGTTCGGTTTGTTCGGATCCAACCGTTCGCCCAGGACTAACTAACATGATAAATCATTTCAACCTTTTATGTCGCAAAAAGAAATCCAAGATTAAATACAATTCCTCTTGAAAGCGTGTGATTAATAATATTAGGTTGAAATAATATGTAGATTATCTATCTCTTAGAGAAAAGGCGAAACCATAGAGTATAAAACAATTCATGCTAATCGAAGGGAAAGAATAATCATCAGAAAAGCATACCAAATAATCAGTATAAGTTAGCAAAAGCTAAATAAATTGGAAAGGGACCTAATTTTGAGAATCTACGGTGTAATTTTAATAACATGTACGTTAGTGCTTGTAATTGGAAGATCGGTGCGTTAGGACTAATAGATATAATCTCTCCCCGAGTCCTGACAGCTGCTGATTCTCAAATATTGACAGGAAAAATCCAAAAAAAAAATAAAACAATGAAGAAGAAAGAAACACAGAGTGGAATCAGAATCCGATCCCTTTCTAACATGCATCACTCTTCCTTTTTTGAAAAACTTGTAAAAGTTTCCACCTTTCAACAGTTTCTTCTCCCTTAATTTCTTCTCTCGTTGAATGTTGGAACACGTTATTCTGCAATTAACAAACAATATTAAATAAATCAAAAGCATAGATTTTTCATTATAAAAAGCTCGTTAACGGTCACCATCTTCCCTGCACATATCACTCCATCGACTCCAGTATTTCCCAAGCTCTCTTGAGATGGCAAAGAACTCACAGAACAGTAGTAGCAAGAAGAAGCAAGAAAACAGAATTTGTGAGAAGATCTTCAGAGCAGTGACGAGTCCTGTCCGAACTGTTCGCCGCATCTCCACCAAACCTTCAACAAGCCACCCAGCAGAGGCCGTTTGCGTCAAATTTGCAGAGACATCGTCGACTCAGGCGGCGGCAGCCAAACCCATCATTACAAAGATGGAACCGAAGAAGACGGTGATCGCTCGAGTGGAGACGACTATCAAAACGGACGAGAGGTTCACCGATTATATAAAGAAAGCGAAGCTGAAGATCAGGGCAATGACGACGAATCACGATGACGATGCGTGGGAGACAAGTGAAACAGATCAGACACGTGAGCATCACCACGTCCATAACTCTCACGTAGGTGGCCGTAGCAGTGGGAGATCATCATCATCAGATCAGTTCTCTGAGTACATAAAGAAGGCGAAGATGAAGCTCATGTCCTCTTCCACCATTGCTCGTGCTAACAACCCAACTAACGATACTTATTTCAAGTGATATGACATGTTGACAACTGATGATGATTTTTGAACAAATCCTGGCCTTAATTTGTCTGAATGATTTTGGTTTGATACTCGTAAAAGATTCTATTGTATTAATAAGTACGGACATGGATTTTGTTGCGTTAATAGTAATAATGTTGATCATTTTGCTCTTAAATTAATTTACTACCAGTCAGTCTGGTAGTGAGTGGGTTGGTTTCGTTTCGTTCTAATAATAAAATAATGATATACAAATATCATATGGGCTCTGATGGGCCGTCATATACTTTGATAATAACTTCAGATAATTGACTAAATAATGAATGACAAAGCTTTCGTAATAACGAAATGACATGCACGAAGCACGATCGTTAAGTACGTTATATAAAAAATAAAGAGACCCCTGATCGGCTCTGGATGTGCTGGTAAGAAGGTTTTTTGTCGTTGGATCGTAACGTAAGTAACATGACTGACCTGTACTGAATATTCGTTTTCAAACGATAACTGCTTTTCATTTAATGCCAACCAGAAAAATATATATTATTTTTTTTAAAAGAAGGGCAGATACAGTATATTCATCTGAGATTTCGTTTTCTTATTTTACTCATACCCTTTGCCTCTTAACACGAGATTTCCAATTAATTTTTGATCTCGGACGGATATCATCCTTAATCCTCAAAAAAACATACTGTCTGTAAAACATTACTTACGTACAGCCTATTTTGTTCATATTCCGGTCTACGACTACTTTCATTTTATTTTATTTTTGTAAAAGACTACTTTTAATTTGTAAATTTAATGGTTAACTTATTCGGTTTCGTTGAATATACTAGTATATATTTGTTCCTATCTCATAGTTTTCTTAGATATGGATACGGGTTGTGCTTTGTGTTGTATTTGGAAATTAAATATCTAAGAACATTAATGTAGCTTGTACACTGCATCGTCAAATTCGAAAATCTATAGTATTATTTTCCAAATGGTTTATTTTTCTATTTTTTTCTTTTTGTAAAAGAGACTGTATATAATTTGTTGTTGTTAATAATAATAAACGCAGATAAAGTCCCTTTTCGACGATCAAGAGTCAAGTTTGACCCCAGATGCATAGTAGCTAGGTGCTACTCTTTCTATAAACAATTTAATTACTTAATCGTAAACCCTAAATTAATAACAATATCAATACAACGAATCTGATGATCGGCCATCCTGCTACTTAAAATTCAAATTAATTATAATAAAATTCATATGTCAACTAAATCTGGTGTTACCACAATTGTCTGAAAAAATAAAACTCGAAGACGCCCGTCTACTTTATAATTTAGCATTGTACGTGTGGTGTTGTTTAAAATGCAAATATTTGCAAACACATACATAAAATGCAGACATATATGGATACGAATTGTGTACCCATTATTTGTTCAGAAAGAAAACACAAAAATGTTATTAGGCCAAGGGAATTGGTGACTGAGTATTGTAAGACTGGTTGCTATAACGTCTGTCTGCATTTTATGTCCATTTATACTATAATTTGTTGTATCTATCAGAAAAAAAGAGAGAGAAAAACACCAACTAAAATACCAGGAGGATTATTTGGTTTCGATATAGCAAGTCGACATTGTGTAAGCGAGGAGAGAGGACAGTTCTGGGCGGTGGCACGATAGCTGAGTCATCAAGACAATAATGGTTGGTCATTTGTAATTTACTTTCTGTGAGTTGTATAACGTCTACCTACGTCTTCTCATGTATTTAATTAATATATAGATATATATCGTCTTTACGTAATTTCATTTGTCTGTTTTACTCGCTATCGTCAATGACCTTAGAAAAAGGCCAGCACGAAAATTACGAACAAATCAATGACCTCTCAGTGACAGAGAGACCAATACCCTAGCTAAACATTTTTTTTTGTGTGTTAATTCATTGTGCTTTTGGGTTCATACACATTGTGCTTTTGGGTTCATACATAAGTTTATTGTATATTCCACGTACAGACACACATACACACACACACACACACGTGGAAAACGAATTGAAGGTATTTTCTATTTTTAGACTAAAGCGACCAAGTCGTCAATCTCAAAACTAACAAACGCGGACATTATGAGTTGAAATCGGCAAACCGTGAAAAAGAAAGAGCCAGTACAGGTAACAGCTCCTGGTTATAGTAGTAAAGTCTTAACTATATACAGTAGTATAGAAATCATGTTAATAGTTCTTAGACATCATCAAACTGTACGTTAGATATGTAGGAAGTAACTAACAGTGAAAAGTAGAAGAACGGGACATAAAAAGTGGAGCAGACTTGTACGTAAAATTTGAGTTAATTGTAGATCATGAGTGTCATACACGTACCAAACATATATGCATTCTTCTAAACCCCAAACCATATTATATATTCTGATTATAAAACGTAATACTGTAATACTTATACAACAACAGGTAAAATAGGTAGGTAGGTGGGTTGGAACGGCGTCGTAAGGGGATTTGTCTTTTCCCGCAGGCGAGAGGGCCTCATGAGTCATGAGTCGCGGAACAAAATCGGTTGTTACCTTTCACAGGACTCGAGTGACTTGTTCGCCTGTGGGACCCACTTCCCTTCCAATTATTTTACATAAATCTTATTTATTTATTGTTTTAATTTAGAGAGTCATTAAATTGTTAATTACGAATTTACGATCGAGTCGACTCCTTCCCCAAGGCTATATTTAAACACCATCATCATACTTGCAAGATTACAAACAGTTATTTTTTTTATTTTTTTTTGATGTATTTTCAATATAGTTTTTAAAGTCCAAAAAAAAAAAATAGGCGACGACGCAACAACCAACCCCCCCTTAAACCCAAAACCTCCTCCTCGTTGGAATATAATTAATATAATGGCTCAAACGCCGGCGTCTCCTGTTCAGCCTCCTCCGGTGCTATTATCTGATTCCGCCGCCAAAGACGTCATGATCAAGTGGTTTCGCGGTGAGTTTGCGGCGGCCAACGCCATCATCGATGCACTATGCGGACACCTTATGCAGGGATGCGGCGGATCGGCGGAGTACGAGGCTGTGATGGCAGCGCTTCATCGCCGAAGGCTCAACTGGATCCCAGTGCTCCAGATGCAGAATTACCATTCCATCTCTCAAGTCACCCTCGAGCTACAATTAGCCACGGACAAGAAATGCTTTCATGGCAAAGCAGCAGCCATTCATCATGATGATGATGATTCTCCTTCCAGCGATATCACTGATTCCGGTAATTTAACATCAAATGTGATTCTCTTTTGTCTAATAGCTAAACAGGGTAAAAACCGTACGTTGGATGGACATATTGATTGATGATTATTGGATACACATAACATAACATAAGTCGATGATGTCGTCATGTCTTTTAGTAATTTTTCTCTTTTTGTTCTCGTTTACTACTAGTTACGGCCTTCATTCACTCTCTAAATTTTTTACTTAAAAAAAAAAAAAAATGTAAATTATCGTAGGATCTCGGGAAGAAGAGCGCGTGGACGAAACGATCTCAATTTGTTGGAAGCACGAGGAAGATTGTGAATCAAGGGATTCACTCCTCAAGCAGTCGTCTAAGCGTTTTTCAGCCAAGGAACATGTTAGAGGACATACGGCAAGTTCAAACCCCTCCCCAATCCTCTTTAGGCAGAGTTGATACCAAAGCTGACCTGATTTTATACATTCTGAGGTTTGATTTGTTTTAGTAACCGCAAAATTTATCAGGGCTTTAGAAAAAAAACTTTCTTCTAATTAATTATTAGTAAAGAATGCTCTCTCTACCCATATCATTTTGTTTACTCTCATTAGTTACTACTAGTGTAGTCTCGTACGTCCTGATGGATGAAGTTGCTTCTTTGTTTCCATGACTAATTAGCATGCGTTGTTTGCTCCTGCTCAGGCCAATGTTGTGAAAGGACTCAAACTCTACGAAGATGTCTTCACTGGAACTCAACTCTCCAAGCTTCTTGATTCTATGAATCAGCTCCGAGAGGCTGGTCGTAATCACCAACTTTCAGGTGATTTTTATTGGTAATATTGCGTTAATTTTACCCTCTAGCTCATTCGTGTTTTTTTGCGTCAACCTTACAAAGTTTCTCTCATCCCAAAATGCAGGGGAGACATTTGTTCTGTTCAACAAGAACACCAAAGGTACCAAAAGAGAGCTTCTTCAGCTTGGGGTTCCAATCTTCGGCAACACCACATATGAACACTCAGGTGAAAGACATTAAAGGTCTTGGGGCATCCGTTTACGAAAACACTGTGTATATATAATCTTTGCTGACAACTCCCTACTCGTGCTTGCAGTGGAACCTATCCCAACCCTTGTTCAAAGTGTGATCGACCATCTTCTTCAATGGCGCCTGATTCCTGAATACAAACGACCAAATGGCTGTGTGATCAACTTCTTCGACGAGGTAAAATTACACTCCCATTTCCAGATCCCTTGATCATGCCAGCTAAGGTTTGGGCTTGTTTGCAGGACGAGCACTCTCAGCCATTCCAGAAACCACCTCACGTGGATCAACCCATATCCACTCTTGTTTTATCTGAATCAACCATGGTGTTTGGGCACAGACTCGGGGTCGATAACGATGGCAACTTCAGGGGCTCACTAACTCTCCCACTAAAGGAAGGGTAATGGGAACATTCCATTTTTCCCAACTGTCATGTTGATTGTATTCGAGTTTTGTTTCTAATCAAAAGAAGAATGTCGCAGGTCGTTGTTGGTGATGAGGGGTAACAGCGCAGATATGGCTAGGCATGTAATGTGTCCCTCGCCCAACAAAAGAGTCACAATCACCTTTTTCAAACTCAAACCAGACTCCGGCAAGGTCCAGCCGCGGCCCATCACTAACCCCGTCTCCCTATGGCGACCAGGCACCCCAGCTCCTCCAGCCTGCGGCATGGTCAGAGCTCCACTGGTGATGCTAGCTCCGGCTCCCAAGAGGTTGGACGGCGGCACTGGAGTCTTCTTGCCGTGGACACCGCCTGTATCGTCAAGAAAACCAGCCAAGCATCTCCCCCCGCGTGTCCAGAGGCTGCGTCTCCTGTCAGCAGTGAAGTCGGTGGCAGATCGTGAATCCTCTTCGCCCGAGATAGGAGTGAGCTGAGTTGGAAAGTGTCACGCACGGAAGCTCTCTTTCTTTTTCTATTTTGACGAGTCTTTTGGTTGGTTCGGTTGTATACTTGAGAGAGTTTGGTTGGTTTTTCCCCCTTTTTTTCTTCTTAACATTTTATTTGCTAAATTTTATAGATTGAAGATTAGGGTATTGCGTTACATCTACTGTTGAATGTTGATACATGATTCACCCGGAAGTAGAAGTAGTGCACATAACCTTAAACTGTATTTGCATTAAAATCTTGAAGTATGCCCCCACAGCCCCATTTGCCATAATATTCCAAGATCGTCAGCTTCAATCAAGAAAAGAGGAAACTAACCGAATTTGCTCTTGCAACTGCTTTTCAGAGATTCTGTTTGTCTTCTTTGTTCTTCTATTGGATAAAACGACAGAAACACATAGCTTCTCACTGGCTCAATTTTCCTCATCCCACAAGCGTAGAATCAAAGCAAATCCAACATCCCACTCAATTCTTCATGTCCTACATATTTCGCATATACACCAAAACCACTCCTCTGGGACAAGAATCCCTTAGAGATAAAAGAACATCCTTTTCTGGTTCTCTAGTCTTCTTCCTGACAGACAATGCACAGAAGAGAGGATGATGACAGCAGCAGCTCTCTGCGGCCTCTAGGCATTTGCCGTCGCATTTTTAAATTTGTAGTGGCTAAACTAGGGATATTGGGAGAGAAAGAGATGAATGAAGATAATCCTGAGAGGAACAAACTGATCAAGAAGGGATCAAGGACTGACATCACTATTCATTTCAAGCAAATAGAAGACTCGGAGGATAACGGCAAATCCAAGAACAACTCCCCTGGCTCGTCAATACAAGAATCAGAGAAAGAGACAATAATCAGACTAGCTAATGGTAGTAACGGCCCTAAGAAGAGGTTACTTGAGAAGGGGAAGAAGAGCATGTTGGGTGAGCCGAGCCCCAAGCAACAAATCAACCAGCCTGAAGCAGGGAAACCACCACCACAGCCGCATAGACGTCTGAGGCCCCTTCTAGATGATATAAATAAGAAATCAGATGCTTTTATCAAGAGTACACTGGAGAAGATGAGAAAAGGCTTAGCCTAGAACCAAACAAGTTGAGCCTCTCCTTCTCTCTCGCTTCCTTGTTGAAGAAGAACCAACCAACAGACAATAGGATGCAAAAGAGTTATTTGATTTACTCATCAATTCTTTAATTTTCTTTTAAAATTTAGCAGCTGCATTCTTGATAAGAAAAAGTAGACTTGTATTTTGAGCTAAAATTCACCTCAGAATTCTATGATTTACAAGAAATATTCCTTAAGAGCTAAGCTCATATATTCTTGTCGAAAAATGTGTTCACATTCGTTTGCCTTAAACCCACGTACCTGACACGATAGGCTTCGTTCGACAGAGAAGCTAAATGAAGAATGATTCAAAGGAAGAGAAGACAAAGAATCCCAACACAGGTACACCCTACTCTGTTGTTTCCAGCCATCCAAGCTGGAAGTAAGTAAGAGGCAAAAAAAAACTAATAATGTGAGGCAGCAGAAATAATGGCCCAAAGATAAGCAATCGAAATTCAGAAGGAGGAATGGAATACCTTCCAGGCGTACATGGCAAAGAAGGCAAGAGTATCAGCAGACCAGACAAGAGCAAAGGATTTGTAAAAGAAGGGTATAGCAACATTGAGCAAGGGGACGATGAGAAAGAGGTAGTTAAGAGCCTCTTTCTCTTTACTTGGACAGTCTCGTGCTCGAAGAGAAGGGATAGCTGCCAAGAATAAATATTAGAGAGAGAGAGAGAGAGAGAGAGAAAAGGAAAGGAAGAGTTAGAGAGAGAGAAGGATGCAGCTTACTGAACATCCAAATGGACCACATCCCAATGAGCCTCCATAAATCAGGTTCGTTGGAGGGAAAGAGGAGGTTGAAAGAAAGGACCCCTCCACCGAACATAGATGCATACGCTTGAACCTCAAAAACTTTATAGAGAGTAGTTCCAGGGACAGCTGGGTTTTTACTGGCGGTGGAAGCCCGCGGGGCAAAGGTTGCAGCAGTCTTGTTCACTACCTGATTGATTATGAATTGAAACCAAAAAAAAAAGAAAAAAAAGAAAAAAAAAAAGGCATAAGCTTTGTTGAGTATGAATGATGGACCAATCATTCATTGTGCATTTGGGGATTTGTTAAGATAAAATCAAAAAAAAAAAAAAACTCTCCCCGTTTCTTTCAGCTGAAAATTTGAGAGCATGGTGGAGGGAATAGTTAGAAAATTCGGACCTTTTTCAAGTCTTTACCGAGAGCAGAAGAAGAGGATGAGGAGGAGACCGGCGGGTTATCAGGAAGAAGAGGTTCGTCATCATCCTTGGATTCTACTCCGTCAGAAGTGGCGCGGATCCGGAAAGTCGATGATATTCTTGGTCTACGGCGAAGACCATAAGCGAGAGCAATGGAAGAGACCCCACCATGGCCATGAGTGGTGCTGCAGAGACACCAACTCATCATCATCACGCACGCGATAAGGAAGGAAGGAAGGAGCTGCTGGCTGGGCTTGCTTTCTTTCTTTGGGGGACTCCCTTTTTTTGATTTGATGGCTTTATTGAACCGGTCCACTCTAACCCGGTATTATTGACCCACTTTGAACCAACTCTCAATTGAACCGAGCCCACGTCGGTTTGATTGGTTTAGCTATTTCTCGGCTCGGCTCGGATGGAAGAAAGAAGGAAAGATCTTCTGGAATTAATTATTATTATTGCCAGAAAGAAAGATCTTCGTCATCTTCTTCCTGAGTTCAGTTTTTTTTTTTTTGCTTCTTCTGGATTTTAGAAGATTTCCCAATCCACCTTGAAATGAAATTAGATTAATTCTTCAACAGGGGCAACCTTCTTTTTCTTGAGAAATAAAGAATTCAACTTGTTAGATAGATAGAATTCGTGAGAAATTGGAATTTCTGATATCTTCTTCTTCTCCGATTTCATTTTGCCTTATTTTTTTTTTGTTGAAGAATTGAGGTCGGAGGGAGCTAGAGATTGGATCTATTGAATTCGATGAGAATTGGGATATGGTGATCGTTAAGACACAAAGAGGAAGGTTCCCATGGCGAGTTTTTTGGTGGGCTTCTTGTTGCCTTCGCTACTTCTCGCAGGTACCGCCTTCCTCCTTTGTATCCACATATTTGAATGATCACATTATTTTCTCTCATTTGCCTAATGAGTTTTCTCTTCTGTCACAGCCGCACTTATTAACTGGAGTGTGATATCCTTTGTTGATTTGATAGCTTTCCTCCTCGTTCACTATATTGCACCTGAAATTGGTAACACTCTTTTTCTTTTCCCTCTAATCACTTTCTCTTTGTCTTTTTATCTGATAAACAGCGCCAACCCCCAATCTTGTCTATTGCTTTATCTATATCTTGCTTCTCTTTATTTGTGTTAATTAAGGTGTCTCCTCTCTAGGATGAAAGGGAAAATAAATAAAAAACCTTAATATTCCTAGTATTCTCCGCTTTTTTTTTAATCGGCTATGGTTTATTAGCTGATGTTTACTATCTCAAACTTACATTGGACCTTGCTTTTTCACTTTGCCAGGATACCGTTTTCAGAGGAGGCATTGGCTATTATGGCCCATTTTCATCTTTTCATTTGCAGTATTTCTTGCTCAACTGGTGTACCTTCTCATCTGGGCTGCTGTAGGTCAAGACTGGGATACAGCAGAGACTGGCTGGATGAGACTTCTCGGCTTTATGATGTAACAATTATTAGTCTCATCATTTTTTACATCTTACTGCCTTTTTTTACTTATTTACTTCTTTTAGTTGATACGCTCTTTTGTTGGCTTCTGCAGATTAAACTCTTGGAGAAACCCCACTGTTATGTATTTCTTGGCTTTACAACTACTAACATCACTAGTTGCTTTAGCTGACATATATAGTAGTAGATTCGGTTTCGCTCGATGGCGGGACACATGGTGGTCCCCCTTCTCAGGAATTTTCGAACATCTAGGTTTGTTATTTATGTACTAGTCCCAGACGACTTTTCCAAATACTTCCTACCATATCAGTTTCTCATCATGTGTTCATCTGGTTCAGTAATGTCTATTTTTACGAAGAATAAGCTTCATCTGGTACCTTTTCTCTTTCCATCTTGAAGTCATTTATTTTGACATTATCTCCTTATTTATGACTCAGGAAGTCATCTTAGGGTTGCCTCCTGCTTGTTGTTACCAGCAGTTCAATTGGCAGTGGGTATCTGCAATCCATCATGGGTTTCCTTGCCATTTTTTATTGGCAGTTGTGCGGGTCTTGTGGACTGGTCCTTGACAAGCAACGTTTCAGGACTTTTCAGGTGGATAGATTATCGATTATTATGCAAAGTTTGCACTTTCCAACCCTGATTCTCTGAAATTTGGTCATTTTTTGTTTGTTAAGGTGGTGGAGAGTTCTTTATATTTACGCAGGGTGCAACATTGTCCTGCTGTACCTTTATCAACTACCAATAAACTTTTCAGATATGATTCGATGGATAGCAAGTTTTATAGGTGTATTCAGAATCTCTGTGGAAACTGAGGGCCCTGATATTTGTTCTGGTCTTTTCCTCGTGTCATTCTACATCATGGTATGTCTTTTTGCTTTTTGTCTTGGTCTACATCATCGTTAGTCTTTTGCTTTCTGTTTTGCTCTCATACAATTGTAACATGATTATATTAATGAACTGTTTCTTAAAAACAACTGTCAATATGTGGTAAGCGTGCTTCGGGTGTTGTGTATGAACACCTTATTATATCAATATATCTGTAATAGTATGGCATGACTGTCTTTTCTGCTATTGCAGCTATCATATGTGAGGTCAGACCTGGAGGATATGGACTTTATCATGTCCACAAGTGAAAATAACTTGGCAGAGCGGCTTCTTCCTCCAAAATATTCGTTTTTTATTCGAGAATCAAGGTATTCTATATAGATTTTTGTTTCGTACTGGGAGCTGTTGTGGTGTTTGACCCAGTATTTCAGTGTTTTATAAGAAGTTTTAATTTGTCTGTTTAAATTTTTTCTTACTGATATTAATTAGTTTACACGTTCTAACGGATGTTCTCTTGGCTGGGATTTACAAGATTAGTCATTTTAGATGTGTAGTACCCACACTCAACTTAATGTGTTAATTTCTTCCAAATTTTCAGGGCCGGTGTAAGGCACACCAATGTTTTACTGAGGGGAGCTGTGTTCAAGACTTTCAGTATTAATTTCTTCACATATGGTTTTCCGGTATATATTTGTATTTCTGGTATCAAAGTGTATGTATCAGCTAAAGTAACGTATTGTGTCAGAAACTCACACTCTGTTTTTTATTTGCGTTCATGATTTACAGGTCTCCCTATTTGCTCTTTCGTTCTGGAGTTTTCACTTTGCGAGCTTGTGTGCTTTTGGCCTCCTTGCATATGTTGGCTACATTATCTATGCCTTCCCGTCATTGTTCCGGTTGCACAGATTAAATGGCCTTCTTCTCGTATTTATACTCTTATGGGCTGTTAGTACGTACATATTCAATGTGGCATTTTCTTTTCTGAACACTAAGGTTGGAAAGGTAATACCTTCTCTATGTGCAATTTTTTTAGCTACCTTAAAAGAACTAAAATGGAAATTAACAACTGGTGTCATAAAATATACAGGACATGAAAATTTGGGAGATGGTCGGACTTTGGCATTACACTATACCTGGATTCTTTTTGCTTGCACAGTTTGGTTTGGGAATGTTGGTTGCGTTGGGTAATCTTGTTAACAATTCTGTTTTTCTGTACCTGTCTGAAGAGAGCTCCAGAACCTCCAATGATAGATCTTACGCTGAAGGTAATGGTCTCACATACAGTTCTGCAAAGCAAGTTATCTGATGTTTTCCAACTTCCACTTTTTTCAGAACCTAAGAAAAATGGGGAGTACTTGTATATCACGATCAGCCTATCATCTTTTCTGCATCATGTTACCTGAAACATCCAGGACAATTTAAGAGTTACCACACTATCCAAAATATATTTCAAAATGTTTTTGATATAGAATAATCATGGAAAATATTTATGTACTGTGCCATTTTGAAGGTGAAAAGCTTAAGACTGGCAAGCTTAGTTTATTTCGTGTTTATTTTAGGTGGCAATTTCAGTCTTCTGCTATTTATTCAATTTAAGAACTGTTCTTAACGGCTGAGTTATTATCAATCACAGCTGATGAAGAAACAAAGGTACTGGTCGTCGCCACCATTGCTTGGGGATTGCGGAAATGCTCGCGGGCTATTATGCTTGCACTGATTTTCCTCATTGCCATGAAACCTGGGTTTTTCCATGCTGTGTATGGTATGTTAATCCCCCTCCCATTTGCTTTTTCATGTATCTGGGTGTTTGCGAAAATTATTGTTCATGATAGTGTATCTTAATGGACTTATTTTTTCAGTTATATTCTTCCTTATGTATCTGTTGAGCCATAACATCAACAGAAAGATACGCAAGTCCTTGATTCTACTATGCGAAGTTCATTTTGCACTTTTGTACATTCTTGAGATCGACCTGGTGTCGAACTCCTTAAAGCAGAAAGGCTCTGTGAGCAAGGAAATTCTATTTCAGTTAGGTACGCTATTGTTTTTCTGTATAATTCAAGTTATAGCCTTATAGGATAAATTCACGTATCATCAGGTTCCTTTCGAAAGTTAGCTGCTAGGTGATTTTGGATCAGAAGCGACTAGGGAATAATTCTCACTTAAAAATCTCTGAATGAATTCTTGCAGGTCTCCTTAGGTCTGAAAGCTCCTGGGACTTCTTGGAGATAGCCTTGCTTGCTTGCTTCTGTGCTATCCATAATCATGGTTTTGAGGTGTTATTTTCCTTCTCAGCAATTGTACGGCATACACCAAGTCCTCCAATTGGATTTAGCATATTGAAAGCTGGTCTCAACAAATCAGTCCTCTTGTCCGTCTATTCGTCTCCATCTTCAAGTTATAGCCTGGATAATACTACTTATGGTATAGCACTTTCTTCTTGTCTTTGAAGTTAACATTTGAACGAGTGACTTATATGCGTCCTAGCTTTTACTTTAACTACAAATCCTTGCTTTCATTGTCAGCTATTTTTTCAAGTATTTTGCATGCATGCCAATTAGTTTTCCTCAAATACAGTTTCTATACCGTTAATCAAACATATCAGTGTTATGTCCTGGTCCTCATGTTATTAGCACTGTAAAATCATATCTTCTTGGCCAAGTAGTGGATCCAGTAGCAGGTGTCGACCTCATGGAATACTTTCCAGTTAATCGACTCAAGTAGTAAAAGTTCTCATCTTACCGCCATTATTTTATTGTGATAGCTTCAGGAGTAGTTTTTCAAGCTGTGAAATCTAAGTCACACATGCTGTGAACAGATTCTTCTAATTGTTTGCCGTTGTTCATATTAACTCTTTTATTTTATGCTTACGAATCACTATTAATTTCTTTACAGAGAGACATATTGCTTCATTTCTGAGTGCAATTGGGCAGAAGTTTCTGTCTATGTACCGATCATGTGGAACATACATTGCTTTCATCACTATTCTCATAAGTGTATACCTGGTCAAACCCAATTATGTATCATTTGGGTATATTTTCCTTCTCTTGCTCTGGGTTACTGGAAGACAACTGTTTGAAGAAACTAAGAGACGCTTGTGGTTCCCTTTGAAAGCATACGCAGTTTTGGTGTTTATGTTTATCTACAGCTTAAGTAGCTTTGTCAGCTTGCAGCTTTGGCTATCTAAATTCATTGATCTCTACTTTTATTTGGGTTACGACTCCAAAGCACCATTGCTGGATAATGTCTGGGAATCTCTTGCTGTGTTGATCGTGATGCAACTTTACAGCTATGAAAGGAGGCAGAGTGGACACTACATTCCAGGTCAATCTCGTTTGCTTCATCCTGGAGTTTTTGGTTTTTTTGAGAGATTTTTGGTATGGCATGGTCAGAAGGTCTTGTTCGCGGCATTGTTTTATGCATCATTGTCTCCGATTAGTGTGTTTGGATTTGTATATCTCCTTGGCCTTGTCATCTGCACAACTTTCCCAAAGTCTTCTTCAATACCGTCCAAATCATTTTTGATTTATACTGGATTTTTGGTGTCTGCGGAGTATCTTTTCCAACTGTGGGGCATGCAAGCTCAGATGTTCCCTGGGCAAAAATATGCTGAGTTGTCTTTCTACTTGGGTCTTCGAGTATATGAACCTGGATTTTGGGGTATAGAATCAGGTCTACGAGGCAAGGTGCTGGTCGTTGCTGCCTGCACTCTGCAGTATAATGTATTTCGTTGGCTAGAAAGAACACCTGGTTTAAATATCATCAAAGGAAAATATGAAGAGCCGTGTCCACTATTTGTCTCTGCAGAAGACACTACTGCAAGTGTTTCCAGTTCTAATGGTGAAAATCCATCGTCGACTGATCATGCTTCTAAATCAATGAAACAAGGCGAGGCAACGAGTAACTCATGGCCTTTCTTCTCTCCCCGTGATAGTCAGGCAGCTGATTTTTTGCACCCCAAAACTGGAGGCTCTGAAAGTGGCAGTACTAGGAGATTTTCATTTGGTCACTTTTGGGGAAGCATCAAAGAGAGTCACAGGTGGAATAGGAGGAGGATTCTTGCATTGAAGAAGGAGAGGTTTGAAACACAGAAGAATCTGTTGAAAATTTACTTGAAGTTTTGGATAGAGAATATGTTTAATCTCTATGGCCTTGAGATAAACATGATTGCACTGCTTCTTGCGAGTTTTGCTTTGCTGAATGCCATCTCCATGGTATATATTGCACTGCTTGCTGCATGTGTCCTCTTGAGAAGACGCCTAATTCAGAAACTATGGCCTGTCGTTGTTTTTCTGTTTGCATCAATTCTCGCAATTGAGTACGTCGCCACATGGAATAGCTTTTTGCCTTCAGATCAGGCCCCAATTGAAACTAGTGTGCATTGCCATGACTGCTGGAGTATTGCAGCTCTCAACTTTAAGTTTTGCCGGGAGTGTTGGCTTGGTATGACCGTTCAAACTTATTAAAGGACTTAGTGTTCTTTATGCAATAATTCTTTATTTGACAGATCCAAGAATTAGGTACTATTTGGAGAAGCTTTTTCTATTTTTTTTTTGCAGGACTGAGAGTTGACGACCCCCGGACACTTATTAGCTATTTCGTGGTATTCATGCTTGCTTGTTTCAAACTTCGGGCTGATCACATATCCAGTTTCTCAGAGTCGTCGACATATCATCAGATGAAGTCTCAAAGAAAGAACTCATTTGTCTGGAGAGATCTCTCCTTCGAGACAAAGAGCATGTGGACTGTGCTTGATTACCTGAGGCTTTATTGTTACGTCCATCTACTGGATGTTGTACTCATTCTGATTCTAATCACAGGAACTCTTGAGTATGACATTCTACATCTGGGTTATCTTGCATTTGCGCTTGTTTTTGCCCGAATGCGACTGGAAATACTGAAGAAGAAAAACAAAATATTCAGGTTTTTGCGGGTGTACAATTTTGTTCTCATCATCTTTTCTCTCGCATACCAGTCTCCCTTTGTTGGAAACTTCAATGATGGAAAATGTGAAACAGTTGATTATATATACGAGGTGATTGGATTTTACAAGTATGACTATGGATTTCGAATCACTGCAAGATCTGCTCTCGTTGAGATCATCATATTTATGCTAGTATCTCTTCAGTCCTACATGTTTTCCTCCCAGGAGTTTGATTATGTCTCGCGGTATCTTGAAGCAGAGCAAATCGGTGCTATTGTGCGGGAGCAAGAGAAGAAAGCAGCACGGAAGACCGAGCAACTGCAACAAATTCGTGAGGCTGAGGAAAAAAAACGGCAGCGGAATTTGCAGGTGGAAAAGATGAAATCTGAAATGCTGAACCTGCGGGTACAGCTTCACAGAATGAATTCTGATTCTAATTTTGGAGTTGCTTCTCCGCGCACTGAAGGTCTAAGAAGGAGAAAGAGTCCGTATCTTATTTCAGATAGTGGCGCAGCCAGTCCTGAGATTGACGGAGTGGTCCACAAGAAAGAAGAGCAGCTTATTGACGAGGATTCACTGTATCCTTTTGAAGCTCATGAGTTTCCTATGAGTACCACTCCAGAAGCACCAGATTCTCCACAGTGTTCATTTGGAGCATCTCCTTGTGAGATAACTGAAGTTCAACAGGATCTTGATGTGATGTCTATGGAACGTGAAAGAAAGGAAAAGTCTGAAGTAAAGGAGAATCCGTTGATTTCTGCAGTGCAACTCATCGGTGATGGTGTTTCTCAGGTACAATTTATTGGAAATCAGGCAGTAAATAACCTTGTGAATTTCTTAAACATCTCACCGGAAAATTCAGATACAAATGAGCAGTCTTCTGTTGATGATGAGGTGTATGATGAGATGGAAAGTCAGAAAAGAAAACACACACCTTTTGAACGGTCAGCATCTCTACAGTCTGACAGGAGTAGTGATGGCACTAGCTTTCAGATAGGAAGGATCCTTCGACATATTTGGTCTAGGATGCAGTCCAATAACGATATTGTCTGCTACTGTTGCTTCATTATTGCGTTTCTGTGGAACTTCAGTCTGCTTTCCATGGTCTATCTAGCAGCACTGTTTCTATATGCCCTCTGCGTTCACACTGGTCCTACTCACATCTTCTGGGTCATCATGCTAATGTACACAGAAATTTATATCCTGCTCCAGTATTTATACCAGATTATAATCCAGCACTGTGGTTTAAGCATTGATGCACCTCTTCTTCATGAATTGGGATTTCCAACGCAAAGAATCAAATCATCATTTGTTGTCAGCTCGTTGCCTCTGTTCCTTATTTACATCTTTACTCTCATACAGAGTGCTATAACAGTAAAGGATGGTGATTGGGTTCCTTCTGCAGATTTTACTTCACGCCGGAATGCCCGTGGTAGCCAGAAGGATCTTACAAGAATTAGCTGGAGCGAGAGAATCTATGATGTGTTCAAGAAGCTAAGAGATAGTGTCAAATTGGTGATCAGAAGCATCTGCCGATATTGGATATCTCTGACACGTGGAGCAGAATCCCCTCCTTACTTTGTTCAGGTGACAATGGATGTTCACATGTGGCCTGAAGATGGAATTCAGCCTGAAAGAATTGAATGTAGAATGAATCAGTTGCTTAGGCTTGTTCATAATGAGAGATGCGAGAAGGGAAACCCTGATCTCTGCCCTTACTCTAGCAGGGTTCATGTACAAAGTATAGAGAGGAGTACAGAGACCCCAAACGAGGCCTTAGTTGTTCTAGAGGTTGAGTATGCTTCTCCCACGAATGGGTGTTCTTCTGCAGAATGGTACAAATCACTTACCCCAGCCTCTGATGTGGCGAAAGAAATTCGTAAAGCTCAACATAGTGGACTTGTTGAAGGAACTGGATTTCCTTACCCCATTCTCTCTGTGATTGGTGGAGGAAAGAGAGAAACTGACCTCTATGCCTACATATTTGGTGCTGATCTGATCGTCTTCTTTCTGGTTGCCATTTTCTACTCATCAGTCATAAAAAATAAAAGCGAGTTTATTGATGTATATCAGCTAGAAGACCAGTTCCCATTTGACTTTGTCATTATATTAATGGTAATCCCATTCCTACAAGTTTTGTTTATCTCTTCACACCCGTTTTGTATCAGTCCCCTAACCCGATGAAACGCTTTTATGGCAGGTTATCTTCTTCCTAATTGTTGTTGATCGGGTCATCTATCTTTGCTCATTTGCGACTGGAAAAGTGGTATACTATCTCTTCAGTCTTATTCTCTTCACTTATGCAGTTACAGAGTATGCTTGGAGCATATATCCTACCCAGCAACACGCTGCTGGCTTGGCCCTCAGATTGATATTTCTTGCCAAAGCAATGTCGCTAGCTCTCCAGGCCATTCAAATCCGCTATGGACTACCTCATAAAAGCACCTTGTATCGGCAGTTTTTGACAAGTGAAGTTTCACGGATCAATTACTATGGTTACAGACTTTACCGTGCTCTTCCTTTCCTGTATGAATTGAGATGTGTACTTGACTGGTCTTGCACAGCCACATCACTGACAATGTATGACTGGCTCAAGGTATGTCGTTTGATCCCATGCATTTGTTTCTGGAACCCTCGCTATGTTCATGGATGATTCATGTTTAGTTTGAATACACTGCCAAGGGCTTAAGTTCTGTTCCTTTGCAGTTGGAAGATGTAAATGCGAGTTTGTACCTTGTCAAATGCGATACAGTTTTAAATCGAGCAACACATAAACATGGGGAGAAACAAACAAAAATGACTAAATGCTGCAACGGGATATGTCTGTTCTTCATCTTGTTATGTGTTATCTGGGCTCCTATGCTGGTAAGAATTTTCTTACAACACAACTTACTCACTGTTTTTGTAAAGTATTTTCATTTGGAGTCTTAATTATCGTTCTTGGGATGGATAGTACTCATGATGCATAGATGATTAGATGCTTATATAGTTATATGTATCGGAAAAGAAAAATTATGTGCTGGCTTTAACCAACAATTCTCAGTGATGACTTACAACTTGAGTATTTGGTGAGTCATTTGTTTGTTGGTAACGGCTTTCTCCTTCCAGATGTATAGCAGTGGAAATCCAACAAACATTGCCAATCCTATAAAAGATGCGAGCGTTCAGATTGATTTGAAAACAGTCGGTGGAAAGCTTACTTTGTACCAAACAACCTTATGCGAGAGAATCTCAGGGGATAACATTGATCTCGGGCTAGATCTCGGATCCCAAAGCTTCTTGCCAACATACAACAAAAATGACATCCAGCTGATATGCTGCCAAGCTGATGCAAGTGTTTTATGGCTTGTCCCTGACACAGTTGTGACCAGATTTATTCAGTCCCTTGACTGGGACACAGATATGGACATCACCTTTTCATGGGTTCTTAACAGAGACCGACCCAAAGGCAAAGAAACTGTAAAATATGAAAGAAGTGTCGACCCTCTGGACCTTCCAAAACGCTCTGATATACAAATGGTTCTCAACGGATCAATGGATGGATTTAGAGTGCATAATTTGTACCCAAAGTTCTTCCGTGTTACCGGTTCTGGCGATGTCAGGTCTTTCGAGGATCAGGTAAATCTTGTCTGCACAAGCCAAGAATTATATACCAGATAATGTTTCCTGTATTAGCTTATACTTCCAATATTGTAATGTTGTTGCTACAGAAGGATGAAGTGAGTGCAGACATACTCATGAACCATGCAGATTTCAAGTGGTGGTGGTCATTCCATAATCTTAAAGCTTCTGAAAATATCAGCGCTTGCGAGGGTATGGATGGACCAGTTGCTATCATAATGTCTGAGGAAACACCCCCACGTAAGTTAGCTCTTCTATTTCAATTGTTTGTTCAAGACTCATGTTTTATTAACAATAGCGGAAATATTTGCAGAGGGCTTTCTGGGTGACACCCTCAGCAAATTCAGTATATGGGGACTCTATATAACATTTGTACTAGCCGTCGGGCGATTCATCAGGCTTCAATGCTCTGACCTGCGTATGAGAATACCTTACGAGAACTTGCCTTCGTGTGACAGGTAACATCTGTAAACATTTGTTCAGGAGTTTTGCTTTTCAATGATACTCTCAATCTCTAAGAGATTAAGACCACTCACTGTTGATTGTAGATTAATAGCCATATGCGAGGATTTATATGCGGCAAGAGCAGAGGGTGAGCTTGGAGTAGAAGAAGTTCTATACTGGACGCTTGTGAAGATATATAGATCCCCGCACATGCTGCTTGAGTATACAAAGCTAGACTACGATGCTTAGGTCCAACAAGTCTGTAACAGTATAGAAACACTTTGTTATATTTGTACATACTGAGAAAATAGTTCTGAGGGATTTTTTGTTTCTTCTTCTTCTCATCATCTTTTAGTTGATTGTTGTATTGTAAGAGCGATTTATGTAGGTATGACATAGTGAAAAGAGAATTTAACTCTTAAACACACTTTTACAAAATTAATAGCACATACACAACTTTTTGCTATTGAGACACTTTATTAGTGTATAATAGACTCAAATCATCTCCTTTTGTTTCAAAATATAGGGTGTTTAGTTAAAACAGGCATATTAAAAAATATGTACTTTTAAAAAGTTTAACCAATCATAAAGAAGATTGAATAATATAATATATAAAATTAATCTTAAAGTTGCATGGAAAGTTGGAAACATCGAAACAAAAATACTTATCTAAACATACTATATTATGAAATGGAGGGAGTATATTCCAAACACTCCTATTGCTATCGCACATCTAAGATGAGATTTACTATTTACTTAAGACTTTCAGACCCCCCATCATCATCCTCCTTTTTTTTTTCTTAGTATACCAATAAAACACTTCACCTAACTCACAACAACGCAGTTTCTCTATCTAACGTAAAATACCTCCTTTCTCTCTAAAAAAAACCTAAAACCCCCTTTTTCTTCTCTCTAGCCAAAAACTATCGCACCAAGGTTGACCGACTCCGGTGGCTTCTTCAGTACCGGAGTCGGATTTCTCTCTTTAATTTTCCTTTGTTTCTTTCTTTAATCGGCGCATCCATCTTTTCTTCTTCCAACGCCATCAAATCTAGAATTTTCAGATCTAGAATTTCTAAGCTTAGATCTTCCTAACATTGGGTTCAGCTTCTTGGCTTTTGTTTTCTCCGTCAAGTTTAGCTTCAGATCTGGCCGGTTCATGGCTGAGGCAGTCCAACTGCTACTTCACTGCCTCTGATGAAGAATCTTTACTAACGCAGATCGAGATCTCCTTCCTGTTTCTCAAGAGTCGTTCTTCCTGAATGGTCTCTAGGCTTTGGTAGTGTCTTACCGCCCCTGGTAGCTCCTCCGTGAAGCAGCATAAAGGGTCCCACGGCATGTTCATTCGGTTCTAACTTGTGGTAAAGGAGATTCTTGGAAGTTAATCTGTTGTGTGTTTTTTCTTGTCTCAGATTTGTTTTAATTGTCATCTTAAGATTTAGGTTTTAAGTTTCTTTTTTTGGATCTCTTGATTCTGTTCCGGAAAGTAAAGAATAGATGTTTGTATAGTCTGTCTGTCTGGGTTATTTCCCCTTAGTTCGCTTTATTTGGTCTTAAGTCTCCAGGAGTGTTCATGTACTCGCTGACTTTAGTCTCTCGAAGGATTGTTTTCTTTGCCAACTCTTTGTATTTCACCTTGTTAGAATACTATGAATGAAATCCTATTGACGGAAAAAAAAAAACTCACAGCAACGCTCTCTCTCTATTCCAAATCCTTTGTTCTTTTCTTTTTGACTTTTTTTTTCTTTCAAAAAAATCTAAAACTAATGATTATGATATCAATTCCTAATTTAATACTACTAGATACTACATATTACTCCAATTTTAAATTACAGAGCAGTTGGTCCACATCACATATGCTTGAAATCAATACCAAAAAAAGAAAGAAAATTGTATTATGATTTATGAATGAGGAGGTCCTCCATGTCAAAATAGGCCGGGCCCCAAAGCTCTGCTGTATTACCATGCATTATTTTGGAAGTACAAAACAACCTAACCTAATTTATTAATTTGCAAGAGAAATCCATTTCAATTTAATTTCTGGGAGTTGTTAGTTTCCTTTTCCGTTAATTATTTCTCTTTAAAAAAATGCTCCCTTCTCGTCCTTTTCACAGTAGTGGTTTAACGTCCATAATAATTGTATACAAACTTTTTAATTAGTTCGTAAAAAGTATTTAAAATCTTTAAAAAATAAACGATGAGCTGATAAGCCACGTAAGCCAAGACCAATTTCCAAGAAGAAGAAGCTTGCCTCTTTTTTATAGGACGCTCTAAAAATCTCTTAAAAGCGTCCACAACCTCCTCCTCCTTACCTTGTGTGTATCATATGATTCCAAAAATTCTCTATATCTCACTTCTGAATAAAACCACCCCAACCAAAAAAAAAAGAAAGAATAAAAAGAAGAATACTATATAATTACATATATCTCTCCCTCTCTCTCTCATTCTCTTAAAGTATGTATGTACTCTCACTATTTTTAGACAATATATAAACTTAAATGCGATCGCCCTTTTCTGGCTAGCAGCTGATATCATGTTGAACCTCATTAGTTTCCTCCGACGTCGACTCCGGAAAGACAGAATATCCGTCAACCACCACCGCTCTCGTGATGGCTCCACCGTGGGTTCCCCTGAAAGCCGCCATCATCATGTGTTTTCATCCGCAGCCGCCATCCACCCAAACCCGGAGAAAGCCATCACAGTGGCCACCTTCAACGCTGCTATGTTCTCCATGGCTCCCGCCGTTCCCAACAACACGGGTTTGCTGCCACTCCGCTCCAAGTCATCCGTTGACCGCCCCAAGAGCATACTCAAGCCCATGAGCCCCGCCTCCTCCCCTTCTCATCATGACTCCAGAAAACAACAACAACTGAGGTTTGCCAAATCCAGGCTAAGGAGGGTCTCCATAAATCTCCCCGACAACGAGATCAGCCGCCAGCTCAGCTTCCGGGAGGATCCTCAGCACTCTCCCCTCAGGGCTGCTTCTCTCTCTTTCTCCGGAGAGATCGGTCTCCGGAGCACCAGAACGGCTCTGGAAGTGCTGAGGGAGCTAGACGCAGACGTGCTGGCTCTGCAAGACGTCAAGGCCGACGAGGCTGACCAAATGCGACCACTCTCGGATCTCGCCGCCGCGCTGGGGATGAATTACGTCTTCGCCGAGAGCTGGGCGCCCGAGTACGGCAACGCCATTCTCTCCAAGTGGCCCATCAAAAACTCTAATGTTCTGAGAATCTTCGACGACACTGATTTCAGGTTTATATACATATATTAATAACTAACTCCTCTCTTCTTTATCAACTAAAGCAAAGAAAACAAAACTAGCTAGCTCCTCTGTTTCTCTTTTGTAACCTTTAAAAAAAAAAAAAATGGAGTCAAAGATAATATAACTACGTACGTAGTATTAGTTACCTTACCTCCTAATAAGAAGCTAGTAGTAATTAGATTAAGGATAGATAAGAAATATTGTGGGTTCAATCCAAATCTTTCTTTTATCTAAAATTTTTATATTATAAATTGATTATGATGTGCGGCGACTTTTGTACCAATAAGAACCTAGTAGTCATGGTCGTCTCGTGAGAGTATCAAATACATTACAAACACGTATAAACAATGCACACTCAGTTTTTTTTTTTTTTCCTGTGAATTGACTCTCATAACAGCTGTATATTCTTAGGGACAGCTTCGAATGTCAATACATATACTTTTGTCTGAATTTTTATTATTGTTTTTTTTTTTGTAATTTTTTTTTATTATTGTTATTTTTGGTATAAAGATATCTCATGGCCGGGGCTCCTGTGACATATTTTCTTGGCAAATTTCTTTCTTTCTACCAAATTCACAATAAATAAATGTCTTTTTCTATAAAATTAATTAATTTTAATCAAAATGGTGGCAGACAGAGAAAAAGGTGGTGGTATTATTTGCGTGTTAGTTAGTATAAATTTTGTTTTTCCTGTAAGAAAGATACCTAGCTTAGCTAGTGCGTACGCGTTCGATTTTGTTGCCCCTTAATTGATAATTATATTTTTTATTAGGGTTCATTGACTGATATTTTGATTATAGGAACGTGTTGAAGGCGAGCATAGTTGTTCCGGGGAGCGGGGAAGTGGAATTTCACTGTACTCATCTTGATCACTTGGACGAGAAGTGGAGAATGAAGCAAGTCGATGCTATTATCCGATCTACCAACGTACCTCACATACTCGCTGGTGCTCTCAATTCTCTCGACGAATCCGATTACTCCCCTGAGAGATGGACCGACATCGTCAAGGTATGTATTTGTTGTATACATTATCATTAGCAATATATATTATGCATATATAATTTTAAGCTGTTCGTTCGTTTAATTTCAATGAATCAATTTAATATATATATATATATATATATATAGTACTACGAAGAGATGGGTAAGCCGATACCAAAAGCGCAAGTGATGAGATTCTTAAAGAGCAAAGAATACACTGACGCTAAGGACTTTGCTGGAGAATGCGAATCTGTGGTTGTGGTCGCCAAAGGCCAAAGTTAGTGAGCGTGCCGTCAAACAACTGCGCTGTTAGTTTCTTATCTTGGTTAATTTAATTAGAGTCTTAATCACCGATGAAACGTATGACAGGTGTACAAGGGACATGCAAGTACGGGACACGCGTTGACTACATACTTGCTTCCTCGGACTCACCGTACCAGTTCGTGCCAGGGTCATATTCGGTGTTGTCTTCAAAAGGAACCTCGGACCATCACATAGTGAAAGTCGATGTTGTCAAAGCTAGATCGATCAACGTCGACGAGCAACGACCGATTAGACCCAAACAGCAGAGAGTTTCAACGACTATGCATTATAATAACTCGTCTCTAACAAAGGCCTCGTGGAGGACGCATTACTATAAGGCGTGAACAATCTCTAGACCATATATATATACTACAAAACGTTTACATTACACGTACGTTTTTTTTTGGAATGCTTATTAACACAATTTGAGATCCGTGTATCATAGCTACGGATGTCTCTGTGCTGGACCATGAAGTCTGATTTACTTTCGCCTAGCTATTTTTTTTTTGTTTTTTTTACATTCTTTTGGTCTGTTTTAATGTTGGCTTGTTTAACCGATACGTATTATTGTATGCATTGAGTGAATAAAAACTCTTCCTTACTTTTATCATTTTTTAGTTTCTCAGTAATGAAGATTAACTTTCTTTAATAAATTGACGGAAAAGGAAGAAGAAATGGTCCAAGTTGGTGAGTTGGTAAGATAGGACTTTGAAGCAAGTCCTTAATTTGCCATAACTGTGACTCGAGTTTCTATACGGCCTCGAGCTAAGTTAACTTCATTCGCAGGCTACACAACTGTAACATGATTTTATAGATAAATGTCCTTTATTTGTAGAGGCAAAATAGATATAACTATTTTTATCGATCGTGTAAATAAATCTCAAACCATGTAGTTGTACTTGTAGGTGCAAATATATTAAAGAAATTACTACACCGAGTAATGGATGACTGAATACTGGGGACAATAAAGATGAAAAATAAATCTCTCCACATCTGATACTAGTATAGGAAAGCAATAATAATGAATCGGCCGGGTAATACGAGTACTCTTGAAGAGTCTTCTCAGAGGCGGCAGAGGTAATAAGAAGGTAAGGTTTTAATTTCTTTGAATATACATTCTCTCTTTTGTTAGCAACGATCGAGAAGACTCTTGCAATGAAAGATTACAGAGGATATAGGAACTATGGAAAACATCAAAATCTAAGGATCCGCCTTTTGAACTCGAAAGTGCGTATTAATAAGACAATTAATAGAAAGCGAGAGAGAGAGAGAGAGAGCGATTGATAACAATTCATTAAAAAGCAAAGAGGTTCAAGATTGCTACTTTAGGTCCCAATTGTTAATAGATAAGAGAACACCTAGTAAAAATAACATCCTGTGGACTATGGATTGACCACAGCTTGGATCTGCTCCAGTGTCTTCCCTTTCGTTTCAGGCACGATGACAATGACGAAGACGATGGCCAGGGCGTTAATGGCAGCGTAAATGATGAAAGTTCCTGCAGCAACATATATTGTCTTCAGTGTTTGAGGATTGGCAGGGAAATCTGAGATTAAAGTAAATATGATTTGAGAGAGAGACAGAGAGTTACCGTACCGTAAGAGCTCCAGGACATGAGGAAGTTGAAAGTGTAAGAAACGGCCCACGCTCCAAACCAATTCACCAGCGTCGCCATGCCTCCTGCTACTCCTTTTATGTTTATGGGAAATATCTACAACAGTCGGAATTGGTTTATTAAATATCTGGTATATATCAAGTAAGAAGTAATGTATAAAGTCCCTCTCAGGGATGACAACATTTAATTACCTCAGACATGACCACCCACGGCATTGCTCCCATTCCTGCTGAGAACGATCCTATGTACACCTGTTCTCACCCCACCCCACCATTTTACTTTTGGTGCTTGCTAATTAACAAATCAATTTGTGTTGCTGAAAAAATCACTTACCATTATACCAACAACAGCCAGGACCGGGACTGCTTCCTGTGCCAAGTTGTGAACCTTGAGATAGAATGAGACTGCTGTGATCAAACAACCTACCACTAAACCTGTCGCAGAAACCTGCCACAAGTCATTCGAGTTAGTTATGTTCTGTTATGTTATGATCCTCTCTGCCAACGGCTTTTGAAGGCTCTTTTTTATATATATACCAGTAGCAACGGCTTTCTTCCGGCTCTGTCAACTATTGGTGCATTAAGCGCAGTGATTACCACCTGGTTTGGTTTGCGGAGAAATTAAAAACAAAAAAAAAAGAGAGTAAGAATCATTTTGTATACTATAAATTTTAGTAGACAAATAATAAAGTGGGGGAACCTGAAGCACAGCATATATTATCATCCCAAGTCTTGTGGGGAAACCTGACGACGACACAAAATATATGGCTGATTAGATGATACAGGTTAATATATAATTCAAGAATCTCTATGTATTAATTAATATTATTACCTGCTTGCTCAAATATCGAGCTCGTGTAAAAACATATTCCGTTGATTCCTCCAAACTGCTGAAACACCATCAACCCGAATGCTATCTGCTCCAACAAAGCATGCAAATTGGTGATTTGAAATCGTGGCCAAATAATTAAGATTTGATATTTAATTATGGTGAAAGAAAGCGTGTGTGTGTTACAAGAACAGAGCGTATGTATCTCCTCTGAAACAAATCCAGCATCTTAGCTTTCGGTAGCCTTTCCAGAGTTTCGATATAATCCTGTCAAGAAAATCATTGAGATATATATATATATATATATATGGTGAAATGAAAGGATTGTTGCAATAACAGAGCTTTTTTATTTATCTTAATTATTTCATCAAATTATGATGAGATTCAAGAAGACAAGAATGAAGATTCCAAAACCTGAATCTCTGCTGCCTCCTGCGAAATATCAGCCTTCTCCCCACGGAGCTTCCTCAGCGCAGCTTCAAACTCCGCATCACGCCCCATCTTTGCCTATAATAACACATGCATGTACGACTAAATTTCACAAGAAAAGATGCATGTGCGTGCTTTTTTATTTTAAGGTGCCTTCTTACCAGCCATCTTGGAGACTCAGGGATTAAAAAGAGGCCAAGAAAGGATGCAGCGCATGGGATGATTCCTGTAGTCACATTGCACATTATTACATCACATGGAGTCCTACTTACTACTTAGGGAGCACATAGATTCCGTACCTATTAATGCTAACACCCTCCACGTCACTAGTGTGCCTATAATGAAGGAAACCGACACTCCAGTGCAGATCAGAATCTGCAACACAAGAGGGTAACTTGGATTCAGAGTTCCCTAACACAATAAGGGAGACGACGACACAAAAGATCTTCTTTACCTGATTCAGTGTGGTTAGAGCCCCTCGGAAGGTTTTTGGTGCAATTTCTGCTATAAATATTGGTACCTACCATCACCTTATTAATTATTAGCATGGATATATATAGCTAGATGTTGAACAAATAATATATCAACTTAAGGGGGCTCACCACATAGGAGAATGCTCCCATTCCATATCCCGTTGCCAGTCTTCCGAGGTCCAGAGTCACTACTCCCTTTTGATTGAGACACCATTTAACAGAAAGAGAGATACATTAGGCAAAGAATATATATATATATATATATATATATATATATATATATATAAGAGCCGCGTAGGCACTTTTTGGGATCATGAGTAAGACCTTGGCAAAGAAGATTGCTAGCCACCCGACTACACAAAATGCAGAAGAAACTCTCATCGCCTGAGTACAAATCCACCACAAGTAAGTAGGCATATAGTCAACAACAACACAATTAAAGGCGGCTATGGTAAAAAGTTCACTTACCCCCTTTCTTCCAACTAAATCAGCTATAGGCCCGCTTGTTATAGCCCCAATCATTGCGCCAAAAGTTAGTAAAGAGCCAAAGAGTGAAAACTGCGGAATCCAAGGTAGAGAAAAGTAAGCAAGTTTCAGTGATCAGTTGAAGCTTTACATTCTTTCCTTGAAGGATTATGTATGTACCTCAGCTATAGTCAGTGAAAGGTCATTCCTAATTGCAGCTTGAGTAGGTGAAGAGAACCCCGCCTGAATCAAAACCAATTTTTAGTATAAAGTTCATCAGCTAGCTGAGAGGCCTTTTTAGACCAGTTGGTGATCTTCCATGGATCTAGCTAGGTTCACTTACACAAGAGCCAAACGCAAAAGAACCACAGACCGCAACAAATGTGCTGAGATAAACCATCCACGGCTGCTCCGGTTTTGATCCAGCCATATCCTTGTGCACCAATGGTTCTCTGACGCCATCACTAGCCTTCGACATCTTCATGTATTATTATGTATCTCCCTTGTGGACTAGTACTAACTCAAAACTGCAAAAGAGACGAAGCCTGAAGCAAAAGTTGAGTAAGGAGACAGAAACATACAAAAGAAGAGCAAACTGGAAAAGGGGAGGACGAGATTTAAAGATAACTTTTTTATAGGTAATAGTGACCATTTAGGCAAGAAAGCTTTGTGGGATTTGCTACCAAAAGATGAAAGCTGTTTTCTGTCTTTTTCCTAAATAAATATAAGAGCAAACATGGAATAAAATCCAAAATTTGGGTCTCATTTTGTGTGTGATAACCATTAGATTAGAATATAGCTAATGACCATGTTGAGCCACTTGGGGAAGTTCAAACAAAACTTGAGTACATAAACTAATATCCATATCCATTAAACGAATACTCTGTGTACTAACAAACATAATCTGTAAGATACATACTACTAAATGTCTTACAAAAAGTAAATCTGAATACGCAAATGCATTCAAACACATGCTTTTAGTGGCTGGCGTGGATTGGACAGAGACAGACACGTGATGTCTTTGGCCTCTTGTCAAAAACTTGATCTCAGTTTTTTTCTGGGAATCCTATGAATTCATCCAAGAAAACAGAAAATATCAGGCAGAGATTCAGATCTATCTTCTTTATTCTTTCTTGTTCACATCCGAACACGTGACTGTTAATGATATAGCGATCCTACTTGCTTATGAGTTATGTAACTCGATCGATCCTTGAAGATAAAATTCGTAGAAAAACATAAAAGAAGAATTAAAGATAAACCACCAGCAAAATTTGATTGTTATGACGGTAGCGGAGGGGAATACACCGGAGAGAATCAATGAAAATGCTGTACGTGTATATATCTCATCAGGGACCTCCGTATCTTTCGTGTCTTACTTTTTCTATCAAGCTTTTGTCGCCTTACGTTTGATATTTCTCAGCCTAATTCAAGAACCTGTGTATAGCATCCGATAAAAAAAGTTCAAAAATGTTACAACGGGTGACTTTATTGGAACAACAGTCTAAATACTACTATACATAAGTGACATTAGCACAAAAAAATGAAATGAAATGAATGCACACTAAACTAATATCTACAAAAGACAGAATATATAAATCTCAGAGCTAGAGGTTACATATTTGTGTTCCCAGAGGGTCCAATATCATCACCTCCGAAGGAGAAGGCCTGATATCCCGTGGGGCTAGTGAGCTTCCCTGAGCCGCTGCTGCTACTAACAGAGCGGTCAATCTCATCCCTACAAGCCACCAGAGGGATTGGGCGTTGAGGTATAGAGATTACAGTGAACTCATTACTCTCCAGCATTTTCACCACTTGATCCATTGTCGGTCTTGCGTGGAGCTGAGGGTGAGAGCACAGCACCGCTATCAGCACATACTTCTCCAGAACCTCTGGAGGTCCCTTCTCTGGCATCCCGTCCTCCACCAAGTCCAGTGTCCTGCCTTCTCTCACCAGCGACCACGCCCAGTCTGCCACTGACACAGGCTGACCCTCCTCGTCTGTCACGATCGCCTTTCTTCTGCTCAGAAGCTCCAGAAGCACTACCCCAAAGCTGTACACATCGCTTTTCTCTGTCAGCTGCCCGTAGAGTGCGTACTCTGGCGCCACATATCCCATTGTGCCGGCCACCCGGGTGCTCATATGCGTCATTCCTTCGGGGTTGAACTTGGCAAGCCCGAAATCCGCAACCTTGGCCTCGAATCTCTCGTCCAAGAGAATGTTGCTGGCCTTGATGTCCCTGTGGATAATGGAAGGCTGTGCGCCGTAGTGAAGATAAGCGAGACCTCTGGCCATGCCAAGTGCGATCCTCTGCCTTAAGGGCCAGGGAAGCTGAGCCTCCTTCAAGTCTCCAAAGAGATGGTCGTGAAGACTACCGTTAGTGACAAGATCGCACACAATGATCCTCTGGTGGCCTTCGTAAGGGGTGGTTGCTGTACAGTAGCCTCTGAGGGCCAGGAGATTAACGTGGCGTATGCTGGCGATGACCTCGACCTCATGAGCGAAGTTCTCGTCCCCTGTAGCCGAGCAGTTCTTGAACCTCTTAAAAGCGACCTGGGTGGCGTCGGGCAAGACCCCTTTGTAGACGTTACCGTAACCTCCCCTGCCAATGATGTTGTGGCGTGAGAAATTGTTGGTGGCTTTCTTGATCTCTTCGAAGCTGAATTTGACAAGAGTGGTGCTCTCGCTCATGGAATCTAGCCTAGACTGAGTAGGCTTGAAAAGTATCTTCTTCTTCTTCTTCCTCTTCTTGAGCCGCCGGGAGTACCAGAACCACCAAGCGGTGATAACCAAAGCAGAGGCGACGAGAGAGACAGACAAGGAAACTGCAATTTTGAGCTTCTTACGACCACCGGAGGATGAGGAAGAGGAGGAGGAGGCGTAATCGAGCTGAAACAAGCATTTGGCGGTGCCAGAGTCGGTGGGACCGTAGGGATTGGCGAAAGCAGCGGCGTAAATAGAGGGGAAGGAAGCACAGTCGGAGACATTGTTGCCGAGGGAAGGTCCGGAGAGGTAGGCCTGAAAGGCGGAGAGGCTCTGAGTGCAGGAGGCGCAAGGGGTATTGCTCTGGAGAGAGGTGTTACAGCGGATGAAGGTGGTGGTGAGGGAGGAATTAGGGATGAGGGATTCGAAGCGAGACCTGGTGGTGATGTTCATGCATCCCTGAGAGATCCAGGGCGTCTTGAAACCACACTTTGATCGGACATCGAAGCCAGGGAGAAAATCGGAGATGTTAGACTGAAGAGCATCCCAGCAGGAGGCGGCAGAAGCAGCGGGAGGGAGGAAGGAACCAGTCTCACGGAGATGGTGAGAGTAAAGGAGCCGCAGCCCTTGGAGTAGGTACTGGCATGTGTTTGGGCCATCCGGTTCTGGACGCCGGAACGGTTGGAGGATGGAAAAGTCCAAAGGACACGACGAAGAAGAAGAAGAAGACGAGTTCTTCTTCTGAGCGGCCACGAAAGACGAGGAGGAGGAGGAGGAGGAGGAGAAGAAGAAGAGGACCAAGACGACGACGGCGATTCCACCACGAAGAAGCAACATCTATCTATACAAAATCTTCTTCTCGCCCTGGCAATTGGCAAAGCAGACGAAGAAGAAAAAGATTATTTACTGTACTAATTTATTTGATTTGACGGCCCCCAAAAGAGAGAGATTTTTTTTTTGACAGAGTCTTTCTTCCTTCTATTTCTCTAATTATTATTAGTCTTCTAAATTAATGTCTAATCCAATCTTATTTTTTAGTCCCACCCACCTAAAAGACATTATGAGTCTTTCTTTCTTCACATACGTGTATAATAATCTTCGTTTTATTCATTGACCAACAAAAAAAAAAAAAAATTAACCCCAAATAGCTTAAATAATCTTCTTCTGGTAAGGGGTCCGTCAATTATCTCTCCGGCACTAAAATAAAAGAAGTTGCATGAGAACTTTCCTATCACTTTCTTCCTTGATATATTATATTATTTATTCAATGGGTTGGGTGGGTCGTCTCAGTGCGCTAGCTAATCTAATCTGATGAGTGATAATATTAATTATTCTTTGATTGGAAGCCCCTGAAAAGGTCTTACTTTCCCATTTCTGTTTCGTATTTTGCAAGCCTAATTGCAAGAAAAAAGAGTAGCTATATGGGCCTAAAAACTGAAAAGTCCAAAACAAGCAGTTTGAGACCCATTAGAACGGAAAATGGGCCGAACCCTCGAGGAACAAACTCTCTCTCGCGTCGCCGGTTCGAACAACCAACGGTGGATGGAAGAAGAAGAAGAAGAAGCATACTGTATGTCGCGACTGGGGATCTCGATCTCTCAATCTCTCAATCACTCAATCTCCATGAAGAAGCGCATGTGGAGAATCTCACTGATTACCCAAATCTCTGATCTGCTGTGCCTATCTCGCGGCTCTTCTTCAACCTTGAAGACTCTGACCCCATTCTCCTTTACCCTCTTCAGGTCCCCTATACACCCTCCCTTCCATCAATCCTCTGATTTTACTTCCGGCTTGAAACACCAATTGTTGCGCTACTCCCACGATTCCGATAAGGTTGCTACTGTTTTGGAGTCAACCAAAATCCAAGGCGCCGCATTTGTTGAGCTCCTCCGCCAGTTACGTCCGTGGCCCGTTTTGTCTCAAGTGGTAAAGCTTTTGACTCTCGCTCTATGTATTCGAATTCAGGAACAAACCCCCGCCGCTCTCTTGTTTTAATCCTTTTTTTTTTTTTTTTTTTGCTGCTGTGTGGTGGTGCCTTGCAGGTCTTCGACTGGAGAAGAAACAAGGCACTACGCGATGGGGTTCCTATGACTGCTGATGAATACGCCAAGGGTATTACTATTTCTGGTAGATTGAAGAATGTGGATATGGCCCTTTCCTTGTTTGACGAGTCTGCAAAGACAACCTCCGTCTACAATGCTTTGATGGGTGCTTACATGTGGAATGGTTTGGCTGATCAATGCAAGCAGCTCTTCCTTGACTTGGAAGCTCAAGAAGAGCACTCTACCCCATCAGTCTCAACTTATAACATCCTCATTTCAGTTTATGGCCGTTTGCTTATGGTTGATCGAATGGAAGCAGTTTTCCTCCAGCTTCAACAGCTCAAAATCCTTCCCGATTCCAGCACCTACAACAACTTGATCGCTGGGTATATCTATGCTTGGAGTTGGGATAAGATGGAAGCAACTTTTCAGATCATGAAGAATGGCGGCCTCGTTGAGCCTACCCTTGCCACTTACTTGCTGATGCTCAGAGGGTATGCAAACTCTGGTAATCTGATTCGGATGGAGGAAATGTATCAAGCTGTGCAGCGTCACGTTGACAGGAATGAGATTAAGTTGCTCGAGTCCATGATATGTGCATACTTCAGGAGTTCAGACAAGGATAGGATCAGAAAAATCAAGACTTTATCCAAGCTTATTCCCAAGAAAAGTTACAAGCCTTGGTTGTATGTGCTCTTGATACAGCTCTATGGACAAGATGATAATCTACACGCCATGGAGAACTTCATAGACCAGGCTATTACAAAAGGGCTCCAGATAGAGACAGATGGGATCATGAGATCGATTGTGGCAAATTACTTCAGGTGCAATGCGGTAGATAAGCTTGCCAAGTTCGTGCAGCGTGCTCACTCTGCTGGATGGAAAATGAGCAGGTCGATGTTCCATGGCTTAATGCTCATGTATGGATCTCAAAAGCGTTTTAAAGAGATGGAAAATGCGCTCTCTGAAATGGAAAGTTTTAACATAAGCCGGTCAAAGAAGACTCTTTGCATTCTACATAGAGTATACGCAACGCATGGACAGGAACATAAGGTCAATCAAGTCGCAGGAATGATGTTAAAGCATGGCCATGATTTCCCACGAGACTACCTGAAGCTATAAGTGTCCCTGCATCACGAACGATGCAGCAATTTTCAGAACCTCATTGTTGACTTCACATACCATGCACATTAGCTCAGCTGGGCCAGTATAATGAACCTATAAGAATTAGAGTAGGAATTATGGGAAAATAGGCAGAATTCAGAAGACAGAATTGAAATGTTGGAAGGATTGTCTGCAAGGAATTATTAAACCATTGTTGAAAAAAGAAGTTAATAAGTCTCCATTGGCAGATGTTTATTGGTTTGTACAGTGTAAGTTGCTATTTTGTCATTGTCTCTCTCTGTTGATAGGGATCAAACAGCTTCCTTGCTTGCTTGATTTTTTTCATTAATACAACAAATAATAGTCTTTGTGAGAATCCTTGCTTGTCAAGCTGGGAAGAGCATTCTCCAGTTATTACATACAACATTACAAAATTCGCATCAAATATTTTGGTTGCAAAAAAAACATAACATTATTACGGAAACTGGATTTTTACTATATCATTCGTCTCTTACAAAGCAAAAAGCCTGTGTGGATCTTATCGAGGTATTGGGCTTTAACTAATGTAGTACGTTATAATGGGCTTTATCGGTGGTTAAAATGTACAATATGGGTTTCAATTTTGTTATTTATTATTAAAAAAAAAGGAAAAAAAAAAAAAAAAAGAAATGGTCTAATTGAATAATCAATCAAATCATTCCCCGGCCCCGTCAAAAAGCCATTGCTTAAACCCTAAAAACCAGCCTCCTCCTCCTCCTTCCTCTCTCTGCGCTGCTTTCTTCTTCTCCAAAGCTGCTTGAAGGGCTCTCTCCTGGCTCCTATAGAAGAGAAATGGAGGAAGAGCTTCGTGTTCGGCTCAATGAGCATCAAGTGTCAAAGGTTTTCCCTGTGAAACCAAAATCAACGGCAAAACCTGTTTCCGAATCGGAGACTCCAGAATCCAGATACTGGTCCTCCTTCAAACCTCACTCAGTTCCTAATCTCGTCTCCTCCGTCTCCGCCTTGGCTTTCTCTCCTGTCCACCCTCACTCCTTGGCCGTCGCTCACTCCGCCTCCGTCTCCCTCTTTTCCTCCCTCTCTCTCTCCTCCTCCCGCCGCTTCTCCTTCCGTGATGTTGTCTCCTCCGTCTGTTTCCGTTCCGACGGGGCTCTTTTCGCCGCCTGCGATCTCTCCGGCACTGTTCAGGTCTTCGACATCAAGGAACGCATGGCTCTCCGTACCCTCCGCTCCCACACCGCACCCGTCCGGTTCGTCAAGTATCCCTTTCAGGACAAGCTTCACTTGCTCTCCGGAGGCGACGATGGAGTCGTCAAGTACTGGGATGTCGCCGGATCAACCGTCGTCTCGGATCTCCTAGGCCACAAGGACTATGTCCGCTGCGGTGATTGCTCCCCCGTCAGCGATTCTATGTTCATTACTGGCTCCTACGATCACACCGTCAAGGTTTGGGACGCCAGAGTCGACAAGTCCAAATGCATCGCCGAGATCAACCATGGACTCCCTGTGGAGGACGTCGTGTACCTGCCTTCCGGTGGAATGATCGCTACCGCTGGTGGTAACAGCGTCAAGGTTTGGGACTTGATCGGAGGCGGCAAGATGGTTTGCTCCATGGAGAGTCACAACAAGACCGTCACATCTCTCTGCGTCGGGAGGATGGATTCTGCTGAGACCCGACTTGTTAGCGTTGCCTTGGACGGATACATGAAAGTGTTTGATTACGGGAGAGCTAAGGTGACTTACTCTATGAGGTTTCCGGCTCCTCTCATGTCTCTCTGCCTTTCCCCAGATGGTTCCACTCGCGTGATCGGAGCGTCTAACGGCATGGTCTTTGCCGGCAAGAAGAAGAAGAAACTCAGCAGAGATGCGGGGGAGAAGAAGAGTTTGAGTCTTTGGAGTGTGAGGGGCCAAGTGGATGAGACTAGAAGAAGGGCGCTGAGGCCGACGTATTTCAGGTACTTCCAGAGAGGGCAGAGCGAGAAGCCATCCAAAGAGGATTACTTGGTCAAGGAGAAGAAAGGATTGAAGCTCACAAGACACGATAAGCTGTTGAAGAAGTTCAGGCACAAGGAGGCTCTGGTCTCCGTGTTGGAGGAGAAGAAACCGGCTAATGTGGTCGCAGTGATGGAGGAATTAGTGGCAAGGAGGAAGTTGATGAAGTGCGTGTCGAATATGGAGGAAAGCGAGTTGGGAATGCTGCTAGGCTTCTTACAAAGGTACTGCACTGTGCAGAGGTATTCAGGATTCTTGATGGGATTGACGATGAAAGTTTTGGAGACGAGAGCTGAGGACATCAAGGGTAAAAACGAATTTAAAGGGCTTCTCAGGAACTTGAAGAGGGAGGTTAACCAGGAGATTAGGATACAACAGTCTCTTCTAGAGATTCAGGGTGTTCTTGCTCCTCTGATGAGAATTGCTGGGAGGAGTTGAAAAATCAATGCAGGTTTTGTTTGTTTCTTTTTTAATGCTTTCAGTTTTTTTTTTTATGCTAATGATATGTCATGGTAATCTAAACTTTGAAATGATGGATTTATATAACAAAGAGCAGTTTTGTTGGGTTCCTTAACTGTATCAACTTAAAGCATACTTTAAAATACATTAATTATGTCCACGAACATATAGACTGATAAGAGCTTTTACCCGTTAGTCTCACTTGGACCGTTCGCCCCTAAGCGCTCTCCGTCGTGCAGCAGACCTAATCGTCTCGATTAGAGGAGCGTCCTCATCTATCTTATCTTCTCTGTCTGACCCGCCACTGATAGACTCATCCTCATCACTTTCGCTTTCCTCATCAAACAGTCTCTTTCGCTCTGTTTCCTGACGTTTTCTTGGCCGTCCCCTGCGTCTTACAGCTGCTGCTTCCTTGTCGTCTGTGAAAAATTGCAACACGGACGGATCATCATAAGCCGAGACTAAGTTTGCAGACATATAGCATCATACTCATCTACTTGCATCGATTAAACCAATCAGATCTTGGCGACTGCACATTACATACCTTGTAAATCCTCGTTTTTCAAGCATTTCTCCTCCAAGGTCTCCAAGAAGGTAAAGCAAGGACGCCATCCGCTGGGATCTTCGTCTGTATTAACATGCACTATACGCCCTTGAACGTCCCTCTTACTGTTCAGCAAGCAAACAAGAGCACGTATAATGTTATTTATTAGTAGAGAGCTTCCTACTTCCTCAGAAAGTCGTGAGTCTTACATGTCAACGATGTCAGGCACTGAGAGTTTTGTTGCAAATGGAAGGATAGCAACTTCCAGAAACAACAGGTTCTTTGGAGCGTCCCTAAATGCAAACGCAACACCTTCCTTTACCACACTCAAAATCTCCAATCTGTATTTGTTGCGAGCAGCACCGATATACATTCCTGAAAGCCCACCTGCAAGCTCCCGGCACACTTCAAGACATTTCTCTGCTCTGGATTCTTCACCGCCACTAGAAAGTTCAGTTGCATACCGTTGATAGGCCTGCCCAATTACATAGTGTCAGCAATTTGCTAAGACTACAAAACTTCGAATCTTCTGAAAATAATAGTTGACCGTTAATACATCTTTGTCAAAAGCTTACCCTTTTCAAGGATTCCAGATAGATACTAGAGATGTCATCTTCTTTTTTCCTTAAGCATGTTATAAAATTCTTTATGACGCCTGTTACACAAGGTCCATGCATACCAAGATGCGATATTATCTCTGGTCCTAGATAGCCCTGCAACAGAAAAGAATCCATTAAAAAAGTTTTGATGACATGTGAACATCAATCAATACATCGCAGGTGTCAGTACATAACTAAGATATTACAGCAGCAATGTAAATGCACTTGGTGAGTACCTTCGGCACTACATCACTAATAACCAACTTGCAGGCAGCAAGGGCTGCAACATCTATGTTTGTCTCTTCAGCGTAGTCCTTATTTTCATCCTCCTCATCTGTCTCATCTGTTTCGAAGCCAGGCAAAAATTAATATGTAATTCGGAAAATCAAGAAATGACTGGGTTTTGTCAAAACAAAAACAAAGAGTCACCTGAGGTGTTAAAAATTTCTGCACAGAGTTTCCAAAATTTCTCAAGCAAAACACTATCAGGACAGTATCCTAATCTTTCAAGTTTACTTGAGTCAAAATTTGACTTTCTAAACATACACCATTCTTCTCCAAGTATAGCACAGATCTGCAGGATTGAAGGCTTCATTTTTCAGGTGAAAAGTGACTCATTCCTTGATAAGACAAGCACATATATGGAATGAAACGTGTAAATAAACTGGAATGTCAAAGAGTCTTACCCTGAGAGATAATTGGATACCATATTTCCTAGATTCCTCAATTCCATTCAGGAAGTACGAAAGCTCCTCAAACAGGGTATCGCGCTTTGATATAAGGGATGATACGGAAGCTTCGGAGACAGCTTCACAATTTATGATGGAGTGCAGAGACCACGTCACATGCATTTTCATATTCAGAAGCAGGAAACAAATAACCTAAGAAACCATGACCAACTATTTCATTAAGATGTGAGATACACAGAAGAAATATAGTAAGAGCTCTAAAACCAAATTTTAAGCACCTCTTCGTCCAAATTTCTAAAATTATGGAGCGCGAAAGCAATATCATCGTAAATGTTCTCAACAAGCACAGGCTTTAACAATTGTAGCTCATACAACCTTTTCAGGTTTACAAGGAGGGAGTATTCATCATTTCCATCCTGCACAGGAAACAGATGTAAAAATTGCATCTATAAAGATGAGTATGAAGATAGATGGCAAAGGAAGCAATGTGTACCTTTACTTCTTTAATTGCAGAAGTAAGTTTCTCTAAAAGCTCATCTTCAAGATCTTTAAGCTTCCCACGGGAAAAATCTTGAAGCTCCCCTTTACTTTCTGACGCACAAAATGTTATAGCTTTGACGCAAGATCTTAGTGTTTCCTTCTCCCCGTGTTTGAAAAAAGCATCCTTTATTAGTCGGACTGCAGCCTTAAAACTCTGAAACGGGACAAAAATGTAATTTTCACTGAGAAGGGTGAATAACAAGGAAAAAAACATCCTTTTAGAAACAAAATGCTTTTGGCACCTGCTCCTGCCTTTTAAGAGAATAGAGCTCAAGTTTCATAAACATAATAATCTCGACCAAGGATGACACTTTGGCTTTGTCAGCCATGAATTTACGTAGAAGCTGTGGGTAATTCTTCATCATGGCCACCGTTATGTCTTTCCTATTGTTTTCAAACATTTCCTGTTATTCAAAGCATAGAAACATCAAAGTCATTGTCTTCATAATTGAAAGGGAAAGAGTGTACAAAGAAGCACAAATGAAATACAGTGCCCTATAAGATCCTTTGACTGTATTTTGTCCTTTCTAGTTTAGTTCAAGAGACAAAAAACTACAATATATGTACTCATGCTTCTGCAACGTCATATCATCAGATCAAGGAGATTTCTCAGAAAGAAGAAAGACATAATCTTACTCGCTGAGCTTTACTGTGATACTGCTTTCGATTATCCGTTGAAGGAATTATCTTCTCCCCGACAGCCTTTCTGATCGACGCAAACAGAAGTCTGATCAAGTTTGTTGAGTCCTCATCAGTAGTAGACCCAGTCCGAGGATTCTGATCCAAAAGCATAGAGATGATACACTTCCAGTCCTGTAAGAAAAGCAGCATCATGAAGATGATATTATAAACTGTAGAAGGTACACGTCAAAACTAAAAAATTAACGTGCAATAGTGAAAAGTAATTTCTCTTAAACTCTACCTTCATGGCCTTCATGTACTCCCAAACATCATCAATTACATAAACACTTAGAATAGGATCTGTGGAGAACTCCCGTAATATTTGTAACATTCTGAAGATATGGATCTCAGAGGAAGAATCTTCATGACCTGAAAAATGATGTAATAACTCTGAACCTAGTTCTAAGAGTAAAAAAACTCAAGTGCCAAAGACTTGGACTATCTCAGGGAAAAACCTGTAAGACTCGATGGAGAACTGTTAAACTTCTGTGCTATCAAGTGGTCATACACTAACTCTCCTATCGCACGTCTGATTTCTTGAGGTTGATCAATAAGCAAATCGTACAAAGGGCCTAGGTCATCATCAGGTATCAGCTGGTGTCTGTACAACAACAAAAAGCTCAGGTTTTAACTCAACAAATTTGTGGTGAAGCTTTGGTAGGGAAAATTATCTTGAGGGGGAATACCTTAGCAGTTGCTTTACAAGCCCGATAGCACAAACAGCTGCAGGCATATCAACATCATCAGCCATCTCGATCATTCGACTGGAAAATCTCTCAGTGAATAGACCAAGGGTGGGGACGTTTTCATCTATCTCATAGAGTTTTCGCAATGCCAAGAGAGAAGCTTTCCTCACTCCAGGATGCTTTGGATAATTCAATAAACACAGAGAAGATCAATATGACTATTACGAACAGATATTTAATAATTCTTGAAGAGGGGGCAAAGGAGCTTACTTTGTCATTAAGCGTCCATCCAAGATATTTTAAGTATAAATCTTGTAAGAAGAGAGACGGATAAGAGAAAATCCAAATGCCCAGAGACTGAATGCATGACATCCGAATATCGTTATCAATATCTCGATATCGGTGTACAAACAACCTTCAATATAAGATGTAATAATGATTTGAGTCAGCAAAACTCAAATGAAAGAAGTATCCATTTCTTTTCTACTCTTTTTGTTTTGCGGGGGTGTAAAACTTGGCTGATAGCATAATCGTTATTCAATCTTACCCAGTGAAAATCTTTCGCATCATGTCCTCCAGTGTAGTTATCTGTTCATGAGTAACAGACAACCGTTTGTTGAGGGAATCCACACGGGGGCCGTCAGCTCTTTTCTTACTTTCAGCATTCAATTGTCTTTGGGTGGTTTCTCGCTGTGAACCGAGAGTGTTTGCTACAGAAATGAAAGATGTGACTAGTTGGAGGCCCATTAGCGTGGCAGTTTGGCGGTAAATTCTAGGAGGAGTACTGCGAATAAATAAATAAAACGACAATCATGAATAGAATTCTATGAGCCACATTGTAACCACACACATATATTTGTAATGTTGGAACACAAACCATGACAGAGCGATAATGTAGTCCATGCACTTGTCGAACAAGACTTTATCAAACAATGGCCCATTCTGACACTCGATAATCAAATTATCCCAGAATGAAACAAGATTTTCTTTGAAATTCTTGAGTTCCTTCTTTCTCGAACTCTGATAATCTTCACACTCCCCCTATAGGCAAACCGAAAATCAAAAGAATATTCTTCTTATGAAGCAAAAAGTGTAAATGAAATAGTCAAAAAAGAAAAAAAAAAAGAAGGGAGCAATCCTATACCGCCCTAGCGAGATTAACAAGGGCAACGACAACATCATCAACATCAGTCTCATCAAGGAGTTCTTCCTTGATGGAGTACTTAGCACCGCAAGCCTACAAAATCCATGTAAGACGGAGGTAATGATATGGTTAGACTTAAAAAATATGGTATAATCAGCGACGAGAGATGCTATAATAAGTTGAGTTACCTCAAAGAGCATTGACAAGAGCTCAGTGGTAGCAAGCCTGGGAGAGACTTCATATCTTTCAACCCAAATCTTGACGGCTTTAGGGATAAGATCCCCGTTGCCTTTGACAACCTCTGTTGAGAAAATGAAAAGGAAAAGCTGAGAGTAGGATCTAGCCAAACAAAGAGTAATCAATGAAATTGAACTGAGGCCCAGATCTCGAACACCGAAATAGAGCAAATTGGGGGAGTAGGGTTACCAATGAGATTCTGTTGAGGAGAAAGGGTGCGACTACGCTTGGGCTTGGGACGGGTTTCCTGGAAATCGTCGTCAGGAGAAGCAGCATCCTGGTCGCTGGCCTCACTGACGCTCCGCTCCTGATTCACTCCGCCGCTGACGTCAGCCTTGCCGGCCTCCTCACCACCGCCGCTGTCGTCATCCTGATCCCGATCTCTACTCCTTTTCTACAGACGCCCATGGAATAATCAGATATTCCCAAATCAAAATAGATGCAACAAAATTAAACGAGGAAAAGAGAGAGACTCACCTGGCCTTGAGGAGGAGAGTCTTCCATGGTGGTGTTGCAGACAGATTCCGATTCTGATTCCTTAGCCTACTAGCTTTAGGGTTTCCTCGGCTTTGGATAAAATTAATTAATAAAAAAAAACCTCTCCCGCCCAATTGACTACCGAGTGATGACGACGACGACCGATAAAATTCACTGAGGAAACTACTACTAGTCTCTTCCCCTTTTAACATTTCTATTTTCTCGCCTGCAATTATTTTTTGTTTTATTTTATTTTTCTTGTGAAATAATTAAATTAATATTCATAAATTGAAGCTTTGAGAAAATTTTGGTAGTTTATTTCCATAAATTTAAATTAGCCACCAAATTTAAGTTTCACGAGACTAGGATTTTGCAAGTTTTTTTTTTTTGGTAATCAGGATTTTGCAAGTTTGTAGTATAACTTAGTTAAATTTTGGGCCCATCAAAGGGACTAATAATTTATCAAGAAACAAATCAGCAATTGTTGGCCAAATTGGTTCGATCAGCAACGCATAGCCCTCCCGACCAGGCGACTGCAGACGCACGCACTCTGCTAAGGTAGGGACGTCCCGAAACTGAGCCACAAAGAGTAGCAGATGAAAATCTGAGATCCTTCTCACCAACGGCAAGCTCTTTGCCCTGTCCAGAAGTGTTTTCACATCCCAGCATCCTCCCTCGGCTGCTCCGGTTCTCTCCTTAAGTTTTGACTACCATTGCTGCTTTAATTCAATTGATTGAAAATAAAATTTGGAGAAGGCTGGATGATAAAGAATAGTATTGTTTTTTTATAACCACCAAGATTTTTATTTGTATCTCAAGCTAAGCAAGCAAACGATTGTGCTTGTATGTATTTCTGTATACACATTGACGACGAATGTAATGATTCCATCAACAATCAATTATTTTTTTAATAAGACATGCTTTACACCAAACAGTTTTGAATTAACATGTTCAAACAGGAAAAGTACAATGGTTTGCAACAAGATACAAACGACAATACATAAACATTTCATATGTCAAAGCCGTTTAAAAAAAAAAAAAATCCTTTTACAAAAAGAGAGCCAAATCATTTTATACTAATAAACAAAAATTTGAACGCAACAGAAAAGTGCATTAACAAAACCTGTGGAGGAAGAACACCACTCGGAGGAGGCTGTCTGAGAAACTAGTCCGACTCTACAAATATCTGCAGTGAAATTACCAACGACAACAATATCCATTCTGGTGAAATCAATATCCTGTTTGTAACTAAAGAGTGGGAAGCCTAGAATTTTTTTTAAAAAGTACACTAACCTCCATCTCTGGAACAAGTTCGTATGTTTTCTTCTCCCTTGTGTCCAACGCTGTGATCCCAGCGATTTTTTGGACTCCCAGTTTGGAGGCAATAAGATTCTGCAAATATACAGATAAGGTTTTACGTTCTAAAAAGGATGAGAGCCCTGTGGAGGTGGTCAGTTGGTCATACCAATTGGAAATCATTGGAGCCAAATGCCTCGATCCTGGGTAACATCTGCAAGAGTTTCACTGGTGTCAGTTCCCAGTATAATAAAAGCGGTATAGTGGTGAAACAGCTTCAACTAACAATTGCCAAGGTTTTGGGTGCCATACGCATTGCATATCCAACACGTGATTCACAATACTGACACAGTGTATGTGTGGGCAAAGTTCTAACTATATGGTTTTACTATTCTACCACCGTGTATGCTTCCTTAATTGTGGTGACCTTATACGACAGAAGATTCACAATTGTAAAACAGAAAATTCAGATATGTTACCAGAGCCTGGAGACCATTGATACCAACCGGCTTCTCCATTTGTGATTCATCTTGTGACAGTGAGACCTCAAACGGTCCCAGTTGCCTATCAGTTTGGTTTGTGAGATTCAAGTAAGCCTATGAGAAAATAGTATACCCTAAGTTTAAATCCAATATAAATTCAATTATATATTTGGGTATAACAAACATTAGAGAGAACAAACAGTTGTATTACCAGAAAGGGTCTATTTAAGTGTATAACTGGTGGAACCTCTACAACTCGCATATTAATTTCTTTACGGCTGACTGGCTGAAAGAAAACAAATAGGAGTAGTTACAATGAAGGAACTTTGTTACATAGGTGAGCATCCGATATGAAGCATACAAGAACATGCAGAAAATTTATATTAAGCAAGCTTTTGTCAGATATAAAATGCAAGGTAGTGAGTATAGGACTGCTAAATAAAGATATATTAGTGCAACCTGAATTTTCCTAAGTTGTTCTAACTGCCACCAAATCTATGACTACCATACAGATACCCTGCCTTAGCTTCTCCAGGTTGTCTGTTTACTTGTCTGTTTACTTAAGACTATTGATTATATATGAATTGGTGTCAGAAAAAAGATGGCTGCAATATCTAAAAGCCCTAAGGAAACCAAATACATTCAGACTTGGAGCAGAAACCGAGCAGAAAACAATCAATCAACGCATTCACGTCATGTTTTCACAGAGTAGAAATTATAAACTTACAGCACCAAGGATTTGTTGTGTTTGTAAGCGACCAGGTTCACCCAAATTTGTGCGCCATGTTATTTGAAATTTACCCAGGATATTACTTCCCTGGAATTTTGTTGGCCCGAAAACATCTGCAGATGGGTTTAACTTATAGAGATAGTTGTGGATACCCCCGCCAGAACGGATAATAACTGGAGATTTAGGTATCAGTGCACTGAGATCACTGATACACAGAGAGGTGGAACAGAAAATTAGGACAATTTGAAGGAATAAGTGGCTAATGATGCACATAACGATTCCGGGAAAATCTGACAGACCTGGCTGGAGGATCTTCTGTTGAATGACAATCTTCATTTTCTAATCTTACAGCAGTCCATTGCTTGGCAGGTTCAAAATCAACTTGGTCCATAAAGAGGTTAGCTTTTGTATGGTTTTCAATGCAAGCCTCTAAAAATGTGGTCTCCTGGTGTAAAAGATAAAAAGAATTTCCGAAAATGGACAACACATGAGATCATACTTTGATTTTAGAACAACCAAAACAATAAAAGAAATGCAGGTTCAGGAAATAAGGACGTGAACAGTGAATCTACCAACTCTTCTGTTTTTGAAAAAAAAAGCTTTACCACTATTTCAAGATTTGTGGCTTATGGTTATATTATGATTATAGGGACCAGAACAAACGTGAATAAAAGATAAGTGATTACAATGACACAGCCATATGCATCAAATTGTGTACAAACCTCCCGTATATGATTCATGTAAAGCACCATATTAAAGAAGTAGAGGAAAAAACTAGAGCTTCTGACAAAAAAAAAAAAGAACATTGTCGAACATACCTTTACAACTCGAACCTGCGAATCAGAAATATGCAACAGTTAGAAAATCGGGTGAAGAAATCGAGAAAGAAAAGGATCATAGTGTGTGTGACAAGGAGAAATATCACCTTGGTCCTCACTGAAAGTGGGTTGGCGACGACAAACTTGAAAAACTGGGGAAGATATTTACGCTCACCATCAGCATCGTTGTACAGTGCAGAGCAGACCAACCTAAAAGAGGAATTGCGGTTACGATGGGGATGGATAAACAGAAAATGACAAAGAAGAAGCATAGAGAAAGTGAGAGAGAGAGAGAGAGAGAGAGAGAGAGTGAACACACGTATGAGCTCCAAGCTCTTTCACATCATGTTCCACAATGAAATCATAGCGTCCGGCGGTCCTTATGGATTCAACAGGAGACTTGGATGTATCAAGAAGTAGAATCCTCTGCCTCTCTGTCTGAATTTCTGCCTATTCAAATACATAATTACATATATAATAATAAGAGATACATGAATGAATGAATGAATGAATGAATTTGGTCCAAGAAGAAGAAGAAGCAGTGAAAATAATAATGAAGAGCAAGAAGACCCAAAGGCGAAAGATGTCTACTACTACTACTACTAGGCACGCACTTATAATAGTTTAACTTTTAAGTACAGATCGCACAATACACAAGGGAAAATAAAAACAAAATGCAGGTGAGGAGGAACCTTAATGGTGACATCCCGAACTTCGGAAGTGGAACTATTGTTGACGCTGATATAGCTACAGAATGTTTCTCCGAGATAGATCGCTCTGCAACAACAACAAAATCCGAATCAGACGACGACGACACATACAGGTAAATCAATCGAATACAACAGGAGAAGAAATGTGTGTGATAGAGAGAGAGAGAGAGAGAGAGAGAAAGAGGACCCGAAGGACTGAGGAAGGAGAAGAAGACCAGAGAGACCGATGGGATCGGTAGGATGGTTTAGGAGGAATCTGTTGCGGTAACTGAGATCGGAGTCGAGGGAGTCCGCAGAAGACAAGTGGCGGCGGAACAAGGATGCGGATGAGGGATCGTCGGAGAAATCCTCGCCGGCGAGAAGATCGAAAGGGTCAATACGGAGGGGTGGATCCACGTGGAAAGAAGGTTTGCACAGTCGCATCACCCTGAAGGCCAGCGAGTGCGGTCCCTGCGTCTGCGTCTGCGTCTGCGTCGCGCTCATTTTTTTTTTTTTTTTTTGTCTTCCTTCCTATTTTACCCCTTTTCCCTTGTAGTATTAATAAATCTGTTAATGGGCCGCTCTCTTTATTTGGCCTCTCTATATTGGCCCATGAGACTCGTCGACCCAACAAACTAGCATCAATTATCTCCGGGTGATTGATTTAGTTTATTTGTTACAATGGGATTAAAAAGTAACAAGCATATTATTTGTTGGTCATAAATTAAAAAAAAAAAAACAACTATACAAAAAAAAAAAAGAAAAAAAGTAGCATACCACTATCAAATAAATATCCAAAAAATAAATAAAGGGGAGAAATTACTTTGCTTTATTGGTCAATAAAGACAAAAATTAATATAGTAAAAACTACCAATCTTTTCTTCTTTTTGATCTTCTTCTGCTTTGGCTTTGTTAGCCATGGAATATTTATATATATATATATATATATATATATATATATATATATATATATATATATTTTTATATTGGGAATCGATGTTAATTTCAAACCCAAGAAAATAAATTAAAAAAAAAAAGACTTTGGGTTTTATTTTTGATTTGATCGGGTGAGCATTAATTAGTACTAGTATGTACAGTATAACATTCTTTACAACGAAATAAACCAAACCAGTGCACAACTCTCTCACTATTCTACCGCCTAGTTGTTTGCTACTTTTTCAGAATCTCCCACCAATTCCTTATGAGACCACTTCTTATGTTCTTGACAAATCAAAAAGAGATTTCACGTCATGCCTTGTCTCGTGGTTCAATCGATGGCTGCGCTGCACTTCCGTTTTCACAGTTGACGATCGATGTATATTATTGTTGTTTGGAGTCTATATTATACATTATTATTGCAAGAAAAATAAAGAGAGGGCCGGGGGTGCACATCTAGTATGGACTAATTAATTATATGTTAACAGGGGTAGTCGATACAACAACAACAATTTATATATAGATGTGCATAAATTAATTAAAGGGACGAAGCTAAAAAAAAGAAAAGAAACCCAGACAAGAACACGCTAATTAATCTAGATGATCTTGCTTTCTCTGTTAATGTTGTTGCATGCTGAGACAAAATAAAAATAAAAAGACAGATCAAGATGCGAGACAAGCTTCCCAGAACATTCGACTTTGATCCATCTCACTGATCACCACGGCCAGATTTTCACGTTGGCTTCTTCCACATGATCTTATGTAGCTATTCACCTCTCCTTCTCCGTCTTCTTCTTCTTCTTCTTCTTCTTCTTCTTCTTCTTCTTCTTCTTCTTCTTCTTCTTCTTCTTCTTCTTCTTCTTCTTCTTCTTCTTCCTCTGCGGCATCTCTCTCTTCCTTCACCGTATCTTCTAACCGACGATTTGGTGTGTGACTCGTCCACGGTACACACGACGTCTCGCACGAACAGCTGGCACTACAAGACTCATCATCATAACCATCGGTATCCTTAACGCATTTATCATCGTCAACGCCGTCGTGGCCAGCTTCGGAATCTGCGGATGCTTCTAAGAGCAAGAACGCTGACACATCTGAAACGTTTTTGGTTGTGATATTATAATTCATCTTTCTTTTCTTTTGTTGGTCGTCCTTCTGTTCTCTTCTTCTTTATTTGTTCTACAGAAACATAATATATTTTATATATGTAAACAAAAGTGGCCATTGTTATTGACGACAAATATAGAAATGCTTTTTTATATATATATTTAGGAGGAGCACTTTTGTAAATTTGTAATCGTGATTCATTGGCTGCAGAAGACTGGAGTTTGTAAGCAAATGACGTGCGAGCCTCTGTCTGTGGGGTTGGGTTTCTAGAAGGGCGGTGTATAAAAAGAAAAAAAATACATTAACTCTACAACAACGTGCCTTCTTTTACCAAAAAAAAATACATAGTGTGGTGATATATGAAGAAAAATATGAGCGAGCGTTATTATGCATTTTTCTTTTTCCCTCGGTTACAACAAGTCTTCTAGAAAGACCAAACAAAACTGAACGCAAGTCCATGTGTCAAAAAATCTATTACTAGAGTTTTTATTTTGTCACTTGTCAGGCTATTCATTCAATTTCTCACTCAACATTGAGATTGAGATTCATGAATCCAAATCATTTCATCTACTATACATATTTTTATATACTACCACAATCCATATATGTATCCCTTCTTGGTTTTTATCCTGTTGTTGTTACTCTAATTAGATTTTAAGCAAATCATCATTCAGATCCATTTTAATCAATGGTCATGATTTTGGTGCCTACCGTGTCCCTTTCGTACGCGTAGAAAACAAAACCAGAAATGTGGCAAACAAAATTCTAAAATCTTGTGATTTATTAATTGTTGACTTTTGGGGTATGTGTGATCATCATCAATAGGGCCAGAGAGACAAATTAAATTAAGGTCAGATGAAAAGAAAAAAAGGACTCCATTGAATTTTAAAAATGTTCATCTCTATCTTTCTGCAACAAACTAGATTTTAACCCACGGTACACCGCGTGCATATAATTTTTATTACTATTTATATTTTATAGTTTTTTTGTTAACTATTGGATGTTTTCCAAATAGAGGAATAACTAAATTTCCCGACCGTTTGTGCGACTGAATGTTTATATTAATTTTTTAACCCATAATATACTTCATGATCATTTGTTTGTTATATTTAATTTGTTTTGTTTAGTGTTTGAAATTCTATTTTGTTTTTTATTATTATAACAAAAGATAAAGGATCTAAATACATAGTAATTCATTTTATATGGTATGATTAAGTCACATTTTTCCTAATGATTTAATTGTTTTACACAATTTTAGTTAAATGAACTTAATTTTTATGTCAAATATTCTAATATTAATAGTGTTGACAAATAATAAAATAAGGATTTAACCCGTGTTAGCATAAATTTAGTGATATTTTATTAATTCCAACATTTCATCTTTATAACTCATCTACTATATAACCATATTATATAGTATTTTAAAAAATAATAATTTTATATATTCATAATATTTTAAAATTTTATTAAGTTTATAAATATTATAATATTTAAATAAATGTGAATCGAAGTTCTTTTTATATTAAGAATTAAAACTCACAAGTTTGGGAAAATTGTACTTCAAAAATGTATATATAGATATACAATTAATCAATTAGTAATCACGTCACGCAGTTAAACATAATCATTCAAAATGAAACACCTAACGAATAGACCTACATATGTATGAACAAGTTGCCGAGGTTAATTAAAAACTATACAAAAAAAAAAGAAAAAGAAATGGGCGTTATTTTGTGACCGCCCATTATGCAAGTGGTAAGCATAGAGCAAGTGCGGCTCCAGCAACGCCTCCTGCAGCGGCTAATGCAGCTCCTAGGACCACAGCGGTAATGGGTGCTATATTGAGGCGGCCACTTTCACGGGAGAGTCTCCCCAAGATCAGTTTGCACGACTGGTCAGCTTCCTTGTAAAGTGAACAACTGGGTCCTCCTTCAGTGATGGCTTTTTCATTCTACAAACATCGTATCGCAGTTCAGGTCAGGACAGAGATGAAAATACAACTGAGCGGAGGTATATAGTAGGCTAAGAAGAGTAAAGAGATGCGATACCTTAAGCCTGAAGCTCCTCATAGCTCGATTGACAGTGAGAGTATCACCTGGTGATGATAATAATTTAGGGGAATGATCCTTCCATTCGTCTGCAAGCTTTCTAAGAAGAGCAACGCTAGCTTCTAAATAATCCTTATAGAGAATAGCCCAGTGCTTAAAGCAATCAACGTTTTCTGTCAAAGACCGGATAGCGATTGCTGCAGCTTCCTTGGCTAGACCAGGATTTCCTGTAACATTACACCTTCTCCAGCTAATTTCAAAGAAAAAGTGAATATCTGTTCCATTGCCTTTTCTCCTGTTGCAGTCTCTGGTGCAAGGGCTACTTCTTTCAACCAGGGATAAACTGCCTCAAACCTCTTTGTTGACTGTGCACAATATACAGAGACCATGCATGCTTGTGATCAGTATTGGTCCTTTGATAAAAGTTCCAATACTAGCTAGTGCTTGCTTAACTTTACTCTAGCGGATGAAGCAGGGAATGTAAGCCGCAGCAAGGTCTCAAATGAAGAAGGTGGAATCAGCCGCTCTCCCTCCCTAACAGCTCGATTTACAAGTATGGTCTGAGCCTCTGGATTTGACAAAATGCTGATAAAAAATTAAGAAACAAGATCAGCAGAGAGGAGATGTATAACATAACATAATAAAATAAATATACAGCAGAGAGGAGATGTATCACGAGAAGAATAAGTAGTTGGACTCACATCTCAAGAAATTGCAGGATGAGATCAATAGAGCGAGGGCGGCGGCGCCTGTAACTGCCGACTAGTGGCCTGTCACCATTAACTTTACAGTTCAAAAACTTAAGAAAACAAAGCACAAATTAGGACACTCTTGGTCCTAGTTCACATAAGGGCCGGGGGAAAAAGAGAGAAACCTGAGCCAGCATCCAAACAAGAACCGGAAGCGTGTCCTGGCCTTGATACATAGGTCTCCACCTCAGCATCCGCAAAATAGTAGTAAAAACATCAGGCTTACTACTACGCAATACCAAGGCTAATCCAACAAATGTGGCCACCTAATCGTAAAACAAGGACAACAACAGAATGGGAGTTAGAGAAACAAAAGGTAACTAACTGAATACATACACCATTTAATCACACATGGTAAAAAGTGAATGCGTTTTACAGCGTTAGAATTGAGTCCTTGTTTTTCTGTTTTCCAATCGGTGAGAATGCCATCAAGCGCCCAAGCAACGAAATTCAAGTGAGAATCATTTAGAAGATGCTTGATCCAATGGGCTGATGTGTCGTAGACAGATATAGGAATATGACATAATGAAACCTGTTCATCATTAGTTAAGAGAATCATCAGCTTCTAAGCTAGACTTTGAGAATCTCACAATCACAAACAAACAAAAGCGTAAAAAGAGAAAAAGGCGCTCTCACATGGTCATTGATCAGCTTGGACAAAGGCAATTGCTTTAACAACTTGACCCATGGTAATGATACTTGGGAAAAAGGCATTCTTAAGGTAATAGTAAAATCCCCATAAGTAACGATTGGGAGCACCCTGTGTTAACAACCAACCAACCAACCAACCAACGAAAATATTTAAAAAAAAAATTTGATTTGTGTTGTTGTGTTATCAGATCGATTAAACAAATGGGATCGAGCCAATCTGCATTCAAAAAAGGTAAAGCGGGGGGTATCTCTCTATATATAAACAAGAAACCATAGTGTAGTTGGTAGCCCAACAGCAAAGGTAGTGAATTGGGTAGGTCCACGTAAGATAGAGAGGCCCAGTAATAAAAAAATAAAAGGGGTACACGGTCCATTTAATCTTATATAATAAGAGAAGCAAAGGGAAGGAGGCGCCAATCGAAGAAGACTCTCTCTCGCTCTCAGAGACTCTCGCAGACAGTAGTGTGGAGCAGTGAATGAGAGAGGATAAGAAAAACAATCTGATGATAAACAATCAAAAAAACTAAAACTAAAACTAAAACTAAAACTAAAAGGCTCCTCTCTCTCTTTCTCTCTTTACTCCTCTCTCTCAGAGAGACAGAGACTAGTGTCGCCGGCCGGCGGGCCTCCCTATATCTATATGATGGCCGTCTCCTTAGCCAATTGCTGCTTCTCCTTCCTGAATGCCTCCGTGAAACTTCAATCTTCTTCCTCCTCCTTGTCTTCACCGTGCTGCTTCGTTTCCGCGTCGCAGTCTCCACGAGCATCCAAGCATCATCATCATCTTAAGAGGAGGAAATCCTCGAGGTCTGATTCATCTCCTCCTATATTAAGCAACAACCCTGAGGTAAAGCCTTTCTTTTTTTTTAATTTTTTATTTTTTTTAATTTTAATTTTTTGTCTTGTGGGTTCCAATTCCTATTATGATTATGAATGCTCTCTTTCTCTCTATCTTCTTTGACAGAACCACCAGAACCAGAGGAAGAATCAGGCGGGTCGAGATGAGAGTTGTAATAATGCTCATCAAACAATGGCATTCAAGGCCTTTGGTTCTCCCAAAAAGGATAAGAAAGATGCTGCTCTTTCTCACCAACGGACTGATGATCCTGCCAAGATTCACGATGCATCCTTTCTCAATGCCGTTGTCAAAGTATGTTACTCTCACTCTGCTTGCGTCTTTTTGAGTTCTCATCATTCTTTCAACCCGTCCCTGTGTTTCCAGGTTTATTGCACTCATACTGCGCCTGATTACTCCCTCCCATGGCAGAAGCAGAGACAATTTACTAGCACTGGCAGGCAACTTTTCCATTTACCCTCATCTCTTCTTCTCTTATTGTCCCTTTTTAAGCATGTTATCTTGTGTTCCATGAGTTTGATAGTTCAATTATTCGGCAGTGCTTTTATGATCGGAGATGGCAAGCTCTTGACCAATGCTCATTGTGTTGAACACGACACCCAGGTTTACTTTCCTTCCCCAACTTCTTTTTTTTTTTCTCCCCTTTTCTTATCATTCCATTCCATCACCTTCTCATGACTTAACTTTTCTTTTGATCAGGTTAAAGTTAAGAGAAGGGGAGATGACAGAAAATATGTGGCTAAGGTTTGTTTTGCATCTCTCTTACTTGCCCTGCAGGTTCCTCCTCTATTTGCATTATTTGCGTTTGAGATCTTCTGCTTTCAGTCAGTTCCATGTGTTCATCAATAATGCTCCGAAACTAGATTTTTGTTTATTCCTCTGCTATAACTTGCCTTTTATTTCTACTGCCCAGGTTTTAGTAAGAGGTGTGGACTGTGACATTGCTTTGCTCTCAGTAGAAAGCGAGGATTTCTGGAAAGGTGCTGAACCTCTGCGCCTTGGCCATTTACCCCGCCTTCAGGTTTCATCATTTCTTCAGATATATATTTATATGTATTTCTTAGTCTTCGAGTTCACTTCTCTTTATATATTTTAACAACACATTTGACGGCCTAGATGAGGCATGAACAAAACAAACAACCAGATCTTTTACTGTCCAAAATACAAGGCTTAAGATGTTCCTCCCTGTTTTTTTTAGTTCTAACTAATTATCTGAACATAGCTGTTGTTCATAGAGTTTCCATGATGGCTTTGATATGCAGGATTCAGTAACTGTCGTGGGATATCCTCTTGGAGGAGATACAATCTCTGTTACAAAAGGGGTTGTATCACGTATAGAGGTTTCCCGATATCTTTGGCTTTGCTTTTATCCCATTATTGCCGTGTTGACAATTTTAACAACTTTTCCTCGTTGAAATTGTTTTGGGAATGCAGGTAACATCATATGCTCATGGATCATCCGACTTGCTTGGAATTCAGATTGACGCTGCAATAAATCCAGGTCAGTGGATCTTTCCGTATGAATTATCTTCCTTTTGTTCCCTAGTATCTTGCACTTTTTTGTAAAAACTTGCATATGACTTGTTCTTTTCAGTAGCGTGTTTTTCACTAAAATTGCTTGCTTCTGAGAACCTTCATCAGTATTATTGTGATAGCCACTTCTTATACTTGCTAGATTGTAGGGAATAGTGGTGGCCCTGCATTCAATGACCAGGGGGAATGTATTGGAGTAGCATTTCAGGTATTTGCTTTGGGATTTATAGAAATAGAATACCTGTTTTTAATTTTCTTTCCAAACGTATGCCTCACAAGAGATTTCCTCTAGGTTTACAGATCTGAAGAAACTGAAAATATTGGTTATGTGATTCCAACAACAGTTGTTTCTCACTTTTTGACTGACTATGAGAGGAACGGAAAGTACACTGGTAATTGTTTTCTCTTGAATTTCATATGTTCTACTGCAAGACCATTATCTTCTAGTTGAGCCTTTCTGTTGTTGATACTTAAAATATATTTCTCTTGCAGGTTACCCTTGCCTTGGAGTATTGCTGCAGAAATTGGAGAATCCAGCTCTGCGGGAGTGCCTCAAAGTTCCTACCAATGAGGTAGACTTGCTTTGTTAGTTTTCCTGTCTTTTTTTTTCAGATAAATATACATGCCAATATAATGATTGAGGATATTGAGTCTTCCTTCTTAGCAGTTTGAGTGTACACTTAAAACTGATGTAACCTTAATTTTGTAGGGGGTGCTGGTGCGAAGAGTTGAACCTACATCTGATGCAAGTAAAGTCCTGAAAGAGGTAAAGAACATGGATCATAGAATTTCTCCAATCGAATCTTCTCATACTTGATTTCTGGTATTACCTGACAAGTACTAATTGTTAAATCAGGGAGATGTGATTGTAAGTTTTGATGATCTACACGTGGGATGTGAAGGAACTGTACCCTTCCGATCCAGTGAACGCATAGCATTCCGTTATCTCATCAGTCAAAAGTAAATAGCTTATCTTGTCCAGGGATGTGTTAACTTCCTTCACTTATTCTCATACTTGCCTTTTATTTCACTGATCAGATTTGCAGGTGACATCGCGGAGCTTGGTATCATTAGAGCAGGAGAACATAAGAAAGTTCAAGTAGTTCTAAGGCCACGAGTGCACCTGGTACAACTCTCAGCATCTACCAATTTAAGCATTTTTCGCTTCATGCCTAGTAAGCTAATTGCCAATACTTCAATGCCTTTTGTGCTTTTTAATAGGTACCGTACCATATTGATGGAGGTCAGCCATCATACATTATAGTTGCTGGTTTGGTGTTTACTCCGCTCTCAGAACCGCTTATAGAGTATGTTGTCCTCAGCTTGCTAAGTTGCAAAAGTAAACCGAAACTTTCTCACTGTTTCCCAAATGCGTAACTGTTTTCTTCTATTTTCTTTTTAATGTATAAACAGGGAGGAGTGCGAGGATACCATAGGCGTAAGCTCACTTTACTAAACCTTAACTGTTAATTTAATGTATAAATCCACAATAACAGTTCTTGCATTCTCAGCTTGAGTTTGTTCCTTCCAATTTGTAGTTGAAATTATTAACAAAGGCACGATACTCTGTGGCAAGGTTCAGAGGAGAACAAATCGTCATCCTATCACAGGTAAGCACAGCGAGTTCTTAATTCCATGTGCATTTTGGTGAGTGCAACAATAATTTAATAATTCACTCACTCGACAAGCATATCTGTAGGTGTTGGCAAATGAAGTAAACATTGGCTATGAGGACATGAATAACCAGCAGGTCCTGAAGTTCAATGGAAGTCCTATAAGAAACATCCATCATTTGGCACACCTCATTGACATGTGCAAAGATAAGTATCTAGTTTTTGAGTTCGAAGACAACTATGTCGCTGTGTTGGAGAGAGAAGCTTCGAATTCTGCTTCCTTGTGCATCCTTAAAGATTATGGAATCCCCTCAGAAAGATCTGCGGATCTGCTCGAGCCATATGTAGATCCTAGAGATGACACTCAAGCACTTGACCAAGGTATCGGAGACAGCCCTGTGTCGAATCTGGAAATCGGCTTTGATGGACTGGTGTGGGCATAAATTGTTCAAAAAAGGCGTCCGCAGATGGAAGCCACTGAAAGCCCACACAGTTTCCCATAACATATGGGAAAGCTCTCAGCTTCATCCTCATTCATAAGGTCTTGAGCTGTTCCAAATTTAGTGAATTCTTTCGTCAAACCTCTAGGGATTGAGTTTTATAGAAAGTTGACCATAAGAATGCACATTGTGTTCAGACTAGTGTACTGAGAAACACATTGCAAGAATCTTGACCAAAACCAACAAATGATTCAATGTTTGATTTTGATGAGAAATGTAATGCAGCAATGTCTGCAGTGAATCACACTGCTTCCTTTTTTTTTTACCACTTGCATTGTCATCATTAACTGACAATAAACCTAAGATTGTTGCAGATCAGGAAAAAGCATAGCAAGAAGTTAAAGCTGGCAGTCACTTCTGTTATATCAAATCAGGAGAGAGCTTCACGGGACTCTACTTTGTTTTTCTTTTAAATTACTTGTTTAATTTTATTCAGCATATCAAAACATACAAACAAACACTCCGACACAAATCAAAACCCGACAAATCCATATCTCATGTGCTCTGCCCTAAAACAGAGGTCCACAACCAAACCCACCAATCTTGTCTTTTACCTCCTCTATAGCTGTATAGTATACCTTTTTCTTCTTCAATTTGTCATTCTTTTTTTCTTTTTACCTCTCACAAACATACTTAGAGAAGCAGAGAGACACATAACACATTCTTTCACAGTAACCTGTAACCATGAGCGTCTCTCTGTTAATCGCCTTCATTGTTCTATCACTCTGTATACACACTTCAACATCCGAGTTCCTACAGTTTCAGCTATCCACCATATCAGCTGCACCTTCGTTTTTGCCTGAAGCTCCATCGAGTTTCTCAGCTTCTCCTCCGGCCATGTCTCCGGATATCTCCCCTCTGTTCCCTACTCCAGGTTCGAGCGAGATGTCTCCTTCCCCATCAGAAGCTTCAGTAATGCCGACAATCCCTTCAAGCCTTAGTCCACCGAACCCGGATGCTGTCTCTCCTGATCCTCTGCTCGAATTTTCTCCAGTTGGGTCCCCTCTCCCTGCTTCATCCTCTGTTAGTTTGGTCTCATCACCACTCTCCTCTCTGCTTCTTGTCTTCCTCATGTCTTTCTGCAGTTTCTAGTAATCAGATGGGAAACAAAGGAAGCCCTCTAGACTATCTTCTACAAACAAAGGAAAAAGAAAAAAGAAAAAAGAATGTATTCTTCTTCTTATCTTACTTACACTCTGTTTCGTTCTGGATTTTTTCATGTAATATTATTAGTATAGCTTTTAAATTGTTCGAGTGTGAGATTTGCTCGTAAAGCAATCTGCAATTTGGGATGGTGCAGTTGTTGTACTTTTGTAACAGTGATATATATGTGTTTGTTTTTGTGCCTTAAAAAGTCAAAAAGATTGATTGATCCTCTCTCTCTAATTAAGCATTCCCTCACATGTCGCTGTCTGACAATGGATTCATGTGATTGAACAACAAATGAGAACAGGATAATTACGATGATCTGGTCTAGGTCCATAATACAGCAGGAAAAGAACCTAGGATTTAAACAATAGACAAGTGAAATCAAAACACAAAAAGAAGCTAAGCTCATGAGTCATGAGTGTCATGATAGGTAGTCGATGAACCAACTAAAAACGACCTTTGGTGGTGCCATCATCGCAGTCGCAGATAATGGAAAACAGCTTCCCGAACAAGTTGTCGAGTGGTTTGAACTCAAAAACGCTGCAGCGTTTCTTGATGGAAAGGCGTCTCTTGAGCCTCAAGTTGTCGTCTTTGAGCGTCTCGAGGGTAAGAGAAAGCTGTCTGATGACCTCTCTCTTCTCTTCGTCCTTGACAAGCAGCTGTTTCCTGAGAGCATCAGTCTCTTGGATGAGCTTCAACCTTTCTTGTTCCAGTTTCAAAGTCTCATCATCGTCGTCGTCTTCTTGCTTGTGGTGCTCAACCCCAACGCCATCTTCAGGGTCTTCAATCTCAGAATCGGCATCTTCAAAGTGAGAGTTGCTTTCAGAAAGGGAGGAGCGAGAAGCGTAGTCGGAAGAAGAAGAAGAAGAAGAAGAGCGGAGCAAGTGATCGAATCGCTCGGCTAAGGAACGGTGAGCTCGATAAAAGTCTTGGACGAAGGTGATAAGCTCAGGGCGTTTCTTGTAGTAAGTCTCAGCACGCTGGGCGAAAGAGTCATCAGCGTTTCCTTCAATGAGCATCAGCATTGACTTTGTCTTGCCATCAAGCTCTGTTAATTTTGTTTTCAAAACCAATTCAAACAACAAAGACAAACAGAGAGAGAGAGAGAGAGAGAGAGAGAGAGAGAGAGAGAGAGAGAGCTCCTCTATATCTACTACAGGAACGGAGTAAAAATAAATAAAAACCAGAGAGTGTTGATTGAAGCCATAGAGACTGTTTGGAGCTTTTGTGACTCTCCAACCACCACCACTTCCTCGATTTCTCCTCCATTTTTCTTCTTTTTTGTGCCCTATACAAACAAACAATGAAAAAGCTATAAACATTAAAAAAAAAAAAAAAAAAAAAAAAAAAAAAAAAAAAAAAAACTCAACATCATCATCATCAAAAAGCTTTAGCTGCTACTCTAGAGAATCAGAGAATCATACCCTTCTTTCTTCTTCTTCTTTCTTCTTCGATCCCCTAATTTGCCTCAGCGACTATGTGAGAGAGAGAGAATGAGAAAAAGACATGTCAAATAACAACAAACCAAACCAAAGGCAAATTGTGATTTTTGTTTTTCAAATTTTGAATCTCTCTCGTCTTCGCTCTCGAGAGAATCTGAAGTTAATTCTTTTTTCCACATTTTACGGCTATTAATACATATTATCCAATGAATACTCAACACGTGTGCATCCAATCTCAGTATACTGCAACTACGCTATCTTCAGATCAGGCCTCATCAATAATCAATATAATCTACGTCATGTCAGATCAGGCATCTCTAGCTTTCTGAAGAACATCCTCATTAGAGGGTTCGACGACGCATAAGTATTCAAATAAACACCGAACAAACAAATAAAACTAGACGGTGGACATTATTAATACCCGGCCCAACAAAGTAGTAGTCGGCAGATAAAATAACACACCTTGGCAAACAAGCATAGACGAAGCAAGCAATGGACAACAACACAAGAGATTTCGTAATCAAAAAGATCAGATACATATGTACTACGGTTACAAAAACTTCACTTCATAATCAATTAAACAACCACTTCTTTCTCATTGGTTTACATATATCACTCTTCTTCTTCTGTTCCTTGTTGCTTCTTGAGCTGCTCTAAACTGAAGTTTTCTTCTGGCGGCTTCTTCCACAGGTAATTCGCTGCGTCTATCCATCCTCTATGCACCACAAACTTCTTCTCTCTCACTCACAGCCCAACGTGCCTTCTCTGTTCCCATCTCCATGGCCACCACGTGTGTCACTGATGCATCCACTTCCGTTGCGCAGGTTGCTCCCAGATCCTCAGTCATTTTCCACAGAGGGTGATCTTCTGGCTTTGCCTTGGTTGGGAACACCCGACTGAACACTACTTTACATCCTTTAAGTATCTCTTTACGCACTTGTTTCAGCATCAACCTAACATCTTTATCAGATATGTCTTCATCCACATTCTGAAAAAAAACACGAATAATAATCAAAGCCCCCAAACTAGGCAGTTTTCTTAAGATTCAGTAGTGTGTATATATTTATTTGGGCATACCTCAAAGAAAAGAGCATGTGCTTGTTTTAGGACTTTCAGGACAGTTGCAAGTGCCCCATCTGGTTCACTCTCATCGCTCTTCAACTCCGATAGAGACTTGTATTTGTGATCAAACTGTCTGCAGCTCGAAGCGAAAAAGTGATACCTCTCTATTACGGTCAAATTGTCCTTATGATTTGGCCACGCCTGTGCATCAAACCAACCAAGTATCAGCACAACTCTATAAAATGAAACCTTGACAAAAATACACAACATACTTACATTCTCTGTATCGTCAAGAATCAGAACAGCACTTTCTTGTCCAAGCACCACATCTAGACTCTTTTGATGTCTCACTGTGCCGTCATCCCGAGAAATGATCCGATCACCAAAGTACTCTCCTTTGGGGTCCAGCAGCATCTGTCGCGCATATGGCCTATCTCCCATTGTGTATATGTACATCACAAACATCTCGCTGGCTTCTTTTAGAAATGAGTGAACAAACGGCCTCAGTTTGGTCATCATGTGCATAAATTCCATCTTGAAAAGACTACCTCCGGAAACATCTGAGATTTTCAAACAAAATCCAAAAATTCTTAGAAATACAACACATACAACCATCTAGATGGGACAACACCGAAGTCCCATGAACAAAGATTACATTAGAAGAAAAGCAAAACAATGTAGCAGAGTACGTCACCTTGAAGAGAATGAGTATGGCTATTCGAGTATTCCTCCTGTGGTTTCAGGTCCCTTAATATGGTAGAATTAAGCAGCGTGTGGTCTAGATCGAGAACTAAATACAGCTTCCGCTGGCGTTGCAAGAATCCCATATCTGAATCACGCAACCTGGAGATCTCATCTTGATTGAGCCTCATTTCCTGAGAAGACAGCATTCCCAAAGCTCATTAATAAAATAAGAAAAAAAAAAAAAACTAAAACTTGATTCAAGAGAAGCTGTTCTGTGATATTTGTAAGGTAATCGAATTAGATTGGCTTACCTTGTGTATATATCTAAACGAAACACCAGTTTCTTCCAATTTTTGCCCACAGACAAAGCACATGTTTCCAAAAGAACCTGGATGCTCGCATTCTCCCTTGCTTGAGGATGCTTCTGCAAGCATAAACAGATTCAAAATTCAATATACCAGAGCAAATGACATGGCAAACAAGGCTGAAGAAAGAGAGAGCTTCACCTTCAATCTCTACTTCCTCATGATTAGAAGCTTCAGTATCATCTTCTTCTTCGCTGGGTAAGGAGGAGTCAGACGAAGCGTCTGAGGCAGAGTCCAATTCAGCAGCAGCAAGATCATCACTACTTGAGGAATGCACTGGAGAATCGCTCGCCACACTCATCTGATTTAAAAAAAAAAAAAAAAACAATCACAACATATGCAGAAGATGATTGAGTAAAACCGAGATGTGGATTATAAATACAAGACTGAGAGAAGCACGTTAAACATAACGAAATTAGTACCTACCTGGTTGAGAAGAGGAAAGGCACTTGGAACAGGATAATGATCGTCCATGAACCCCACAGCGCAAAGGCCATTCCTATTGTAAGCGTGAACCTTGTACTCTATATATATCAGAGCATTCCCATCCCACATACTATGGGGATGAGTGTTAAAAAATAATAATAATATAAAATTAAAAGAAGGAGAGAGAAGCTTTACACAGATGAGAGAAAAAATGGCCAGCTGGTGTATTTTTATTGGTGCTAAATAATAAATTAAATTAAGTTATAAAAATAATATATATCTATATAAAAAAAACTTTGAGACATCCAAAACAAGTATGACCAATAATAGTGCTCTCACAAAACACAACAACACACGAACCCTATAATTAGTATAAAAAGAAATATATATGGAATCATCGCGTGAAATTGAAGCCCAGAAGCATAGAGTCCAGGGAGAAGAGGTGCACATACTAAATCATACTAAACAAAGGAAATCAAAAACGCGAGAGAATCCAATCTCAGTATATCCCCAGATCAGGCCTCATCAATCAATCAATATAAGCCCAATATTAAAGGCCCACGTAATGTAATCAAGGGCCGAAGAAGTTGTTGTCCTCCTGATCGATCAAGTCGAAGAGCTGATCGCCGATGCCGAAGCCGAGCATCCTGGCCATGTCGGTGGTCTTCAACCTGGGCTTGGGGACGCCGTGCCGTTTCAGCCACGGATAAACCACAAACACTTTGTTCATGACGAAAAGCTCCAAGGCCTCGGGATTGAAAACGACGCCCATTCTCAAGCTCATCTGGTGCGGGACTAGCATTGCCGCGTATCGAGCGAGTTCCCCAGCTCGCCAGTCCAGCAGAACGGGAAGCCAAGGGTACATGGCGTCGAGCCTCACGAACCACAGTCTTATCTCCGGGTACTCTGACAGCTCACGCGGATCCCTCGGGTCTTCTCTTTTGTACTTTATGCTGAATCCAATACTTCGTTCCATATACCTTTTTGGTTCAGCTACATCAATCAATCAATCAATGATCATGAGAGGGCCTGAATACTAATAATATATATTTAATTAGAGGTGTTAATTAATGTTACCTGAGGAAGGTGAGGTTATGCCGGTAGCTGTCTGAAACGGGGATAGGTCAAGCCGCCCGATCGAGTCGTTGTCGATCACAACCTCGTACCGGCCTGTCGTGGGAGGCATCGGAGGTTCCACTTTATCCAAAGTATCTGCTTCCTTTTCACAAAATTAAGTAAATTGAATAGTAGTAGTACTCCATATATATATATATATATAGTAGCCGGCCTTTTTATGTTTTTATATAAAACGTGGGGGGTAATTAATTAAGCACAAAAGGAAGAACAAGAGAGAGAGAGAGAGAGAGAGAGAGAGAGAGAGATCAGTAGGCACCGTCGTCATTATTGAAGGCAGAGATATCGAAGTTGCCAGAAGGATTGAAGGCGACGGAGACTGCTACGTCTTGCGCTATCCTCCTCTTCTTCACGCACGAGTCGACGAACAGGGATGAGGAGGAGGAGGAGGAGGAGGAGGAGAAGTGTCTCGGCGGCGATGGCAAAAGCCACGGGAGAAGAAGAGCCGCCTTTGTCGTTGCCATTGAGCTAGACAGAGAGTTCGAGGTTTACCATTTACCAACCAACCTAAACCAAGTATCTCTCTCTTCCTATCCTCTTTTCTTTTTCTTTTTTTCATCTCTTTTGGCCTTTTCTGCATTTTCTTCTTTCCATTTTATCCCTTTTCCTCGGCACAAGTACTATGTCTGTGTACTCTCTCTTATTCTATTTTTTTAAAAGCAGTGTAGAACCACCAGACATAATTGGATATATATTGTAGGCAAGGCAGTGATCAATCGAATTTGCGGGCTGCATGCAACAACTGATAAACCCACTTTTTACATATTACCAATACCACCTACTCATCACCTATGATGAATGCTAACAGCACTCTTGCTCTCGACAACTAGTAGTAACACAAGCCAGAAGTTGTTGCTCTAAACAAGAAAGAATAATCCAATCCTCAAGTCTCTCGCTCCCTCTCTCTTTTGCTTTCAAGTCTCTTTTTTTCTTTAATAATCTTTCATCATCTTCTAACTGTCCAGAATGATTTCAAGAGTTGTTGTATACTCGATCCAAAGTTGAAAGAAAAAAAAAAAAACTCATACATAAAAGAGTAATTAGGATTGAGAGGCCCACTTGACTTCCTAATAATTCAATTAACAACTTCAGCTCTTCAGCCCATATGGCCGGAAATTGGACTTTTAGGTTTTTACAGCCCAATATTGTTTACATAAATATTTTAATACGTCTTTTAGATTCATTGACCAAATCCGTAGTTAGTCCAAATTTATCCATGAAAGGAATAGATATCAACTTAATTTTTTCTTTAAAAAAAATAAATCAATATATAAAGTAAAACGTTAAAAATACACCTTTTGGACTCTTCAAAGCGGCGAAAGTGCGGTGATCACGGCAACAACAACAAAAAAAAAAAGTGTTTAAAAAGCTTGCTTACACACTTCAGTATTTTCTTGCTTTGACAAAATCATTTATTGTTTTGTTTTACATTGCGTAAATAGGGGGGAAAACGGAAGAAGGAAAGCTTCCATTAAACCAAATTTTCCTTTTCTTTTCTAAATTTGTAAATGTTATCTTCAAATGTCTTCTTACTTATGAATCTTTCTACTACATTATATATATATATATATATTGAGCAAGATTATCTTAATTCTAGTCAGTTAACATTGTATTTCCAATGAATGTTTCAACAATTCCAGATAAGATAATACGCCAAAGAAACATACACATAAGTAGTCATTACTTTGTTTTTTTTTTTATATTCGTTAATCAATATGTAAAAGAAGCATACTTTTACTTTTGTTTCAATGATTCATTCATGTCGCATGGAATAAATCTACTAGTAGTATTAACTTTTCTACAATTTTAATTCAAAAGTTTTTCTTTTTACAATAATTTTAATCTAAGATAATCGGTAAAAATACACTCACTGGCCACTCAAAAATAATTAAATTATGTATCGCCCCAAAATTAGTGAAAAAAAAAAACAAATTAAAATTAAAGAAAGAAGAATTAAAAATAAAAAAAGAGAGACAACAAGGAAGCGATTGGATAACACAGAGACACATACACTCAACTCCCTCCCGTCCCGTCGTCAATGACCAAACCCTAGAAATCTATTTCCTCTGACCGCTTCTGTTGTTGTGAAAAGGGGCGCCTTTTGCTTTCGAGTGTCGTGGATGCCCCGAATCTGGGACCTGGGTACTGCTCCCTGATTCTTTTTGCTTCTCAATCTTGCCCCCTGCAGTATCCCATTTGTTGTGACTGAAGAAGCTCCGATAACTTGTGAATCCATGTTTTTTTCTTAGTTTCTTTCCTTCTATAGACTATAGCCGCCGCTGGGGATACCTTTTTCCGGATCTCTATCTTATCGGATCTTTGTCTTGTTAGAGAAGCTTGTGCCTCTTGATCTGAATCTTTTTTTTTTTTTTTTTTGTCCTTTCTTATTTAAATTCGTTGAGATTAGGGTGTGGAACAGATCTTTCGAAACCTTGAGATGACATCTCCTTCATTCTGGAATGTGGGTTTTATCATTAGGGTTCTTGAAAAGTCGGCAACTTTGGATTAAAAGGATACTATAGAGAGAGAGAGAGAGAGAGAGAGACTGCTTTAAAGAAACGTGTTTATTTAATAATAGTTAGAGAATTCAGAGAGCCATGTCGTTCAAGAGTCTAATTCAGGACATGAGAGGAGAGCTTGGTAGTATATCTAGAAAGGGTTTCGATGTTAGATTTGGGTATGGGAGATCCAGGTCTCAACGTGTGGTGCAGGATACTTCTGTCCCTGTTGATGCTTTCAAGCAGAGCTGCTGGGCTAGTCTGCCTCCGGAGCTTCTCAGGGATGTTCTCATGAGGATTGAGCAATCCGAAGATACTTGGCCTTCTAGGAAGAATGTTGTTTCTTGCGCAGGTGTCTGCAGGAACTGGCGAGAAATCGTCAAGGAGATCGTCAAAGTTCCTGAGCTTTCTAGCAAATTGACTTTTCCTATCTCCTTGAAACAGGTTGCCTATCCCTTCACGTTCTATGTTTACGTTATCCCTCCCTTGCCTACTTCTTCAGGCTAATCATCTTTCCTGGTTTTCTTTTTAGCCGGGTCCAAGGGGGTCACTTGTTCAATGCTATATTATGAGAAACCGCAGCAATCAAACTTACTATCTATACCTCGGGTTAAACCAAGGTGAAACAAAACATATGCTATTTCTTTTCGCTTTGTATACCTAACGTGCTTGTGAATAACACTGAAGAGATTTCTTTTTCTGGTTCAGCAGCAGCTTCAAATGATGATGGAAAGTTCCTTCTTGCTGCGAAGAGGTTTCGGAGGCCAACCTGCACTGACTACATCATCTCCTTAAACTGCGATGATGTCTCGAGAGGAAGCACTACCTATATCGGAAAGCTAAGGTAGATTGAGTCCATGGTTTAAATACCTCATATTTCATATATTGGCCATAACCCTTCTAGTATCTAAATTTCTTTCAGATCTAACTTTCTGGGAACCAAGTTCACTGTCTATGATGCTCAGCCGACGAATCCTGGAGCTCAAGTTACCAGAACCCGTTCAAGCCGACTTCTCAGTTTGAAACAAGTGAGCCCGAGAATTCCATCTGGCAACTATCCTGTAGCACATATCTCATATGAGCTTAACGTCTTGGGTTCCAGGTTGATTTATCTCCTTGCTTACAGATACATTGTGAGAGTAAAAAAGATCTTTGCTTTTATGGTTTTTGCTAATTTTAAAACTTGTCGTATCAAACCAGAGGACCGAGGAGGATGCAGTGTGTCATGGATGCCATCCCTGCATCAGCGGTAGAACCTGGAGGAACAGCTCCAACTCAGACGGAACTTCTCCACAGCAATCTTGATAGTTTCCCCTCATTCTCCTTCTTCAGGTCGAAATCAATTCGTGCAGAGAGTCTTCCTTCTGGTCCATCGGCTGCTGCTCAGAAGGAAGGACTGCTTGCCCTGAAGAACAAAGCGCCCAGATGGCACGAACAGCTCCAGTGCTGGTGCCTCAACTTCAATGGAAGAGTCACTGTTGCTTCCGTCAAAAATTTCCAGCTCGTAGCTGCTCCTGAGAACGGACCTGCAGGACCTGAGCATGAAAACGTGATTCTCCAGTTTGGAAAAGTCGGCAAAGATGTGTTCACAATGGACTATCAGTACCCTATCTCTGCCTTCCAGGCCTTCACCATTTGCCTTAGCAGTTTCGACACCAAAATAGCATGTGAATGATTCCAACAACCCGGGTGACTCCGGCGGGTTTATTTAGTTGTATCATGTTGAAAGAGAAGACTGATGTGACCTCGTCTTAGAAAGTGTGTGTACATATTTTAAAAAGTCTTGGCAAGTCCATACAAAGAGAGAGAGAGACAAAGATCGAAGACAGTAGATTGTGTTTGTTGTTGTTCCTGTTGTGTTGTTAGCAATTCTAGTTCCAGACTATGATTTCATTTCTCTGATAATTAAATTGATCGTTTCTTTTGGAGAGTACATATATTCCAGGCGAAGCAGCAAATCAGGTATTGAAGTATCTGATACGTATATGAGTAACTAGGAACAAGCATATGCAGATATCGTTTACAGATTGCTTCAATATTATTATAAAAAGAGCTAGATGCGATCAATAATAGGGAGGAAGAAATGGCGGTCCTTGTGGTGGTGGGCCTCCAAAGCAATCTCGTAGCAACCAGCAGCAGCACAGACAAGATAGACTGCAAGATTCCACAGTCAGAGTAACATCTTTACTTTCTGCAGATACTGAACAAAACAATGAAGCAGAAAAATGTCTTTTACCAGGAACATATCATGTCTGAAAACCCAGAAAAGAAACCGCCAATGGGTGGCAAGAACCCAGGCCCTCCGGGTGGCAAGAACCCAGGCCCTCCGGGTGGCAAGAACCCTGGTCCTCCAGGTGGCAAGAAGCCTGGTCCACCGGGTCCACCAGGTCCTCCGGGTCCACCGGGTCCACCAGGTCCTCCGGGTCCTCCAGGTCCTCCAGGTCCCATGGCAGCTCTCTCAACAGCTCAACAGTGTGGTCAAGATGATGTATCTAGGGGATTCAGCACTCTGTGGGAGGGAAGACATGAGAATTAACAGAGGAGGGTTGTTATATAGCAGTTGGTAAGGGCCTAATCTTCAAAGAGTTGACGAAGAAAGAGAGATGCGACATTGCTTCAAGCTGCAACTACTCTTCCTCTCATCTCCACCATTCTTCACCAAATGTTCAAATACGAAAATGTAACAGGAAAAAAACTAGCCCTCAAAACCAATTTTGCTAAAGTAAGCGTGAACGTTGTTGTTGCCTTGGGGCAAAATCAGGCAAAACAAGTGGATTAAAAAAAAAAGGTACAAATCATTATGTCGTTTGTTTGAAACATACATACGTGTTTTCTCAAAGTGACTAGTATTTGTTGAGATTGGGGTCAAATATACAGTGGTAGGATAGGTGGTAAACTCCTAAAGCTTAGAATACAAAAACATAATCTGATCATAAACTGGGATAGGTGGTAATGATTGGATTAATACAAAAGAAAGACTCTTGATATTATTTGACTAGCAAAGTAATAAATCATATTGGATCAGCGGCCTTGGCGAAACGTCCCCTGATTCTTGTCCTGCTTTCTGCACGAACCTTGCGTGATTCATACCTGATGTGTTTCTCGTACCTGTCAAGACATGAATTAATAATAATCCTGATTCTGATTTAGAGATGAGTCCTGAGTGAGATTTGTTTTTTTGTTTTTTTTTTTTGTTAATGTATAACCTTCGAGATTTCTTCTTTTCTTTGTAGCGGGAGAGAGCAGAGTTCCTCTCAAGACTGTTGATCTCCCTCGTAGCCGTAGTGGAGCAGAGTGGCACCATCACGTGATTTTCATCACATCGGTTAAAGCTGTCAGCAACCGGAACCATAACGGAAGAGTCTCGATCTACATTCTCAGGTTTATCAACTGACCCTGACAAGTTTCTTAGGAGAGAGCAATATGGAAAGTCCTCATCTTGCTGATCGAACCATTTCATTCCACTCTCCTTTGACAAGAGTAGACATTTGCGTTGAAAGATCAACAGACAACAAACAACAGCCACAAGAAGAAGAAGAAGAAGAAGATAGTCTTACCAGCTCGCATGTAGGAAACAAATCCGGCGCCAGGAACTGGAATCCGGCATCGATCTCAGCATCTGATGCTGCTTCGAATTTCAGACAACTCGGCTCGGATCTGGCCCGTCCACGGAGCTGTCGGATCATCTCATCTTTGTATTTCCCGCAGGTGGCGTGACGATTCTGAAGAGTTGCAAAAACATTAATTCAGACAGAGGAACAAAACAAAACAGAGCAGGCTTAAATATATAAAAAAAAAGTAAATAGACAGAGAGAGAGAGAGAGAGAGAGACCTTAGGCAGAGGAGGAACATCCGTGGCACGGAAGTTATGAGTATCCGAGCCGCCTGAGACAAGCAAGTCGTTGAGGCTAATGATCTCCGGGGGTGTCTGATCCCAAAGCAATCCGGAATCGGGGGAGAGGTCATCGAGTCCCACGATTGACAACAACTCCGGGACGGAGGGACAGCCGGTAAAGCCTTCGAAAGGTCTCCGGCTGTGGAGGGAGGTGGAAGAGGCAGTGTGGTGCTGCCAATCGCAGTTCTGGCAAAGCACAAACCTTTCGGTCTCGCAGAAAAGGGAAGAGGGAGAGTCGTGGCAGGAGTCGCAGAGAAGTGACCTGAAGTGTTTGCCGAAGAGTTGGTTGGCGACGTGGACTTGCTTGTCGCAGGCGAGACAGAGCTTGGCGGAGTCAGCTTTGCAGTAGACAAGAGCCACGGAGGAGTCGCAATAGTCGCAGAGCCGGCGGTGACCTTCTTCTTCTTCTTTTTCCATCATGGGGATGGTGTACGCCGACAGTTTTGGTAAGAAGATGGATCACAAAGGAAGGAAGGAAGGAAGAAGAGTCTTTGAGGATATTTTTAATTTCTTGGGGCAAAACCAAAACCAATATTGGTGGTGGTGGTGGTGGTGGCTTTATGTTACATTTATGTAGTTCTTTTGTAAAAGCCATGTGTTGTTTTTATGATGAGTTGTATTCTAGTAGTAATAGTGACGTTAAAGTGACGCCATATCTTTTTTTTTTGTTATAAAGACAAAAGTCAAAATATCTTCTTTAGTTAATTTCTTGGGGAAGAAGCTGTAAACTCACTCTCCTAGCTCCCTCGCCTTCACCTTCCCGTGCCTTTCATTAAGTGGACGATGTAGATTAATTAATGGACTCACCGTTCGTTCTTCATTGTGAAATCGTCTATATATATATAACCAACTGATCCATTTATTTTCAATTTGGTTCACTGTAAAATGTAAACTAATATACAATTACGGGTTTGTTCAAAAAAAAAAAAAAAAAAAAAAACAATTACGGGTTATCACTTATCATCAGTAGGATAAGATTCAATCTTGATGCACGTATTAGGGCGACAAAGACGTAGCTACTTCTTCTACACACTACGGGATAGACAAGACAAGACAACAAATCAATCAATTTATCGTGACAGGATTTATATATCACAGTAGCTTAGAATTCCTTATCATAACACAAATTAAATAACAAAAAAAAAAAAGAAGGGCTAAAGAGAAGGAGTACTAATCAAAGTTGGTCACTGAATTTTCAAAATCTAATACAAGTCCAGAAAAATAGACGTGGCTAATTAGGGACGTTAGAAAAGGAAAGTTTTGTTGTTTGCTGCAGTGTGTTTGCCTATTTTTTTTTAAAATAAACTAATAAGGAAAGACTTTGTCACGTTACCGACATACTACAATAGCTAGAATGCTCGAAAGTGAATTCCTTTCCTTTATTTTATTAATATGATTGGTTTGCCACTAGACAATTAATTTTAAGATCTCCAATCCAAAATTGCTCATCTCCACTAAAACCTCATCATCGTTCCTCAGTAACTATTACCCCATGAAGGTAGTTGTCAATCACATTTATCTCCAAGAGTACTCAAAACTTTTTTAACCATGATTGACTGATGAGGACAAGATGGGACCAAAAAAAAAAAAAAACAAAAGGACGAGAGATGAGTAATGTTAGAGATATTTGAACAAGTACGGCTCGTGAACAATAAATAACACATACTATCACACATTCACACGATAGTCTACCTATTGTTTTTGCGTCCTATGTTCCATATATGGACCATGGCTATAAAAACTAATCTTCTTAAAACCGAGTTTGTAACCATTGGATTACTGGATCTAACATAGTTAACGGTGAATCAGTGTTTATTATATGCTCATCAGTCAAACAAAATTACAAAACAACTAGCATTTGTTAGTAATATATATTTACCCAAAACGTATCAAAAAAAGTAACAAAAACAAAATATTAGTTCACTTAAACATGACCCCTGAAAGTTTTGTGATCTAATTAACTATAAGACTCAGAATTCATATCTATATATAATAATAAAACACATGGAAACTAAACTGAAGCCCAGTGTTGTCCTTTTTTTTTCTAAGTAATCATAGAGATTCTTGATATTTTCTTGGATACGAATATTGAGCCTATAGGACACATATATAGGAGGACGCTTTCATCACGCGCCGGTCAAAGAATCTTGAATCTCGTAACAATGACAACAAAGTGAATGTGGTTCTTAGTTCTTACACGTCTATGCAACTTCCAATTAGATTCTCCTAATTCCCACGATCCCAAGAAGTTGGAGGTCAAGAAAAGTTGTTCCACACATCTTGTAAAGAGATTCTACCTTTATTATCTCTCCTTTGGACCTTTTGAACTCAATAGATATTGGTTAAAAAATGTAAGTAAAATATTAGATATTGATATCTACGGTACAGTTACAATCAATCTCAAGTAGCAAAAAGTGGAACTAAGAAGAATTGTATGCTTCGTTATCTATAAAGCTGAGAGGATCGTTAATGTTCCGTATATAACAACGATTCCATGATTCGTAACCTTTTTTGTATTTTTTTCCGACGTTGCATTTTATTAATTATGAGCAAATGTTTACTATAACAAAAAAATTAAAAAAAAAAAAAGACAAGAATCATATATAATTGATACATTCTTTTGAATTTTGCACACTATATATGAGCTAAATATTGTAGACTTGTATAGTTATTGTTAATGTAAAATTTCGTTAGTTAGTGCTATAAAGAATAATAATAATAATACTCAAGAATATAAAAAACGGAAAAAATGATTTTGTGTAGCCATGATATACTTTGTTGGACCGCCAAAGATCTTCTATTCTCTCCCTCAAACTGCTTTAGCTAGTCTCATTAGGCCATAGGTATCTTATCATTGTTTTTCTTTTTTACCCATTTTGTTAGGGTGAAGACTCAAGTCTATTCTAATATTTTTCACATTGGATACATTTAAGTATATATATGCTCCGCTGGGCAATAATGGCAAAGAAAAAAAATATCATCATCCGTGATAAAAAGTATGCTCTAAATCTCCTTCATATTGACTGATTTACGATAGGTATATTTTACTGTGAATAGGTCAGGTCTTTAATAATGATGATGGCCGACTAAGTTAATTATCTTAATAACTAGAAGACGAGATCATGCATGTAGTTAGCAAGTCCATTCACATTGTATCATATAAAGAAAAATTGCGGTTTTGATATTAATTATTAGAATCTTATTTATAATGTTTCTTAATTATATTTTCTTTTAAAAACCCTAACCGCCTGCTTAATTAACATACTTATTTCACGAACAAATTAATAAGTCTCTTTCATCTTCCTGCTGAGTTAGCCAATATGTGCGAGTGAATATGTCGGATCCATAAAATAGTTTGTTATTAGTAGAAGACTCCCTTCTAATACCATGTTCGTTTTTTTTTTTTTTTTTTTTTTTTTTGTCGTATTACATAAACTGAATCAACACGAGAAATCGTTATAATATATGGAAAAAATTATAGAAAGTGAGATTTAATTATATATATTTTACGTTGAATACTATTTTCATTATAGCATAAACAGAGAGTTATACATCAACATACACCAGTTGATTAATTAAACTGAAACACGAAAGAAGCTAACTAATAGAACATATTTATACGATAAACATTTCAGACGAAGTCCTCATTGAATATCTAGCTAGTGTATGTAGCTCACAACACTCTCTAGCTGTAACTGTGTTTATTCTCACTAGCTAATGATTAGATTATTGAGTTTGGTTTAGTAGTTATATCTAGTAAAGGATGGACTGATAGGGTTTGATCAAGGGGACGAGAGAGCCACTAAGGTGAAGGGACATGACTTCATTGGTGGACCCAACGAGCTTGCCTCCGACGAAGACAGCTGGAACCGCCGTGGAGCAGCCGAGTCGGAGGAGAGCCTTCTCGATCTCACGGCAGTCGGGGTCGTTGTCGATCTCGTGGATGGTTGGTTGAACCCTAAGGTCACGGAACAGGATCTGAACGGCGTAGCAGAGACAACATGAGCTCTTCGTGAAGATGACCACTCCTTTCTCTGACGACATTCTCATCACTTTGTCCATGATATATCTGAGGGCTAGGGTTTAAACTTTAGCCTTATGATGTATGTTTGTTTAGTTTGGCTTGAGTATGTAAAAAGCTTGAGATCTGCTTGGCTATTTATAGGAAAGGGGTGAGCTTAAGTCTCCCTTTTATTCTTTTTTGCTTTTCTGTTTGAAAGAGAACATTTTATTAGTAATTAGAAGAAAAAAATCAAAAGTGAAAGATAAAATATCAGATGCCCAAAAAAGACGGCTATTTGAGTGTTGTTCTTTCTCCCTATTTTATATTCTGTTTGACTGCTCCAAGTTGCAGTCACTTTTAAATGAATCAGTTAATGTTATTTCTCTCCTACCCTAATGCAGCTGCAGTGGTTTCAGTCGTCATCTAACCGTTGATTAGTAAGTAGTTCATGAATACAATTCGGAAAACTGAATTAAATTTTCCCCCTTTTCTTTTTGGGGGTGCATGGGTTAATATATCGTACGTATATAAATAATTCACATTGCGCGAGAGTGACATAAATATAAAAATCTACATGGTAAGAATGATGAGAAGAATCAGTGAAATACATATGAATGGAATGGAAGAGAAAAAGAAAAAAAAAAAAATAAACATTTTTCTTTCGAACATATATATAGTAGATAAATTTTTGTTCAATCTTTTTTGTAAACATTGTTCATAGTTCGATTTTTTTATTTTCCATCCCTTTCCCTTGCCATGTGTGTTTCTACTATTACTATAGGGACTGAAAATTCAGAAGAACATGCACTTGATTCCACCATTTTCACCCTGAATATGACTATATATATATATATATATATGCATTAACACATATGAAAATTATAACTTATCAAATCTGATAATTACAACAATGGTTTTAAAAAAACAGTATCAAATTTTTTGATAAGAAATATAGCATGCTACTACTAGGCCTACATCAGAGAGACAAAAAAAAAGAAGGAAAAAAAAGAGACTTGTCAATTTGTAATCTAACGGATTCTCTTAACATATCTCCTTTGATTGAATCATTGCATCAAAGCGATGATAAATGAAAAAGATTGGGGGCTTTCGGTGATCCAAAAGAAAACATATATCTATCAACAATATATGCATAGTCCATGGTGCATATTCCCCCAACACCAACTTGCCAAAACACAAAATATTCTGTTTTTTTTCTTTCTCTCATACTTAACTGACGATGCTGTTTGATTCTCTCTTTTCGGAATGACTCTCTCTCGCCGGACGCACGTGTGGATCACACGCATGAGTCAAGTATTATTCATCGATCGGCTGCTTCATTCCTAGTTACTATTACTTTTCTTTTCCCATTTGTGGGTGTGGTGTGTATATTATAGCTTTAAATTTCATCATGTGCGTGATTCTTTTTCTTATGTTTGATTCTTAAATAAATATATTAGATATAGTAGTACTTCTGTGATAAATTATTCGTTTTTGTATATCGGCTAGTTTTTTTTTTTTCTTTCTATTATGAGAATTATATCACGCACGATACAGATTAGACATTAAGATTATTTCCTATATAGTACCCAAAATCTTTTGCGTGATATAACTGATTACAATATAGTTTGTCTGTGTCAACAGATAAATTAAATAACAATCGTCCATATGCATGGTTTCTATGATAATACGATGAATTAATGGTCACAACGATTAAGTTGTGGGATCACCACTCCGAACCACCAAGGCATGAGATAAGATAAGAGATTGTGTTTGGCTTCAAATATATTAAAGGATGTAGTTAGAAAACAATATCTCAAAAGATATTTGTCACTTTCCTACCCATAGTTAGCATATACATTACCTTGTAAATAAGTATCTTCATTTAACTTTCAGGCAAGATAGATCTCTTTTTTCATTTGTGGCAACACACAGGACAGGACCGATCATGTTAATCAGTTCAATCATCGACCGTCCATAGGTTTGTACTGTAGGTCGGTCGTAATATTCTCTTTTTTTTTTTTTTTTCTCTGATCAGAATCATCACCAACTAGCGTTGACATACTGCAAGTTCTCTCTACCTGTACAAAATTGCCGGAACAATTCAAACCAATTAGACACAATCTCGCCATACTAATTTCAAACCAATTTTACTGGGCCGCTAAGCCCAATCAGTAATATTTAGGCCTACTTTATCGTAAAGGCCTTTAATAAGAAGCCCTTTTTTTTTTTATAACCAAGTAATCAAGACAGAGGATTATACTTGCTACTTTAATTAACCAGATAGGTTAATTAACAACCTTGGGCCCATTGCGCAGAGGAGCTGGGGACAAAAAAACAAGAGAGTGAAAATGTTTTTCAACTTTTCCTTATTATGGTCTTGGTCCATCAACAACGACAAATGCTATATAGTATGTTAGTAGTAGTAAACATTATTACAAGAAAAGCTTCCAAACTTGGGAAGATTTTACTCTAATTAAAATATCTAGAATCTGCAAATTACAAAATTTACACACTCAACAAAGCATCAAATTAGATAGTAAAAATAAAAAAAATCAAGAAACAGAGTGACATCTCCTCTTCTGAAACATGAATCGTCTTTCCGAAACCGTTTTCTCGTCCGTATGCTTACCGTTACCGGCAGCACTTTGGCTGCTCCTGAATCTTAAAACGAAAGCGTTCAACTTGTTCAGACCTCTGGAGAGCTTCCTAAACATCCCATAACTAGGCCTTCTCCGGCTCGGCTTTACCAGGTCTTTCTTCATCGAAACATGATCCTTCTCAAGGTCCGTTAGCCTCATCCTCATCCTGGCCACCTCCAGTCTCAGCTCTCTGTTCTCTCTCCTCACCGACGCGTAGTTGTCCCGCGGCGAGATCGCTCCGCTTGCCATCCCGCTTCCCGAGCGGTTCGGAAACAAGAAGAACTGGCTTTGGCTCGAACCCCCTGCTGTGCCACCGCCACTTGTCATTGCGTTCTTGAGCCGCGTCTGTTCGTAGAACAGGACTTGAACCGCAATCTGCACCGGAAGCCTCTCGTTTTGAGCCGCGTGGCTGCTTGCGTCCTGCGACAGTTTCTGACAGCTGATTGTCTTGCAGAGACGGTACCGCTCTGAATCTTTCATGTGTGGATGAACCTAAACTCCAACCAAAACAGAGAGTCAATAAAAAACACATTTTTAATTTTGGATCTCTAGTCACTTAAAAAAAGGAGCTTTTTTTTTCTTTTCTTCTTGTGGATTTCTTGATTTATATACCTTGAGGAAGATGTCAACGGCTCTGTAGAGGCCATCGCAGACGACGCGAGCATGGTCAGGGAGAAGCTCTGCGAGAGCTATGAATTTCGAGGGAGGGAGGGTCGAGTCCAGAGCCACCTCCGAGAGATAACTGTCCATCAGCTTCGACACCTTGAAGATGGAGCTCTGTTTCGGAGACTCTGGCCCGTCGAAATCGTACATGGCCATCGCGCTCTCGTCCACCACATCTCCATCATCATCATCATCGTCGTCGTCGTCCTCGTCGTCTCTGTAGTCGCACTCATCGAGATGGAGGAACAAGGAGAAGATCCGCTGCACTGAGTCGGTGTCGTACATGGCGCCGATGTTGGCCGGAATCAGGATGTCTTCGAGGATGGCCTGGTCGAGCTGGTGGCTGATCCGTCTCTCCAGATCGGATCTGCAAGAGACGGAGGTTCCAGATCCTATAGCGGTCTTCAACAAGGTGGAGAGGAAGGAGATAGGGATGGAGCTTTTGTTGGCTTGCGTGGGGAGGAGGCCGACGACGGCTTCGAGGACGATACGCTGTTTCCTCTGGAGATCGGAATCGGGTTTGACGAGATTAGGTTCTCTGATGATTTGCAGCGATTTGCGAGCGTAACTCATAAGGATGTCACTGATGATATCCTGATTGAGACCTTTGGACTTCATGGCGGAGACAACTCTCTGGAAGAAGTCTAGCTTGAGGATCGGTAGAGAGCGTCCCCACCACTCATCATCACTAGGTGGTTTCGGTTTCGGTTTCTCAGTCTCCGGCAACCTCACGACGCATCCTCCCAGTTTCTGATCAAGCTTGAGCAAACCAGAGGCTAGCTGTTCTTTGCAGGCGTTTACAGCGATTGCGTTCACCAGCCTCCCGACCAGGTTGATCTCTTCAGCTACAGGGAGCAGCCTCTCGCTCGAGTGTAGAACACTTATTGAGCTCGAAATGTCATTAAAAACCGAGTCTTTGAGGTAGGCCTCTGTTCTCGCCTCCAGGTTCTTCTCCGACAGCTCTTCCGTCATCTCTAGGTAATGAGCCACGCATCGCAGCGCCGCGATGTTAGACGAGTTGAATTGCAAGCCAACGCCGTAGCAGAACTTTGCTGCTAGCTCGAACGATTCTGAGCCGCCGGGGACTGTTGCTAGGCTCAGGTTCGTGTCTTTTGATTCCAGAACTAGTTTTCGGATTCTTCCACTCCGAGAGACGAGAGGAAACTGAGAATCAAAGAACAGGGGACAACGGATTAGAAAAAAAATAAGAGTTTTTAAATGAGTTCTCTCGCTTAGCTTGAACTTGAATGAAGTTTACCTTGTGGAGAGAAAAGCTGGCAGAGCCTACTTGGATGGTTAAGTCACTCGTAACGTCCGAGACAGGCCTGGAAGTCAGAAGTCAGCAACAACAACAATATATAAAAAGAAGAGATACAGAACTCAAGATTATAATACTTCTAGACAAAGAAAGCAGAGAAGACGATGAGTGTAGCAGAGACCATTGTGGAGTGTGTCTGATACTGGAACTTGGTCGAAATGCTCTTTTCCCAGATACACTTTGCTTCGACTCAGGAATAGTAACAACCCCCATATTAGGATCTATCTCTTCTCCCCAAATAAAGTTGCAAACCTTTTTTGTGTGTGTTTTCTTTTGTTTTTTCTGTTTTAGCAATCCGATGTTATTGCCAAGACCTGCAAATATGTTCCTCACTGTCGGCTGCAAATGCTCTCTGTCTCTGTCTCTCTCTGCCTTTCAAATAGTAGTATGAAAGATTGTGCAGAGGAGTAAGTTAAAAAAACCACTGCAATTCATGCAGAATTAAAGCGCAATCATGACTTTCTTCTTAAAAATTAATCAGGATACTTGTTTAAATATATGCACATCATACATATACTAGTCATTTTTATTCAAAAAAAATTAGGTGAATACAACTTTATTCTCCGGGAATTAGGACACTAATCTCGCTTGCGATAGGTAGTGACCGTAAAGACTGCTACTAGCATATGAGTACATCCATGATCTCATCTCACAGTCACGTATCAGATTTTCCATTCATTCAATTATAGCCCAGGTGGTGGTTTTAACATTTCGACTTCTTTTTTTCTAAAGATTGCAATTTATTTAGTTTGCTAATCGTTTGTATATATAGAGATTATATTAGTGCAATCTATGTGACTCAAATTGTCTATGTTTCACTTTTTTTTATGCACAGTACTGATTGAAAAGCAATTTATTTCTGTTCATTAGCGTTAAAAAGTCAATTAAGTGTGCTGTTTATTACTTCTGCTTTTCGGTGAAAAAGTTTAAAAGGTTTCTTATCGTGTCTTTTTCTTTTACACGGTGTATATATATTTATAAATCAAACAATAAATTGCAGGAAATGTGAATGGGTTGCATTGCTTTTGGGGGTTGTAATCATACTTCGATGTTTTCTTTTTTGTTTTTTCAAACCCAGAAAAAATAAATGTATCAGTAGATAAAGTAACAGAAAAAAAAAAAAAAAAATGTTCGCCTAACCTGCTAAAAAATCATAATGTGTATGTAATACGAGATTCATTAAAATAATATCTTCTTCAGTGAAGTTAAAATTTGGTAAATATGTGTGTTTCCTTCTTGCTGAATTAACACAAAATGTATCACAAACAGATTACACAATTCCGTCTTTTAGTAACTCAAATTCAAAACCACATCATAGAGAGGACGTTTTCGCATTAAGTGATGTGTCCACTTGGTTGATCTACTACAACAAGGAATCTTTTTGTTCTTTTTCTTGTGACCTCTGCGATACAAATAAATCATCCTGCAAACTTGAAATGGGTGGAGGACCATGCACATAAAATTGGATAGCAACTTTGTCTGTTTGAAACACTCACAATTGACAAAAAGAAAAGTGTGTTGGAGAGAGAGAGGGAGGCAAGAAGCGGGGTGTGAAATAAGAGCAAATGATGGCTAATAAGCAAATTAAATTGTGAATGATGGTTTCTTTCCCAGGTAGGGTTTTCTCTAAAGATTACTACTTACTACTTCCTTGTCCTTAATTTAAAATTCTTGAACCCATTCTCATCATTTCTCTCATCTCTTTTCATTGCCACTTTCCCAATGCTATGATCGATTCTAGGATTAGTGTGCTTCCCCTCATATTTTTAAATAGGAAAAGCAAAATATAAATAAAAACAAGATATGGTGTCAACAAACCTTCAAGATTAGCCTTAAAATGTAGATTGTTCCCTCACCAATAACCAATTACAATATCTAATGTGTGAAGCAGAAGCAGTATCATAACAAATTAACAACACACTCAATTTCGACTACAATAAGAACAAAAACCTTAACGCGATAAGTTAACCATGGCAGAGCAAAGGAAACAAAAAAAATCTAAAAATGAAGAAGAGAATTGATAAGTTCTTTTTCTCTGTTTTTTTTTTTTTTTTTATTTATTTTTTTTTTTTGTGGATTCAGCGGGAATGGGTCTGGAGTAGAAGTACGGACAAGACAAAGAAACCTTGTCTGTCTCTATACAAACATTATACATACAACAAACAAACAAAAAACGAAGAAGCCCTTTTTTCTTGTCTTTGATATATGCACATATAGATTTCCTCTTATATATGTGATTCTCACTCAGGTCTTCTACTCAAATAGGGTTTTTTTTTTTTTTTTTTAATAAGGTACGGGGGACTATATATAATATATAGAAATTCACATCACATGCTTCTATATAATAATGATTTAGATTAAGAATTGCAAGAGGACTGCGTATGCGTACCCTTTTCTGCGCTTATCATTTCAAAAGGATCGACGAATTTCTCGTCCTTGTCTTGAGATTCTGCTACCTGTTAGAGGAAGAGATGTCTGGCTCGAGAGTTGCAGGTCAGAGAATGGAATTGAGCCGCCGCTCTGGGAGAATATCAAGCCTGCCGAGATGCTTGATGTGCTTCTTGAAGTAGGCAAACCTGTCAAGTACGGATCTTTTGCACCGCCGGTTATGAGCTCTGTCGATGAAGAAGAAGGCGCGGCTGCGAGAGCACCCAAGAGAGAGTTCACTGGGTAAGGAGCCACCGGTGCATCAGCTAGAGAGGATGCGGAAGGATTGTATCTGATGGTTCCCACTGGATGATCAAATTTACATTTTGATCCAAACTTGCAGAAGCCGTTTTGTACGTAGAAAGTACACCGTTGCACACCCTGCTTCCCAACACAAGATAAAAACGGATTTTAGAGATAAATGTTACTAATGATCAATCCCATCATCGATAGCAGCAGTATCCCATTACGCTATGCAGCAGCAGCAACAACCTTAATGATTTAGAGAGAGAGAGAGAGAGAGAGCGAGCATACCGGGCGTAGAGGAAGACCAATGGGGCTGAGGATGCAATTAGCTCTTGGTGGAACCCGATCTCGAGGATGATGAAACTTACAAGATGTTCCAAACTTACAATCTCCTGTTTTCAAATAGTATTGGCACTCTGGTTCACCGGGTCTCTCTGGGAAGGCTGCTTGTTCTTTCTGTATAACACCTGTAGGAGAGGACAGAGATGGATAAACCCCGGGAAGCGAAGGACTGGTGGAAGAGAGCTGTGTAACTCCATATAAAGAAGTTGCCCCAACAGCGTGCTGCGCACCAGGAGATAGAGCAGGGCTCACAGGTGCCTGCACCATAAGTAAAAGTGAGACTCAGAAAGAGAGAGAGAGAGAGAGAGAGACTGTGGTAAATATGCAAAGGTAGTGATGATTTAACGATCTAAAAGGTTTACCGAGTAAGGACTCCAGCCTGGAATAGGAACGACCCCAGGGGTGAGTAGCATTGGACCATAGGCGCCTTGCATATAAGAACCGGGAAGAAGAGTTCTTGCAACTCTCAAGCTAGAGGAAGGACCTCCGTACTGATCAGGCAAAAGTGACTGCACCGATGGATAAAACTGAGGTGCAGATGCTGGAGGTGGTGGTGGCGGGGGGACAGTTGTACCAGCAGGCTGAGGATGATGAAATTTACAGGTTATACCAAATTTGCATTGCCCCGTTTTCAAATAGTAGGAGCATTCGTTCTCACCCTACAAACAGGGTATTGAAAGATGATGCAAACTCGACTCGACAGTCGACACGACCCTTTATTATTATTAGAATTGTAAGTGAAAGAGAAGAGGGAAACAAAACAAAGCTTACCTCTCGCACAGGGTATCCATAAATATTAAGTGGAACGTGGCTCATGGATCCACCTGCGTTCTTTGGATGGTGGAATTTGCATGACGCCCCAAATTTACAGGTTCCAGTTTTCAAATAAAACTGGCAAACATAAAAAGCGATCAATATAAGTATAACTAACAAGCTTGTTTTCATGCTCATGAGTTGGACATAAAAAAAAAATGGGATCGTGAGAGGGATACCTGGCAAGGGAGATCACCAATACGTTCTGGATACAGGCCTGTAGCTCTAACAGTTGCTTCAACCTAGAACAATGCAAGCAAAAAGCAAAAACTGTATTATAAGAAAACTGGAAACAGTGGCCAAACCAAGAAGAGAAATGAGAAGCTAGCTTTTTCTACAGAGCATAATACTACATTCTGAGGAATATAATTATAAGACCATCGAAGCAAACACACAGGAGGGAGACTATCCCTGACTTGAACCAGCAAAACTGAAACCTCCTCAGTGGAGCGAGTTAAAATACTTTAACAAAATTGAATAGTTTCATGGTATGGAGTATCAGTAGTACTCAGTCGTAGAGAGACAAAAAAAAAAAAAAAAAAGGAAAGAGAGGAGGGGAGGAAGAAGAAAATACCGAGGCACGATCGCGAGGGTGATTGTAACGACAACGATTACCGTAACCGCAGACACCAGTGCGCATGTAGTAGGCACAGTCAGGGGCACCAAGTCTCTCCGGGTACGTCTCGCTGCTACCCAACCCTAATCGCCACATCGACTCTGCCAAATTATCAACAAAAGAGTCAAATTTTGACGGAAACCCTAAAAGAGGCCGTACAGTTGTTAGAGAGAATCAACAAGACGCATGCGAGAAGAAGAAGAAGAAGATGAGACCTTCGAGACCGGAATCGGCATCAGCAGGGCTCCAGTCTGGAGGAGCTTGAGCAGATTGTGAGCCATTGATGGGATTGCGAGCATACATGTCCATGGAAGCAACTCCTCAACTTTGCCCCTCTCTCTCTCTCTCTTTTTTTTTTCTTTTTTTTTAGGGATTTGGGTGTACAGTTAAAAAAAAAAAAAAAAAAAGTTAGTGAAAAAGAAGAAACTCCTCAAGCAAGAGAATGAAGAGTATTACTACGGAACCTAATAGATAGATAGATAGATAGATAGATAGATAGATAGATAGTTTAGAGGGAGAGAGAGAGCAAAAGTAAAGAAAAAAAAAAAAAAGAAGAAGAAGAAAGAGATGCTTCTTCGACAGTGATTGAAGAGAGCGCTTCTTTGGTCGGTCCCTCTCTCTCTCTCTCTCTCTTTCGCTCTTCAGGAATACCGTACGGTCTCTGCCCTCTCTGCACTAGTATGTTTCTTTTCTTAGCTTTCAATTTTCCTTTTTTTTTTTTTTTAATTTTGTTTTTATAATTTATGTGAGAAAAAAAAATATATATTGAAGTAGGAGTACACTACTGTATTTCTTAATTTCATAAATGGTTGTTTTTTGTCTTTTTTTTTTTTCTTTTATTATTAAATTTCATTTTTGTACTCTCTCTTGGGTGCCTTGGGTCTCTCGACTAGTGAAAAAGCATCCCAGAAAAGGGAAAATATATTTCCAAGAACAATAAATTAATAATTATTAAATTACTTGAGAGAGAGAAAACAAACAAGCAAACAAACAAATTATATATTTGACTACTACCCCTACTACTAGTATAGTAGTATGTACAGTACAGTATTATATTTCGAAAATGACCGGAAGGCCCTTTGGGGCGAGGATAGCGCTCGCGCGGGTGGCCAAACAGACTTAAACCAAAGATATTACATTTGCCCAAACAGAAGAGAAGAGCGCAGTTTCCCCTTTCTCGCGACTAGTCCGGTCCGAAAGTTGGTTGGGGGGGGGGATACATCCGTCATTCTACCTACCTAACCTATAGTATGTATTTTCGACAACTCGCTGGCTCTCTTTGACTGAGTCGACTCAGTTTCTACAATCAAACAATCAATGCCCTTTCACATTTCTTCGTTTCCGCTTCCCAATTTGTCGGCGGCGTCCCTCCCTCCATCCACTTGGTCATTTATTTTGCAGTTTTTGATTTTAGCCTTTGGTTCACTAATAGATATAAAGCCCATAAATATAAAGCCCATATAGATATGAGAAAATGGTAAATTTTTTAAGGAAATGGTAAATTTTAATTAAGCTTACCGCGCGATCAATTTAGATTCGGAAAACAGCTTTGGTTAATTAATAATCCTCAAGAGGAAGACAATCAGAGAGATGTTGATCAGCGTCGTCGTGGTCGTGGTGGTGTGATCTCAAATGGGTTTCCGATTACTAATCATTTGTAGGTCTTCCCTTTGCAGTAGATTGTCTTCCCGTTATCTTCAATCACCACCACTACTCCGACTCTCTTCTTCTTCTTCGCTAAACCCTAATTTCGATTTCTCCAGAAGGTGGCATTCTTCTGGCCAAAGATCCGGAGACGAAGGCGACAAGATTTTCCGGCTTGGTCTCTCCGCTGATATTGGCTTGTCTCTCGGCAAAGCTGTCACCGGCTATCTCTGCGGCAGCACCGCCATTCTCGCCGACGCAGCTCATTCCGTGTCCGATGTGGTTCTAAGTGGTGTTGCTCTTCTCTCTTACAGAGCTGCTAATGTTCCCAAGGACAAAGAGCATCCCTATGGTAGTACCCGCCCGCTTATACCTTAATTATTATATATATATACATATACATTGCTCTCTCTCTCTCTCTCAATTACTGAGTCCCTTTTCCGCAGGTCATGGTAAATTTGAAACTCTAGGAGCACTTGGTATCTCTTCCATGCTTTTGGCCACTGGCTGTGGTATTGCCTGGCATGCTTTACACCTTTTATCTGTATGTATGACCTACACTCCACTCCATACCTCCTCATTTGTCATCTCTTCTCTCATCTCTTTCTCTTAGATATTTCTTCGTCTTCTCTCTCTCTCTCTCTCTCTCTCTCTCTTTTGCAGACTGCACTTTCCTCAACTCCTGAGGTTACTCACCATCACGGAATTGATATGAGTCATCCCTTTCTTGCTGTCTCTGTTACTCTTGCTTCCATTTCTATCAAAGAAGGGTACAACTTTACTTTCACTTTCTTTTCTTATATCCATCCATCCATCCAGCAAGTTTCTTATAGCCCATACATAGCTTTCGTTGATTAGAAGACACCTGTAACTTGCTTTCATTCACTTTTTATTTACACTATGCTTCCCTACTAGGATCTAACTTGTTTACAGGATCTAAAGCGTGTTTTCATTCACTCTTTAGTATTAGATTGTTTTATTGTGTTCTCGCTTCTTTTTTTCATTCTCCCTGAACCTCACCTCATTCATTCTTCTCAGGCTTTACTGGATCACCAAACGAGCAGGAGAAAAACAAGGCAGTGGATTGATGATGGCTAATGCTTGGCATCACCGATCAGATGCTATTTCTTCTCTAGTTGCCCTTGTTGGAGTTGGTAACCATTTCTATCCCACTTTGTTTATCAACTATATCCTTTGTTTCATTATCCCAGACCTCGTCATGCATACCATCAAAAAAAATAAAGCGGAAACAATACAATGTAGCTCCCTCAATTCCATTTATTTATTTTTATTTTAAGTCTCAGCTTTTGTAACATATATAGCCTTACTTCTGTGCAGGAGGTTCTATTTTCGGAGTCAATTTCTTAGATCCTCTAGCTGGCCTTGTTGTCTCGGCTATGATTTTCAATGCCGGACTGGAAACAGGACACCAAAGGTACTCACCCTATCTAATGTTTCTTTTTCTATCAGTTTTATCCATAACAAGCCTGTATTAGCTTGAACATGTAATGGGATAATGGTTCCAACACCATCTCAATTGCTCAAATTTCCATTTCTTTGTTTAGTGTCTTGGAACTGGTGGATGCTGCTATACCAGCACAACAATTAGAGCCTATAAGACAAACCATATTACAGGTTGAAGGAGTCAAGGTACAGATTGTGGATCCTTGTACCTTTCACGATGATAGGCATTCAAATATGTAAACCTTGCTATATAACAATTTATTGTATTCTTTTCTACATTCAGTCTATCTGTAATTAGAAAGTATGCCTTAATGTTTCCTGTTATTTGTTGCTAATGAGTGTGTCATGCTATTCTTTATCCATAGGGATGTCATCGGCTAAGAGGTAGGAGAGCTGGTTCATCGTTGTATCTTGATGTACACATTGTAGTAAGTGCTGCTTCCTTCTGTCTCGAATAGAAAGAATAATCCCAATAAAATCAATCATTATCACCTTTTCCTTACAGGTAGATCCTTTTTCCAGTGTGAGTGTTGCACACGAGGTAGGAGAATATGTACGAGGACAGATTAATAAGAACCACCCTGAAGTGTCTGAAGTCTTTATACATATAGGTATGCACTATGCAGCATTCTGCATGGTGAGAAACATGTCTAACCAACTTATTCACTACTTCTCCCTCTTAGCTATCATCTCAAATTTTCCTTGCAGATCCAGCCTTTTTACAGTTTTCTTGTAGCATGATAGAGGATCATGACAGTACGAGGAATGAAAGTAATCAAGAAAGTAACATCTGCCGAGAGATTAAACATGTTGAAGCCACCGTCTCAGATATTTTTTCGTCACAGTTCTCTGAGGTACTCCTCTGTTTATTTTTTGCTATAATCCAGACCAAACCCAACCTCTATGCATTCATGTTTATTAGTTTCGAAGACAATGAATCTTTCACGTATCTGCAGAAAATGACGATCAAACGAGTTACACCGCACTTGTTGGATAGCAAGATCTTGCTCCAAATCGTAGTCTCCATGCCATCGACCATGACAATACAGTAAAGCTCTTCCATGTCTGTACTTGTAGGCCATTTGGCTACTCTCCTGTAACCATCTGACAAGTATTTTGCTGCTATGCAGGGACGCCATGAGAGCCGCTGGAGATGCAGAGAAAGCGATTCTGAAGGCAGCCCCAAATGTGGCTCGTGTGAGCATTCAGCTTAGTCTTAAGAACTCCTTGCCTCAGTAATTAGCTTTGGTGTTTGAAGGAAATAACAAGAGAGACCTCTCTGCAGTAGCTGCAACAAGTAGAACTTTGAAAAGAATATACAACGAGCCAACTATGTTTATACCAATGTCGGCGTTTTGTTGATATTTTTGGCTTCCTTTACACTGCTCATCAAAGTTGTTTCTTTGTGATGAACAATTCTAATTTCGAAAGTTTGCAACTTTGATGAGTCCAAAGCTGAGAAAAGTTTTGGGAATGTAATTGTTGAGTACTAATTCTGCATTGGATACGATGAAAGTAAAATAACATCACAGCTTTCCATAGCTTCTTTCAGCCGTGACTGTGCTACAACGAGGGTAACAGAAACAAAAGGCAAAACCATTTTCTATAACTATGTTGCTACATTGACTATAACTGCAAAATTCCTCCCCATTTGGCGCTTGCTCTTGAGGTATATGCAGACATGTCAATTTCAGATCGAAGTTAGTCTATTCACTCTCCTCAGTGTTTGAACTATCCTCTACAGTTCCGTTTCTGAACTTAGAGGACACGAGTAAGTGACGATGAATGCGCTTTGTAGATTTTGTTCTTGACTCCTCCAAAGCCTTTCTCTTCTTCTTTGAGTTACCAAGGTACCCGAAAGCAAAAGCTTCGAGTGCCTTTGTAGTCAACGGTCGGGTCCTTGTACTCTGCCTCCGTCCAGGAAGCAAATCCGCGAGTACCTGAGGCTTACACTGCATTTCCACATCCACTTGAACAGATGACTGATCTGCACAAGAGCTCTCACTGTTCTGCACAACGTCTGTGATGACAGTATCAGTACCATCAGCTTCACGTTCTAGTGAGATTTGTGAAACGTTCAAGTCAAAATCTTCCCTGGTTTCAGATCTTTCTGGTGAAATTTCTCGATCTTCGTTTCTTCGACAATAGCTATCTGTTGCCACGGAACTGGTTGACGACGGTTTCAGAGTTGTATCTTTATCGATGTGCTCCTCTCCCATCAAAAGAACATTTCGACCAGCTTCTAATGGGTTTTGTCTCATCTTCTTCACTGGTTTCTTCTTCCTAGACTGATTTTCACCAAAAATACCTGATTCTCTCATGGTACAATCTGCCAAGCTGCTCCTTTTTTTGCAGACAGGTAACTTTGGATTTCTTGGTCTCCCGCCTCTCCGCTTGTTCTGCTGTCTCTCACTGACAGAAACAGTGCTTCGACTAGTGGCATTTTCCATGTTTACAGAGCTGCTCTTGCCAGAACTAATGCTGCCCCCACCACACACTCTCGAAGCCATTGATTTAGCTGTAGTCCCTGCCTTGTTTTCAGATTCTTCTGACAGGTTATCCTCAGATTCACTCAAGTAACTTGGGGAGTTAGCAATTGAACAGCCGGTCTCGACAGGCAGAGATCTTAGCTCTTTCAACGTACTTCCTTGCACACCATTCGCCTCACTGGTATCCACAATCGTAAACATAACGACCTCCTGAATTTTACTTGTTTTGCTGCGTGGTTGTAGGTACCTCTTCTTTTTCTTGCTGTTTGGTGAAGAATCGTCTAAATTTATGGGCGGGTCATTCTTGGTTTCCTCATGTTTGCTCCCTTTCATATCAAGATCCTCATCAGTATTGAGCACAAGAAGTGTGGGATCTAAAGCAACTTTGTTCAAGACATCAGTGAGAGAATCGTAGTAGTGATTCCCCTTTGACATCTTCCTCCTGGAAAACTTGTTGGCTTCCGGTACGAGAAAAACAAGAGAATTCTTCGGGGCATCTTTTGGCTGCTCAGAGTGCCATCCTCTTGCCAATAAACGTGGCCAAACAGCTTCCCAGAAGAGGTCACTGGACCGTGTTTTGCTCATCCTATATTCTCCGGTAAGGAATTTGACTATATCCGCAATCGGAAGATCGTTGCGTATTCGTACTTCAGAGGCTCCATGATTTGACTTGGTTGGTTCTAACGCGCAGTTGGTCAGATCTCTTTTCCCTTTACCTATACCAATAACTTCTGTAAGCATATCAATACCTACCGTATCCTTTAAAGTGAACACATAATCCTCCAGTGCAATCTTATCTTCCCTAAATGCTTTAGAAACCTACAAAAAAAACAACAACGCATGGACATCTCTAAGATTCTGCATTTTGATTAAATGTTCATATATCAGATTCAGAACACTCCGGAACCAGAAGCATATATGGTACCTTAAGCAACGTAGTCTTGCATTCCTCAGAAACATGAGAAGAGATACGAGAGAGCAGCTCTTGTTGCCTCCAACCAGATAATAACATTTGGCCTTGAACAGAGCGTCTGGTTCGCAACTTGCGTCCATCAACCCATCTGCGGTATTCATTAGACCTGTAAAAGCTCCCGTAGTAGTATGAGAGCACATCTCCCATGTGCTTGGTGCCAAGGAACCTCTGCACCAAGAAAAGGTTTTTCCCAAGACAGTAGAGGCCAAGAAGGAAGCGCTGCTGCTCAGCAACGTCCCAAGAATCACCCAAAGAACCAGGGAAGGGATAGAGGCTCTTATCAAGCCAGTCAAACTTGAACTTGGCATTTCTTTGGCATGGCAATGCAAGCACAACACTCCTCGGTTCAGGTATTTCCAAGGGTTGATCGGTTGAGGGACTGCCTTTGCCACCCTCCTCGGCTTCACGGAAACCTCTGAATTTCTCACTTCTTGTCCACATGAGAGGGATAGGCAAGGAAAAAGTGACTAGGTCCTGCTGTGATTGGAAGCATCTGATGAGCATTAAACGATCATATGGTGGTATATCTGCCTGGTACTGATCTCCAACACGAGGAAAGACCTCGGGGTCTCCGTTAATTCCATTGAGATATGGGGAATGAAGTTGTTGCTTGGAGGATGATTCGTCGACAAAACCTTCCATGTCATCTGAATGAATTGGCTCCATCTGAGCACAAATAAAAAAAAAAAAAAAAGAAGACGAGTTTTGTTAACAGTTTCCGGAGGGAAACACAATCAATAATGAGACACACATCATCCAAAGCAATTCTCTCTAAAGACGACAATTAGGAGGAGTTCAAAGTCATCCTCAAAAAAAAACCTAACATTGAAAGAGAAAGAAGATAAAATCGACGAGAGAAGACACGAACGAAGAAGAGGGTCCAGAATAACCCAAAATAGACAGAATGAAACCCAAAGCTGCCGTTTTTAAACAAAAAAACATCCATATGAAACAGAGGTGACCCCTACTAAATTCATAAATAGCAAAATAAAAAAAATAAAAAAACCCAGAGAAGCCACAAAACAAGAAGACCTGAATCGTTTTGGCTACGAACGGAAATGTAATAAAAGAAACAAAACAAAAGAAATGATTTTTGAACATAAGACCCGAGACCCACCGTAGTAGTCGTATACTATCTACATATTATACATATAGAAAGAGAGAGAGTACCTCCATCTCCAAGGAAGAAGAAGAAGAAGAAAAGTATGGTTGATGAACGTCGAGTAACTAAATCAAAAAAAAAAAAAAAAAAAAAAAAAGGTCGAATGGGAATCTATATGTAGAAGAAGAAGTAATAGTTCCAATCTATAAAGATGTAAAAAGTTGAAGCAGCTAAAAAAAAAATCATACCAAAACAACAAACGCCGAAACAGAGAGACAGAGCGATATCAAAAAAATTAAAGAAAAAAAATAAAGTTTGTGTCTCTCTCTCTCTCTCTCTATAAATTATTAATATTATTAAAAATGACGGAGACGAACAAGAAAGAAAGAAAGAAAGAAAGAAAGAAAGAAAGAAAGAAAGAAAGAAAGAGGGAAGACGTGGTCGAAAGGAAGGAAGGAAGGAAGGAAGGAGAGCTATCAGATTTACCTCTCACTGTCTCTCAGTCGTCGTCTGTCGTCTGTCGTCTGTCGTCACACACACTCACAGCTTTTGCTTCAAAAAAAAAAAAAAGACTTACGAATTCTCTTCACGGCTCGCACTTTCTCAAGACAAAGAAGAAGAAGACCTCAACGCAGAATTAATAATAATAAATATATTAAGTAAGAAATGTGTGTTTGCTTGCATATGAGAGAAGATGGATCTTAACGCTTTTTTTTTTGCTCTTTTTTTCTTTTTTTTTTTTCTTTTTTTTCTTGTAAATTGTTGGGGTCTTATTAAAAAAAAAAAAAAAAAAAATTGAAAATGAAAGAGCGTGAGAGCACACGCGTTCTTGTTCTACAATAGTAATAAATAAATGGGATCATCCCATCCCATTCTTCCAAATACCCGAATTAACCTTACCCCTGCGTTCGTCTCTTCGTCTTCTTTTTATCTCTTTCCGTCTTTTTCTCCTTTCCTTTTCTTCTTCTTTCTCCTAATTCAGTCATTAATTAACTGCTAGTACATTGTTTTGTTGTTGTTTTCCGTTGTAAAGAAAACGGTAAAAATTTTGAACACCTTCTTGGTATATAATAAATGGATAATTCTTCGATTCACACCTAAATTTCACTTCTTATTGTTTTAGCCAATAAAAAATAAATATGTCATAATATATTTAAAAACCTATTTATTCAATTCTTTATAAAATAAAGAAACAAAATCTGTATACGCTATACTCCCTCCGTTTCATAAAATATGTTTTTAATTATTGAGGCAACTTTTAGACTATTTTTATATTTTCTTATTATTTATTTTATGCAGTCTTGTTTCTGATTGGTTAAACTTTTTAAAAGTAAACATTTCTTATTATACGTGTTTTGGCTAAAACATCTTATATTTTGAAACGGAGAGAGTAATAAAATTAAAAATTTAAACCGCTCATTTATAAACTCAAACCGATATATAATTTCATTCTAATTGTAAAACATAAATCCTAACCATCTCATTACTAAACCGACATATAATTTCATTCTAATTGAAAAATCTAAACCCTAATCATCTCATTTGTAAACCCATACCGACATATAATTTCGTTCTAGTTGTAAAATCTAAAAACCACTTCATTACTAAACTCAAACCGACATATAATTTTGTTTTAATTGTAAAATCTAAACCTTAACCACTTCATTTGTAAACCCAAACCGACATGTAATTTTGTTTTAATTGTAAAATCTAAACCCTAATCACCTTATTTGTAAACCCAAACCGATACATTATTTCATCCTAATTGTAAAATCTAAACCAATCCAATATTTAACATTTCTTAAAAAAAATATACAAAATTTGTTTCCTTAATATGTATTAATTTTTAATTTAATTTTGATTTATTTTTTTAAACAAGATAATGTATAGAATATTCTGATTGGTTGATAAGAAAGAAATGCTAGAAGTGAACCTAAGTATTTTTCATAATAAATTAGCTTAAATACATTACACTAAATTTATTTTTATTTTGGTAGTCTCTTATCATTTACACTCTCTTTTTTTTTTTTTTACTCGCTAGTAAAAGTGAAACACAATGCATGTACAATATAACTTGGTGTGTATTCAAGTCAATGATATACGAATACGACGATTATTTCCCCTATAATATATAACTAGCGAATAATAATAGTAAGAATAGCTACGCTTGTACAAGTACCTTTAACACAACAACCAAATTATTGAAAAATCATTCTATTTTATTATATGTTATTAGCTCCAAGCCTTCAACTACTAAATAGGTATATGTATGTCGCCAAAAGACTTCCAAAGTAGTATCGTGCATATTTGCTTTGGTATAGTTACTAAGCATCATATATAAAATTAAAAAGAAAAAAATAGATTAGAGAAATTAAAAACATTACCGATAATAAGAAGATAAACATACGTTAAAAATAAAATAAACATACGTGTTGATTTAAAGAATCAGGCATCGGAGAATCATTTCATATATAGATCAGCCCAAAATTGAGAGGATAAAGGGCATTTACGATCCCCAATAAGGGCCTGTCATCGTTCTTCTCTAGTGTTAATACTAGTATATACCCCTACAGCCCAAACTTGCTTGAGTCGAGAAGAAGTCCTATTATCTCAGTGCAAGTCTGAAAACAATTAAGCAAGCATATTGTGTCATTGGTCCTGCTTTTTTCTATTTTACCGATTTGCAACATTTTTTTCCTATATTTCTTTGTCAAATTTTATTTAAAACAGAAAAGTAATTTTATACGTAAAAAAAGTATATATAGCTAAATAATTACAAAAATAGTAATATTAATAGATGAACTTAAATAGTCATATATGTATAACTTGAAATTATATTAGAAAAGAAACCTAATGTATATTTATAAAATTGTAACGTAAATAATCTGGACAAGCAATTGTCTGTCGTGTCATTAAGGCCATTGGGGAATGGGCATGGCCATGTTTATCCTTCCAAGGCCGGCGAGGTTTGCAGTGGATCATCAACTGGCCCATATGTGAAAGCCCAGTGATACACACCTCCAAATACCACACTCCCCGGGTCTGTGACACATATTCTTCGGCTATTCGCTCTACTTGAACAAGTGTTGTATATTTTGTCGAGAGAGAGAGAGTCTGAAAGAAAGTAAAAAAGACATTGGACTTAACTGTACATTTATTATTATTAAAACATACGCAAATAATGTTAATGCATGGACCACATGCACAGAACCGGCCAGAACTACAAGCAGAACAAGCAGGTGCTTGCGGCCGTCAGCTAATATCTAGTTATTAATCAGCTTTTTTTTTGTGAAGTGTTTTTAGTCTGATGGTAAAATTAGTTGATTTTTAACCATATGCACCAAGGTTCGAATCCCAACATCTCCATATGTTATAATAGTTTTTTTTTGCTTTTAAAAATAGTTATAAAATATAAGGCTTGTAGCCCATTAATGCTCAGCGCGGCTCTGCACATGCAACTACTCGCACGTTTAATAGATTCACTAAACTCGATCTTTACAAGTGGGAAATTATTAATGCTACTTATGATGTTAATAGTATATAACAATACCAGAATTAGGATCTGAAAAAGAAAAAGCAAAAAAAAGCATATAATCATATTTCATATGACGTATACAGCTTGCTAGTTTCGATAATATAATTAGTTTACACAACCTTATTAGTTAGACCATTTAATAACAGTAGTGACGAGTCAGTTTCATCTTTTTAAAAATTAGCAGGTAGAGATAGTTAGAACTTAGAACTAATTTTTAGGAGCAATATATCAGTTAACTAGTTCTTTTGAATGTCTCCATATATATAAATATATAATTATATATATATATATATATATATATATAGTAAAGTATTATATTGCAAACTATTTCGTACTGTACTAAATATATATATACACGCCATCGTATGCATCGTTTAGTTAATTAATATAACTAAAAGCGTACATAATGTGTTTTATCCGTTGCAAGGTGGTCCGATCCACCGTCGGTCGACACATGTCCTCAGTTTTGCAATGATTTTACATACATATATATATATATAGCTGGTAATATTTACCCAACCTGACTTAGGTTTTTCGGGAAAACAAATAAAATATATAATATAATTGCCAAAATATCATACCTTCTAGAACACCTCTCCAAAATCATATAAATAAAATGTAATTTAAATTATAGTATAATCTTTACATTACTTACTACATACATATACATAATGCATCCGACGCATAAAAAAGTTGATTGAAAGAATCTAGTCTATAAAAACATAAATTACATAAATTTAATCACTTATTTTAAGTAGAAAACTCATAGAACTTAACATGGTTATTTGATGCAAAAGATAGTTGAGTTTGTAATGGATTGAAAGAATCTAGTGTATCAATTTGTCTATATCTAATTTCGAAAGTGTGATGAAACTTACACTAAATTAATATATATATATATATATATATGACTATATATATTCACTTTACTAATTTATTTTGTTTGAAAGTTTATAAATTTGACAAACTTTATATCTCGTGATATAAAAGACTAGTTCTAAATCTTATATAACTATGAATAGAAACTCAAAAAATTAGACAAAAGAGAGATAAATTACGTAAGTAGAAATAAAGGATCGTTATCTGTATAATTCACATGATGAACACTAATTAAAGAGGACAGCAATTTCTTTTAAAATAGTATAAGAGATCGAGGTGTGCCAAATTTGTTTCATCTTATATGCTTTTAAAAGAAAGCAAAGTGTAGTATTATTAACAAACTATACCTATTTATAGGCTCTTCAATTTTGGCAAGCAGACTACTAATTATAGACCACACGACGTGCTCTTATACATATGGTCCACAAGTTCCGTATTATTGTTTGTTTAAATAACTCTAGTTATAGTTCTTATCTATTTAAACTATATGTGATGTGACTAATCATTTCCAAAATCATCAAACAAATATATAGAAAATAGCTTATGGTTAAATCCCGGTCAAACAAATTTTACATAAATTTGATTCGCTTGAATTTGATCCCAAGTGCGAACAGAAACCAAAGATATACTTATATAATTCGTATATATAGTAGCAGATCGAGGGAAGCAAGAGAAGAGCTTTGCCGAATCCCCTTTAACAATTAACATGCACAATGAAGCAAACAAAAAAAAAAACTTATGAACACGATATGAAACCTCCATGAAATATGTAATTTCAGCAGTTTGAGAAGTTAGAATTAGTCTTAGACCAAACTCCAAATCACCTTTTCCTTTTGAATGTTAAGAATGTTTTCACCTTTTCTTATCAATACCCGAGCAAACGAAACGCCAAGTATATAACTTATCAATTTCTCGAAGGAAAATGTCGGTCTAGAGAACAAAAAAAAAAGGAAAAAAAGAAGTGAAACACCAAAATGAAATGAGTTGGATATGAATGCATATATGCACCTTACAAATTAAACGAAATTAGGAAGTGGAATAATTACGAGTACTATAGTCTATACAAACATCAATAATTTCAAACGTTTAAAGTTTAAACCTTAAGGGTTTACGAGAAATTAATTAGTTGAACATTAATTTTTTTTTTTTTAAAGAGAGAAATTAGCTCGACCTGCCACATTGTCTCCCCAGTCCAGTGAGGCTTAAGTGACCTAGACCTCTCTCATTGGTTGTATGACACGTCATCACCATCATCTATTACCAAACATAGATAATCCTGAAGTCATGTCTACTTACTTAATTAGTGTATATAAAGCCAATTTAACAACACAAATCTCTGTCAGAACGAATATTTTCAGATTTATACATTATGTAAAAAGCCTCTCCTTTAATTTTCTTTTTGTGCCATATAGTTGGCCAACTACATATATATTTTCGTTACAGAATTTTCAGTATCAATCATTTGTTTTTTTTTTTTTTTTGATCAACGAGTATCAATCATTTGTTAAAACTTATATATATATATATCTCATACTACTGAAACCACCCAAAATAAAAAGACGCCGAGATTTCTCCTCTGCTTTTTATAAGATTTGATGGCGGGTGATAATCCTTGGTTCCAAAATCCAATCCAGAACTATAACTTTGGGAGCAGCTCATCTCATGATCGTCATGGCTTAGTGGTGGAGGATCAACAGCAAGAAGAAAACATGATGATGATAAAAGAACAAGACAGGCTACTTCCGATAGCAAACGTTGGAAGGATCATGAAGAACATTCTCCCACCAAACGCAAAGATTTCTAAAGAAGCCAAAGAGACTATGCAAGAATGTGTCTCCGAGTTCATAAGCTTCGTCACCGGGGAAGCATCTGATAAATGCCACAAGGAGAAGAGAAAGACCGTCAATGGAGACGATATCTGTTGGGCCATGGCAAATCTAGGGTTTGATGATTACGCCGGGCAGCTTAAGAAGTATTTACATCGTTACCGAGTTGTTGAAGGTGAGAAAGCTAATCATCACGGCAAAGGAGGTCCTAATAAATCCTCGCCAGATAATTAATTGATATGTCTCTTTAGCTTCTTTGATTGATTGGTTTTCTAATTTCCCCGTTTTTATGTGTCATCTTCGTTTAACTCGATCCGACCAGCTTCTTTTTTTTTTTTTTTTTTTTTTTTTTTTTTTTTTTTTATCAATTTTGTTTTGTGTTGTTTGTTAAAGAGCTTCCTATATATCTGTTCACATATAGATAGCTCTAAGCGATCTACATATATAAATAAATATATATGATTGTATAACATGTCCGTACGTATGTGGTTCATTTGAGGCAGTGGATCAAACAAATTCTGTGTTCGGATATATTGCTGATTATTGTGGTCTTTTAGTTCAGAAAGTTGAGATCCATGTGCGTGTATATATATATATATATATGAACCATTATTATCGATCGAGCTAGATAGATAGGTTTTCTTCTCTACATTCTAGTTTGTTGATCTCTTCTAGCTCTTGCTCTAGACTATATATATAATCCCTCTACAGTACGAAAATTAAGTTGTCATTTCTACTTTGTGGAATTGCTTATTCAGTTAAAGCAATTATTATTATTATTATTTCGACAAAAAAGGTGAAAGTAGTCGACTTTTCAGTATTTGCATTATTGAAAGTCGTCACTATAATTGGCATTTGCATATAGTAGATTATTAGCAGTTTAGCACTAGTTAATCAGCACTAAATTGCAATTCCGTACACATATGATATATATGAATTTACTACTTCGGTATTGTTTCTTTAAGAGTAATCAATATTAAAACTCTATGTCGATATAGATTTACTATTTCGGGGATTCGCTTTCTGAACAGTAAACAGTACTCCAAAAATAAAGAAAATTAAAATAATTGGTTAAATCGATTAGGTAAGCTCTCTAGTGGTCCAATAGATCCAGACCAGCTAGTTCTCACTGGTTCTTTTATTGATTTTTAATAACCCTAGATCCCTGGACCATCCAAATAAAGAAAGCTTTACATAAATACTCTCATATGATCTGACTCACATCTAGGAACGTATGCTTTTCTCCATATTTAATTTTGACCATTAAACTTTTATTAATACCCATTTCAACTGTTGGCTGATCAAGCAAATATGTCACGGCTACGGCTTCTCGAATTAAATAATAGAATATATGTATATGTATCTGTTAATTATATCGAATGATCTTATGTTAAATGTTCTTAATAGTATTAGTTACAATAAAGCACAAATTAAGGTTCTTAATACTATTAGCTTACAATAAATCACAAATTAATGTTCTCAATGTTCAAGATAGTGTTACGAAATTTGAATAGTTGTTTGCTCGAATTTGTGTCTTGTAATATAAAAGCAAATTAACTTCTTCTTTTTTTATCAAAGTAAAACTAATTACTGTTTAATGTAAGTAATGTATTTTGACATTACAAACTGAGAGAGTTCATTTTGTTTTATCACCTGGATATTAACATCATTTTCGTTTACGGATCTACCTGGTGATGGATATACAATAGAATTTCTATAAATTAATAATTTTTAAATTAATATTTACTATAAATTAATAAATTATTCTGGTCCCGAGTTGGACTGGTGTAAAAAATGATACATTTCGATAAAATAATAAGATAATAATTTTTTTGGAAATTCAATGTAAAATTATGGACTCATCAATATCATAAATTAATAATCAAATAAACTAATATATCTAAGAAAATCTAGTGAAATATGATTCTATTGTTGTTTGCCTATTATTGAATTTGCATTCTTGTTGGAGTTCAACTCTAATCTTTTTCATTGTTGTCTTCTTATATCGCATCCAAAAATTATAGAGAGTACTAGATGTGATAATTGCTTCTTTAGTAACTGGTTCTAAAGGTATCGCAATATCTTCTTCGACTTCATCATTACCATTCGACTTCATCATTAGTAATAACAATTTCTTATAAACTCTAAAATTCTAACATTTATTATTTTTATCTAGATAATCTAGTAAACAATTGACATTCATCTTGTTACAATAGCCAATATTATAAATTAAAAAATAAGAATATTTTCATAAATTAATAAAATATTAATTTATCGATAAATTAAAACCTCTATAAATTAATAAAATTTTTTGATCCCGACCTTATTAATTTATAGAAGTTTTACTGTATACAAAAGGAGTGGATAAGATTTGGGTTGTACGTTGATCTGATCTCCCACAGGTAGGGATGTTGTGGTGGGTAAAAAAACCCAGCCCGACCCGAACCCGAAAAAAGCCCACCCAGAAAAAACCCGATCTCATAAAACCCGAATGGGTATTAGGTCTTGTGGGTAAACCCGAACGGGTTTTTAGTTTTGTGGGTAAACCCATGGGTACCCGATTTTTTTTTGTCTTATATGATGTATTTTGCATTTTATATTATGAATTTTTGTGTCTTTAGCTTTTTGGTACCAAATATGATTTATATTATGTATTTTGTTTATTTTATTATATCTATGACAATTTTCAAAAATTTATAATTTTATATCATATAAATAAAGTATACCAAATATATTTAAGAGTTTTGTTAACCTAGATAAATATAAAAACCAAAATCAAAGTCACAAAAACAACAACAACAAAAAAAATTTCTCATTCTTCCTCCTATGGTTCTTCCAAAACCTGATCAGAATCTAAACAACAACAAAACAATGGAATTTCAGTTAAAATTTTATAATTACATCTTTATTCTTAAGTAACAATCTTAATTTTTGAAGTCTCATGGGTACCCATAACCCAACAAGATAAACCCGAATAGGACTCTCTAAAATGGTTAAAACCCATTCTTAACATCCCTACTCACAGGTGGGAACGCGCAACTCGAGTTCCAAGAGTTTTTAAAGCGTGGCTACTTTCTCTTTTAAGTTCGTTAAACGATATGAGATCTCACATTCTTTACTTTTTCCGTCAAGTGCTCATAAATATACGATATTGATAACGAAGACATGCATACACAGTAATTCGCCATAAAAAGAATCACGTAAATAAAGGACAATAATTAGAGTTGTACGTGGACAAGATGTATAAAATGAGATCATTATGTTGTGGATCGACTAATTAGATGTATTAAATGAGATCATTTTTTATTTAAGGTATGACTGGCTGTTTTTGAGTATCAATGGGATTGAGAGAGGAAAATATTACAAGTAGATGTGTTTACATGATGCACATAACTTGGTTTTTTTTTTTTTTTTGTCGTCGCACATAACTTGGTTTATTTTCTCTGTAATGCAGCACTCACTCACTCCATTGTTTTCTTTTATTTCTTTTAGCTATCGTGATGCAATTATTAAAAGTTGGGAAGAATAAATATAAAAACGTTTGAAGAAGAGCGACCAATTATAGGCACATAGTAATCCTAAATAACGACTAAATTATTCCTCAAATAAAACAAAGGATTCTAATACATTACATATTATTTGAATACGAAAAAAAATGAAAAGAAAAAAAGTTTTTTTTGTTAAAAGACATTTAATTAAAAACTAAGAGAGAAAACAAATGAGGTTACAGGGTTGCAGCCCAGATAAATTTAAAATATACAGAAGCCCAGCTGGGTAGAAATAGTAAAGCTAAAAAGATAAAACCTAGTTAGAGAAGAACCACAATTTGAACTAGTAGTTGTAATTGAACCAATAAAACGGTTGAGCTCGCCAACCACTCCAAACCAACTTCAATTATTGCCACCCGAAGACTTATCGATGGAAAGTTTGTTTTCTCAGATCACAGCCATGAATTAGGTGTTTGCAATTAGGGTATCGTCCTCGCAGAGTTGGAGAACCAAAGGTGGAGAAGGTCAAGAGAGAGCGTCGGGTTCGTATCACGAAAGCTTGAGGCTCTGTTCCGGACGATGTTGTCAATCTGGCGAAGTAGAAGATCAAAGGATTTGTAGTTGTTTCGATGAAGCCGATAGTTTCTCTCCGTCCATAGCGTGTAGATTGTAGCTTGCCAGGCCAGAAGGAGGAGTTTCTTTAAGACCCGAGATCCCCTGAATGATAATAGACTCTGAAGCGTCACAGACCACGATCTAGAAGGGGTAAATAAACACCGCTCTGCAACAATACGCCACACCAACCAAGCAAACGAGCAGTCAAAGAAATGATGGGAATTAGACCAAGGGGAATCTCCATAGAAACTTTTAGTCTCGTTACGCTTAATAATCAAAATCAGCAGAAGCCAACTCTTGCAAATCCCGGCTCTCCGGTTCGACGGCACATAGTAGGCAACAAGAATCGATCTGCAAGCCCCAGTTCAACATTCTATCACGAGTTGGGCATCTATTCAACACAAACAACCAAGTGAGGAACTTATGCTTAGGGATTCCTCCAGAAAACCACACAATACTATGCCAAGGTACGGTCGGTAACTTCTCCTTTAGAGCTGAACAAATGTTTCCTGTTGTATGAGAATCTTTAAGATGATCATTGATCCACCAGCAGTAAGAGTCCGGATGTTGCAGTAGGGTGATAGTTGAGAGCTCAATATGCACATTGACCAGCGCATATGATCTTGCAGGTGGTAGCCTCCAATCCCCTCGTCTCCATAAGTCAGCTAGTCGAGCTCCACGTGGGATGCCTATTTGATAGAGTCCGACGCCTGAAAGATAAGTTTCCATTCTTCCCAGTTTACTCCAGTGGTCTGTCCATAATTGACAACTAGATCCATCTCCCACGTTCACCTTTATCCATGGATAAACTAAATCTCTGATCATTAGAAGCTTGTTTGTTATCCAAGAGTATTTGCTGTTAGGTTTAAGAGTCCAGAATTTGCTGAGGTTATCCGACAGGACAGCTGCGCTAAACCAAGCAACCCAAACCGATCCTGACGTGAAGAAGAGAAGCCAAATGAGTTTCGCCATACAGGCTTTGTTCCAGGTAAACAAGTCACGAATTCCCAACCCTCCTTCACTTTTCTCTGCTGTGACTGTTGTCCATGCGACTATTGCTGAATGGGAACCCTCAGTCGTGCCTTTCCAAAAGAAAGCACTAGACAGTGAGTTTAAGATCCTAATGCACTTTTTTGGCAGGACAAAACTCGAGCACCAGAAGTTCGAAATACCAGCAATGACCGAATTAAGCTTTTGAAGCCGGCCAGCAAAAGAGAGAGTCTTAGTAGACCAAGCGTTGAACCGACTCTTTACCTTTTGTAGCAACGGGCACAATCCAATAAGGTGAGTTTCTTAGTGCATAGAGGTAATCCTAGATATCTGATTGGCAGTTGCCCGTGACTAATGCCAGAAATTGTTTGGATGTGAGCAATCTCAGATTGGGAGAGGCCTGAGGTAAAAAAAACTAGTCTTTGGTAAACTAATCGCTAGACCAGCGACTGCTTCAAACTCACGTAAGACCTGAATAATATTTTGCACTGAAGAGGCAGATTCATCCATAAAAATCAGCAGATCATCAGCAAAACACAGGTGGGTTAGTTTTTGTTTTTCACATTTATGGTGATATTTGATCTTACCCTCTGCCGCTGCTTTGTCCAAACAGGCGGAAAGACAATTCATGGCAATGACAAACAGATAGGGAGATAAGGGATCCCCTTGCCGCAAGCCTCTGGAACCTTTGAAATACCCGTGAACAATCCCATTAAACCCAACAGAGAAAGATGGTGTGCATATACAGGCTCTAAGCCACCTGTCCTTGAATAAATGCAGTTTGGTTTGGCTGCACAAGATCAGGGAGAGCAGGCTTTAGTCTCGCCACAAGTAGCTTTGAAACTACCTTGTACAAGGTTTTTAGACAGGAGATGGGCCTAAAATCCAATATCATTGAAGCACCATGAGATTTGGGGACTAGGGCAAGTATGGTGGCATTGACCGCAGATGGGAGAAAAGTCGTATGAAAGAAGTGGAGGATACTCGAGATGACCTCTTGACCAAGAATACCCCAAGAAGACTTGTAGAACGCTGAGGTAAATCTATCCGGTCCTGGAGCTTTGTTAGCATTGAGCTTGAACAGCACAATCTTTATTCCCTCTGCTCCTGGTATTTTGACCATTGATTGTTTCTGTTCTGGTGGACAACGATAGCTCAAAATACTCTGGAACCAATTCATCGAAGCGCTAAGTGGCTGGAGGAATGCCGGATTTAGCAAAGACCGGAAGTGATTTACGGCTAGATTGCTCATCTGAATAGGATCTTCAATGACAAATCCTGAGGCAGAGGTAAAGGATCTAATGGCGTTAAAAGCATTCCGCATTTGCATAATCCGATGGAAATAGGTAGTATTTATATCTCCTTCTTTTAGCCAGTTAATACGGGATCTCTGTCTGAAATAAGCTTCCTCTATTTTCCTGAGAAACTCCCATTTTGATTGAATGTCTTTTTCTTGTTGAAACAGAGCAGGGGTGGGATTCGTCAAAGCTTGGACCTGCACAGATTGAAGCAACATGTTAGTCTCTCTCACTCGGTTTTGAATATCCGAGAAGTTCTCTCGAGAAAGTGTTTTTAATTCTCTCTTTAAAGTTTTTTGTTTTGCACTCAAAGTTGACAAACATGTTTCCTGAGAATGCAGAATTCCGGCCAAGTTCCAATCAATATCAACCGTGTGGAGAAAATCAGGGTGTTTGGTCAGAAAGTTAAAAAATTTGAAAGGCTTTGTACCGGCTGAGGGTAGGGGTGCAAAGAGGTTTAAAAGGCATGGAGAGTGATCAGAGATTTCAGGGGCTAGGAAGGAGACAACACTATTGAGGTAGGTAGTAAGCCAGTGGTTGTTTGCTAATACTCTGTCTAGCTTCTTTGCAATGGGATTAGAAACACTTTTGTTTGACCAGGTGAACAAGGATCCTTGAAAACGCAAATCAAATAACTCCAGTTGTAACAGGCAGTCCCTTAGCTCCAGCATACGAGAGGTTAACCGATTGACATCAGGACTAGAGTGCTCTGCGGGGTGGATAATTTGGTTAAAGTCACCACACAAGATCCAAGGATTGGATTCAAGCATTAGTCTCTATTGGAGCCCCAAGAGTTCACACCAAAGGTCAGTTCGCTCTTCACCAGTATTAGGCGCATATAAAACTGTGAAGAAAAACCTATGACCACCCTGAATGGTGATTTCGCAGGTGAGCAGGTTTTTGGATTGGTTAATGACTGTAGCTGCAGCCGGAGCTTTCCAAATGACAATAATTCTTGCACTGTCATCAGAGTTGTGGTTAGAGGCGTAGTGCCAACCAGGACAGGTAAGGCTCATAACACGGTTCAAGTTAGGTTCTCTTATATGGGTTTCAAGAATAGCACCAAAAGTTGTCTTATGAAAATTTAGCCAAGACACAAAAGGCCGATGCTTATCCGGATCATTAAGACCTCGAATATTCCAACAAAAAGGTTGTATATACATGGAAAAAGAAAAAGGGTTTAAGAACTAATAGAAACATCCTCCTGGATAGGAAGATGCTTCTCAGAAGCAGCAGGAGGGGAGTCTAAAACCATTTCAGTAGGCAAAGAGGTGACAATGGTTTTAGAGAGGGGGTCAGTTTTCTTAGTGGGCGAAAGAACTGGGGTTGAAACAGGTGCATGAAAAGAAGGTGGAACAGAAGGGTGTGGCAAAGAAGGCTTAGCTAAAACATCGAAAGGATTAGAACTAGCTATTTGAGTGGGGGTCAAGGTGGAACCGTTTTTAGAGGGGATGAGCAATTTAGTGGTTTTTTTAGGCTGATGGGGAGAGGAATTGTGTTCAGGAGGTGGGGCATGCTGGCTCCTTGAAGAAGGCCCCGACGAACAGCCAGCTTCAGTAGTAGTCTTTGGAAGGGATCCAGGCACACTTACCGGTGTAGTTGGTCCCTTTGTTTCATTAGCTTTAACTGCGGTGCTTTTTACAGTTTTTTTGACTGATGATTTTTTCGTTTGCGTCCAGGAAGGGGTTACAGACGGACAGAATCTGATTACATGACCTATCTCCTTGCAGTGAGTACACGTAGGCGGGATCCAGGGATACTCAACCTCGATAGTAATGACTTCACCACTCTCCCTTTCCACTTCCACTGAGGAAGGTAAGGGTTCATTGAGATTTCTTTCAACTTTAACATGGGCAACGAAGAGGCTTACCAAATTCTTTGTAAACTCATCCATCTCTTTAGGTTCACCGACTAGTCCAGCAACCAGGCTAATACCTTTGTGATGCATCAGATCAAAAGGCATTCCTTTGAGATGTGCCCAGATGGGGATCGCATCAAGATCAGTGCTTGCTCCACCCGAAGCATCCCACTGAGCCACCAAAAACATACATTCCCTAATATACCATAATTTCTTTTCAAGGATCCTTGTTCGCAGGTATTCATTTGGCAACCTGACTAGCATTGAGTTATTGGCGTGATTGAGGTGGATTTCTAACCTTTGCCCTTTACCCCAAATGTGACTAAGAACACTTTGGATATGATTGTAGGTTGGCAGTCTACCTTTGAAACGACTAATAATGAAATCCTTATGGATTTCAGCACCTTCATGGAAGACAGAGTCCGGGATTGTGACACGAGGCTTTCCTGCAGACGAAAGTTCAACCGGGGCTAGCCTTGTGAGCGACCTGTCCGCAACGGATTTTAGTTTTTGAGCTAGAGAATGAGCTGGCTTGGTTTGAGGAGGAACAGTGGGACTTTGCGGGAGAACACGGTTTTGAGCATGAGACAGAGTGGTTACTTCCGAAGAACTGGTTGTTGGGATTGAGGATACTTGAATTTGGGGGACAGGGACTACTACTTCAGGAGAGAGAGACCCAATAACTGGAGGAGTTGGAGCGCTTGAGATAAGAGTAGGAGCAGCTGAATTCTAGGTTTCAGCAGAATGAGAGTGAGCAGCATCAATAGCAGTTGGACCCGGAGCAACCTGAGAAAATGTTTGACCGACTAGCTGAGTACTAGCGGATTGAGTAGCTTTGATGAAGCGACGAACCACCTTTGGGGGCGGGGTGGCTAATAAATCATTTGTCTGAGCTACAATGTTTCCAACTGCAACTATTGCTCGAGTTTCAGATCTAGGGTTTTGTCTTAGGGAAGCATGATACGAGTTTATGATTTCCTGTGCCTGAGCGTTCACTACCACAGGAGTAGACTTATGATGGGCTGGTAGTGCTAGAATCACTCTCTCAGGATCAATGTAATCAGTTTGAGGGGAGTGTAGTTGGTAAGATACAAGAGAAATGGAGGAAAGAGGAGGGAATTCAGAAAATGAGGGGAATGGGCTAAGATCGGGAGGGTCATGAGGAAAGGGTAGAGGATGATTGGGACTGCTTTCAGCCGAAGCTGAAGGAGGAAATTGGCCGGAATGACGATTCTCGGGGAACCAGCGGTTCGCCATTGACTTTTTGAATACGATAAGAATATGTATACTGGTATTTATTTCCTGTTGTTACACTTCTACTCATAACAATCTAGGCGATTCGATCTTCTTCTCATGTCAGATTAGAGAGATAAACGTTACGTACGTACTTTTAGTTTGACCATCTCAATATTATGCTTTCTGGTTTGACCAAAAAAAAACACGTAGTTTTTAGTAACAACAAGAAAACGTCTAGTCAAGGCCGGCGTCAAAGTTTCATATTCCGGCAGATCGGAGAGCGTATTCTTGCACCAGCGCTGCAAACAGAGACTGCCTCTCCAGCAAACGAGCCGGGCTATCGAACTCTTTCGCTTTCCCTGTTCAAAATTTCCATATTTCATCATTCTAAAAACTGAAGAGACCAACAAAAGACAAACCCTTAAGTTGAGTTTTGTTTTGTTTTGTTTGACTTACCAGCGTCTATGACCAGGACTCGATCACCGTCCATCACTGTAGGAATCCGGTGGGCGATGCTGATAATTGTGCAGGACTCGAAGTCTTCCCTAATGATCTTCTGGATCACGGAGTCCGTTTGTGAATCAACGGATGCAGTTGCTTCGTCTAGGAACAGAAGTCTGCTCCGTTTCAGCATTACCCTCCCTAAACATAAAAGCTGCCTCTGCCCTACGCTCCAGTTCTCCCCATTATCAACCACTGTTCCAATCAATCAATCATGACTCTTGTCTTATTATATTATTCCTAATCCTAGGTATATATATATACATAAAGAGACCAAACTCACCCAAAGAATCGAGTTTCTCAGGCTTGGTAGCAACAACATCCTTGAGTTGGCATCTTTCAAGGCTCTGAAATTACAAAAAAAAAAAAAAAAAAAAAACAGATTATGTATGGTATATGAAAAAAAAAATGGTTGTAGCTTAGAAGATATATCATAGCTTAATACGTATAATCATCACCTTCCAGATTTCGTCGTCAGAGTATTGCTCCGTTGGGTCGATGTTGCTCCTCACGGTTCCTTCAAAGAGGACAGGTTCTTGCGGAATGATTCCGAATCTTGACCTGAGATCATGCAGCCCTATTGTGGTGATATCAATCCCGTCTATGATTATCTTCCCTCCTGACGGTTCTACAAGCCTGAACAAGACCTGTATCAAAGTCGATTTCCCGCTTCCCGTTCGTCCAACCACACCAACCTTCTCTCCTCCTTTGATGTCTAGAGTGATTCCCTTGAGCACAAGTGGAGTGTTCGGTCTGTAGCGCACCTGCAGTTGTTTACACACACACATCCTTCACATGTTTGAACACTTAAGACGATAATTTTTTTAAAACACAAAGAGCTGTTTGGTTTGTATAACTCACCTTGAGATCTTCCAGATGTACACTGCCATGGAAGGGCCAATTCGAAGGGGGAAGGTTTTCTTTGCGCTCCCACTCGGATTCAGATGGAATGTCAGTGAACTGTTTGATCCTTTCCACAGAAACCATCTTGTTCTCAACAAAGCAGCTCATGTATATAGCCCAGAACAGAACCGAGTTCAGGGACAGACCGTACGAAAGGGACAGTCCTACATTCTCTGCATCACACCAAAACAATATCCATGATTGACAACACAACACTGTTTTCAACTACTCAAAATTTGGAGTTTAAGTAGTGATCCCCCTACCTGGTCTGATAACGTTGCTGGGTAACAATACCATACACAGAGCCGAGATGCAGAGCACCCAGCTTCCAATAAGCTCTAGCCGAAACCCGAGCCATTCGTTGGAGCCATTGTTGTGGAAGTCCATCCTGAGATTGGCGTTGACACGCTTCACGTTTTCTTGCATAAACAACTCCTGCTTCCTGAATGATCGGATCGTCATCACTCCAGCTATACTTTCTGAGAAATGGTGGATGATGGGAGCCTTAGTGATCGAGTCCAGGCGTGTTAATTCACGGGAAGAAGCGAGGTAATAGTTCTGAAGATCAAAAGCAAAGTGACTTTTAAGAACATTTTACATTCTAAAGAAAAAAAAAACATCAGAAAATGGAATCAAAAGAGATGCCTACCCGGTACCAGATGTTAAGCCATCCAAGGGGAATCACAAAGAATGCAGTTGGCCAAGCGTACTGGCAAGTAACTATGAAAATGCTCAGAAGAGTGGTGTACATTGAGGCCACAAGCCCGAGCATAAACGGAATGAGGATATCGATATTGGTCTGATCAGTAGATGCCTGCAACGTTCGAAAGAGAAAACCCTTTAACATCTCTGCTTAAATCTGATGTAAGCGGCAAGAAAAGGGTTGGAAAAGTTTGTCTCACCCGGCTGAGAATTCTTCCGGATGGCGTGGTGTCGAAGAACGACATTGGAGCGTGTAAGATACTGTTTAGAATCTGTCGGAAAAATATCTGAGCAGTCTTGAGTCCCAGGTGAGTGACGTAATACGACCTGAGGCTCACCAGAACGATGGAAACAAGTGCAATAATGACGTATACACGAATGAAAACGGAAGCGTCAAATGAAATCGCATTCTTGGCTGATGTTTCGTATGCAAGCCAGTAATCGCTGGCCATTAGGGAACCCTGCCACGTCAAAGAGAAGAACACCACAAGCACAACGCCCCACCAGCCATAGGCCTCTGTGCAGTATTGTTTGTAAACTCTCAGGCTGACCTGTCCGATTTCCCTTTCCTCTTCTTTGATAAGCTTGGAGCCATCTTCTACGGCGTGAGAGCCAAGAAATGACTTGACATGCTCATCGTTTTGATCACTTAAGCGAGGAGACTCCATGGACGTTCTCGGAGAGCTTGCATGGGGAGATGTTGGTGTTCTTGGGGATGTTGCGATTGTTGCTGCTGCTGCTGCAGAGTCTGCACCGGCATCAACTAGCTCCATTGATGTCTCATGTGCAGCCACAAGTTCCCCAAAATCCAACCCGGAGTTGACTAATTCGTCATATCTTCCCGACTCAACAATCCTCCCCTCCCGCATCACCTGAAAGTCCCATTTCGTAAGAACAATTAGCTCTGAGTCTTTGGATTTCGATAAGATAAAAAGTCTGAATCATTGTTGTACCAAGATGCAGTCGACGTTGTGCAAGAAATCCACTTGATGGGTTACGAGCAATATGGTCTTGCCTTTCAGAGCCCCTCTTACACAATTCTATACAAAAACATCACAATAGCAAGAATCAAAACTTGTGTTGCCTTTTAAAAGGGAATAATAACAGACACATCATATCATAGAGTTTCTCTGTACCTTGAATATATCAGAACCGGTATGAGCATCCACGGCGCTAAAAACATCGTCCAGCAAGTATACATCGCATTCTTGGTAGACCGCACGTGCGAGCTGTATACGCTGCTTCTGCCCTCCGCTGAGGTTGATTCCGCGTTCCCCAATCTCAGTCTGATCGCCAAACTCCATCATTTGCAGGTCTTTGTCCAGGCAACAGACGCTGACAACTTTGTCGTACTTGTCTCTAACCATTGGAAGACCAAACAAGATGTTGTCTTGAACAGTCCCGTTTTCGATCCATGATGTCTGCCCTACATAACCTGTGCTCCCACAAACCCTCACCTAGAAATAATAAACGAATCAATCAAATGTTCTCCGAGTGTTTGTTCTCTAAATCTACAAATTACATAAGCAAAAAAGTCGCACCTGGCCGGAGATTCTGTGCATTTCGCCAAGAACAGAAGCTAACAGAGAAGATTTCCCTGAACCAACGGTTCCAACTATAGCGGTGAGCTCTCCTTTCTTAACCTTAAAGTTGATATCACTGAGAGAAGGTTCGTTGTCCTCATCATCCCAACTAAAGCTTCCATCTCTAACCTCCACGGCAGTAGTATCATCACAGCCCAAGGATCTCTCCACAGCATCTTCCGAGAGCTCTCTGCTCATCATGTACGAGTCCAGTCTTCCCAGAGAGATCATTGCCTGCGAGAGAGATATCATAGACTGAGGGAAGGTTCTGATGGGTTCTTGCAGGATCTTGAAAATGGTTGTGGTGGTGAAGACAGTCCCAGCGTCAAGCTTGACACCCAAGGCAAGAGCGGTGGCGAAGGTGAGGGCAGAGATAAGCACTGGCGTGCTCCAGAGGACAATGATGTTGCCGGCTATGGAGTAGAGAAACTTGGACAGCCAACCAAACTCCATGTCCCTAAATTTGAGGATCCTCTTGTTGAAATGATTCTCCCAAGCCTGGAACTTGATGACTCGCATATAATTGAGCATCTCGTTGGTGGCCTTCATCCTAGAATCTCTGTTTCCCATCAGACTGAACTGGTAGCTGTTGTTTCTCTTGGTTCCGAGGAGGATGAAGACGAAGACTCCAGTCAACCCAATGACCGCCGTCACAACAGACGCGCCTAAGCTTCCGTAGAGGAGCACAAGCGCCACAGTCACTTGCAAAGGCATGAGCCAGATTGCGTGGAGCTGAAGCATCATGTCAGAGAGCTGCTGTGCGTCTACGGCCATGTAATTCACGATTTGGCCGACGCCGTGGTTCTGACGCGCGGAGCCGGTGAGCTTTAAACCTTTCTTGTAGAGTGCAGTGATCAGAGTAGACCTTATGAGCATCCCAAACTTCTGGGACTCGAAATTGAACTGATGCGTCGCCAAGACCTCGACGAATTTGGCAACGAGGAGGATGAGGACGAGGTAATAACCCTGCCACGGCGAGGATCTCTTGCCGGAGGTGAAATCGACGAAGCTCTGGATGAGAACGGGGCCAACGTACATGACACCGAGACGGACGATGGCGAGAATGGCGGTGTAGAGGATCTCCTTCCAGAAACAACGGATGAGAGTGGTACGCACAGGGTGGCTCGAGTTCTCCGACGGGTTGGGCCAGCAGGACTCGAAGAGAAGGGCGAGCCTCTCTGCTTTGTGCTCCGGAGAGAGCGTCGGAACTTGTTGGAGCGTCAACGGGGATTTGTAGCCTTTGGTGAGTAGAGGATTCATCCATAACCAGAACGTTTTGGAGAAAGCAGAGGCTGATGCGTACGGAGAGACGTTGTTGGATTTATCCAAAGCGGCGTCCGTAGGAGGAGGACCGTTGGACTCCGCGGTGGCGATGCCGGTGGTCCCTCTGACGGAGGCGACGAGCAGGAAGGCGGTTAACGGGAGGGAGAAGAAGGAAGCGACGTCTTCTTCGCTGAGGAGAGTGACGGCGGCGTCGGATGAAATGAAACGGAGAATGGCGGAGACGGAGAAGAGAGAAGTGAGGAAGAAACTCGAAATCCAATAGATTCTTAGGGATAAAGGATGACTGAGAGAAGCGAATCGCTTCTCGTGGAGGAGGATGACGGCGATGACGACGTGCGTGACGGAGTGGATAAGCCAAAAGAGAGGGTCGATGAGTCCCTGAGACGGAGTGCGTGGCTTCCTAGTGAAGGCCAAAACGCAGAGCACGACGGAGCAAAACGACAAGAGAAGGGTGGCTACGAGCGTCGTTTTGAACCACGCGGTTGTTGTTGTTGTTGTGGTTGCACGATTACCGAGAAGAGGTTTTCTAATCTGGGCGTCTCCTCCGTTGATTTCGGAAGAGGAAGAAGAAGAAGAAGAAGAATAAAAGAGCTTGAGAAGAGCGAAGCAGAGGAGGAGGAGGAAGAGAAGAAGATCAACGGCGGAAAAGAGAGCGCGTTGAGGGCATGGAGAGAGCAAAACAAATCTTAGCCATTGGATTGCAACTGGAAGTGACGATGTTGGTTCTAATACGGCCGAGGATGAACAAGATAGCTCGGAGAGCCACGAAGAAGAAGAAGAAAGCCACCACATTTTCCCAGCAGAGAGAGAGAGAGAGAGAGAGAGAGAGAGGGAGGAGCAGAGAAAAATCCTTTGATTTCTCTATTGGTGATCTTTTACTTTAGTATGTAATTAATTATACACATATAGTAGTAATATTATTACTAGCTAATGTGTGTGTGACGACGACTAATAAGGAGTTTGCACTTTGTAGTCGTCCACAAAATTGAAGTTTCGGAAAGAAAGCAAAAAAACATTATTAAAAACAAACAAAAAACTGCTGCAGGACTTTTATCATTACTGACCTGACGATTAATTTTTTTTTTTTTTCTTAGGGTAATGATAGCAACTCCGCATCCAATTTTTTTTCTTCTTCTTCTTTTTAATATTTTTTGTTTTTGGAAAATGAAAATCAACTACAGGTTCAATTTTATTACTATTAACAATTACTACAGTTTTACAAGTTTGAATGAAAAGACAAATTCCATCGGGATAGAACTACACGTACTAGTACTCTTAAAAAGTCTTATCCTTCTAATATTTGGTTGAGAAAATTCTGAGTTAAGACAGATTTTTTTGATTAAACAAATAAAGAAAAGTTACACTTGGACACATCCTCCCTCTTGACTAGTACTAACTTTATAGTATAAGAGTAAAGGCAAAAAAAAAAAAAAAAGTATGGAAAATTAGAAGTGCAACTCGTGTGTGCAAGACTTGTCTTTCATTTAGACTTTTACTAGTATTAAACAAGATAATTTATAAACCAAAAAGTCTCATTGTTTAATTAATTAACTTTGTCTTTTAACTCCGAGTTGAGGTAGTAGATGGGTCAATAACTACGACTGCTCGAGCAAATTATTGGACCCAAGCAAAGCAATCAACCCCATGCATATGACCCTTCTTTTTTTTTTTCTACGGACAAACTCATGAGTCATGACCCTTCTTCTTATATGTATCATGGAATGCTGCAGATTACAAAAACAAACACATGTTGTATCTTATACTTCAAAAGAGTCGTTGTAATAATATGTAAAAGGAATTTATAAGAAAAAAAAAAGTAAGTAAAACTGTGGCTACAGTACTAAAAAGTGTATAAAAAAAAATAATTGCCTAGGATAGGAAAGAATAACTAACTATAGCTCCAGTACTAAAAAGGTGTATACCCTCATGTTTAGTGTAAGAAAGAACAACTATATAGCTCTGCAGTACTGAAAAGTATCTTGCTTACGCAAGGGTGAAAAATTAGTTTTCAAATAAGAGAGAGAGAGAGAGTGACTTAATATCACATCAATATTTTTTTGCAGGCTACTTGGCTTCCTTCCTTCCTCCTCTCCATGCGAATTCTGTTCTTCCGATTCCTTTTCTTTTCTCCTTGTTTAAGTCAACAATCTACATATATATATATAGTCACTGAAACGATATGAAAAAATAATAATAATAATCTCTCTCGGGCACGTAAGTCGAAATAGTCGATCATCTAAAAAAAATTGAGTTTTCTTGGGCAACAATTCTCCCATTAAAATGTTTTCTTCTCTCACTTTCTTGTGTCTGTTCGTCTGAAAATTTTGTGTCACATTCCGCTGGTTTTACCGGCGAGAGCTCTCTTTTTCTCTTCTATCATGGTTTCTGGCCTGGATAACAAGGCCAAGCAGTTGTGAGTAAGTCCGTTTCTCCGGTACCCTATCATTTTCGGTTTCATCCTAGCTCAAATCTGGTGGTCGGAGATCCTATCCTTACGGATCTCCTTTCCTCCGCTGGTTTATTCCGGCGAGAATCCCTCCCTTCTTCCGTCGGCTGAACTCGTCGCCGAAGAGACCGTCTTTGAATGAACAAAGTCTATGGCAACAGCCTCCGGAACCTTTCCTCGCATTCAATAGCCGCTCGCCTCCAGATATTAGCTTCACAACCACCGCTGACTTCTTCTCGGTTTCCAAACTGATTACCTCTCCTCACTTAAGCTTCAACGATGCGCCTCCTCCGCCAGAGCTGCACGTCTCCGCCATATCTACTCCTCTGTCGTACTCCGTGGGACATTTTGGCTGGCGAAAACCTTTGTCTTATTCCGTTGCTTGTCACCATCAACGGTGAGAGTTCCGTTATCTCATCGAGGTCTCCTATCGTCCACCGGTCCGCCTCCGACCATCAGCAGCACATCTCTATGCTCCCTCGTTTCCAAGCTAGGGTTTCAAGGGTTGGACCACTGCTGGGCTAGGAAATTAGTGGGCCAATATATGATTATAAGCTTATTAAGCTTATTAGGCTTGGTGGATCATAAGCCCATTTATGGCTTTCCTTTTTTCGTGGAGTGTTCATTATCGCAAACTTCCTTCTTTATGGAGAGAATATTCCTGCAATTATGCTTGTATCTTCTCAGTTACTCATGCTTCTGTTTATTTGTATTTAAGAACAAGATATACCAACAGCGGTTTCAAATATATTGTTATAGTTTCAAAACGCATTCATTAGATCGTAAGGGTTCTCACTTCCTCTTTATGAAAAGAGAGACTTATCTATCGGATATTCTTTTGTTGAGAGGTGATTATGTCGTGGACCTCTTTTCAAAAATGTTAGATAGAGGCCGAAGGTGTGACGATAATGTTCACATTCCAGTGTTGAGATACCGTGGCTTTTCTAGGCAGTTTGTACGCCGGTTTGGAACTTCACATGATGGTGTATGGCAACTGAATGGAGCCCCTCTAGTACGTAACAATTTATCAAAGAATAAAGTTGGTTGCTCCTTACTAGTAGGTTCCGAAGACTTTGTTCAAGCATTCTCTAGATCCACATCCCCCTCCCTCTCTACTTGTAGTTGGCCGGCTTTGATGCCGGTGAGATTCACCTCTGAAAGCGGGCAGCTTGGATATAACACATTTAATGAGAGACTTTCCTCACTAAGCTGCCAGCTTAGTGAAAACATTTTAAACATTTTAATTTGCTCATCTAATGAGTGACATTCCTTATGTATTAAGAGATATAACGCAAAAATTTCCTCATCATGTCAATGTCCTTTGACTACATGGTTTCATCATAATCTCCACTCTTCCTTATCCACTTGGTTCAGATCTTGCAACGTAGTGTGGCAAGGTGGTTCTATCTTGGACCCTTCTTCTGGTACTCGACTCTTGGGAACTTCTTCCCAACCTACATGCTGTCTCCTTTTTCAGGGAGCTGAAAATTCATCATCTTTAGTGCGAAGTAGGTTTTTAAAAACCCGTCGGAATCTTTGTACTCCAGTGTGGCAATTTGTCGTTATGCGGCCAGTGATTCGGTCTTGGTTAACTTCCCGTCACTTCATGTGACATATCTCCTTGGTGGTTCTCACTATCTTTATGGTTTCAATAGCTCTTTATCTCTGCTTTAGCTATTTGTACGTTAGCGTTCAAGCTTGTTATTTCTTCTGTTGTAGTTTCACCCGGATGTTATACCCTTGTTTAAACAACATACCGTGGTTTTCTTTCCTCCTATGTAAGTTAGTTGGTTGCATCATGCTTCCGCTAGAAAGGAGTACCAAAAACCTTGTAACTTAATTTATTGGAGTGTTTGTGGATAAAAAAAAAAAAATATATATATATATATATATAGTCACTGAAAAACGATCAACATAGTCATCGAATTTGTTTGAAAAAAAAAAAATCATAGAATTTAAGTATGGCATGTTACCTGTGGCTGTATTATTAGTTAGTAATAATAAAAGTAAGTATCTTATTTTATAAAGTCAACACACCTTTACCTTTACATGATCTGAGATCCGATCAGAGCCATCGGAAAATAAGATATATATATTCATAAAGCTCAATATCAATTGTATTGTTGTTTGTTTTCTTTTTAAAAAGAAAAATTGTTTGTTGTTGTAACCACTAAATCTTTTTGCTTCCATCACGTGGCTTGTAATATGCATTTATTATTGCGTCCGTTCACTAAAATCTCACGAACTTTCATTCTTTCCGCATATTAATTTCATGTTATTGTGTCTGGCTAGTAGTATTTTGTTTTTTTGTTTGTTTGTATTGAATATTGATAAAAAGTATACGTGGGTTGATCATGCACAACTAGAACATTAATTTCTAAACAAAATCTGCGGAAAACTTAGCAATCTTTATAAAGTAAAAAAAAAAAAAAAAAAAAAGGCAAAGTTAATAAATTAAACAACATGTTTTATTAGGAGTAGTCAGTCTACTGTATATATATGCTTAGACGAAAAATACAACAGTTGTTACCGGGGAAAGTGTAAATTATTAGTTCATTTTTCTTTCAACGAAATGAACTACAATTTAAAATATTAAATTAATGTGTTGAGTAGTCGGAATTAGATTTTTGCTTAATTAGGTCGTCCTCTCTAAGAATTGTACATGTCGGGATAATAATATAGTTGAACTGAAATAGTAAAGATTTTGTAGAGCAAACTGGACTTTCTTCTAACTAGACTTTTGTTTGCGTATCCAAATCAAGCATTGCTGCATTGTTGGCGTTATTCGGTTAACAAACAATCCTAAGGGACGGTGGTGATGTTAGGTCATAAATGGGCCAAAAGGTTAAAACAGGCCCATATCACTTGTGACCTATTATAATAGAAGAAGAAGAAGAAGAAACCCTAAAACCGTTAAAACCTCCCTCATATCACATTGTTGTTAATTTGACTCAAAAACCAAATAGAAAGAGAAGAAGCGTCGGGGATGGAAGTGGAGGTTCAAAATCATCGTCAAGTGAAGAAATTTGGGCTGAAGAACTCTATTCAGACCAACTTCGGCTCTGACTACGTCTTCCAGATTGTCCCAAAGTACAATAATAAAAAAAAAAAAAAAAAAAAAGACCTTCTCTTCCCTTTTGCTCTTTTACCATTACCAAATTAGGTTCATTGAGACCCAGCTCTTGTTTGTTTTTTCCCCACAGGTTCGATTGGACAGCTATTGCGGTTTCGTTATCTACCAACACCGTCAAGCTCTACTCCCCTGTCACTGGTCAGTACTACGGCGAATGCAAAGGTCACTCCGATACCGTCAATCAAATTGCGTTTTCCTCTGACTCGGCCGCTTCTCCTCACCTTTTGCACTCCTGTTCCTCCGATGGGACCATTCGATCTTGGGATACGCGAAGTTTTCAACAGGTTTTTTTCTTTTTCTTTCTTTGGGATTAACTAACTTAGAGAAGCTGATCTGATTTTATAGATGTCTAAGTTGATGCTTTTGTTTTCAGGTTTCGTGCATTGATACTGGGAATGATCAGGAGATTTTCAGCTTCTCCTATGGTGGTGCTTCAGATCATCTTTTGGCTGGTGGATGCAAAGAGCAGGTTAGTTAGGTTTCCACATATAAACCCCTTTTTGTATCTTTCCTTTATCTCTAATTGTGTTAAAGGTATACACTCTGAGAAAAGGGCCGGTTCTTATGTTCCATCCATATATATAGCTTGTTACAATCTGTATAAGTCATGGGTGCAGGTTCTTCTGTGGGATTGGAGAAACTCGAAGCAAGTCGCTTGTTTAGAGGAATCTCACAGAGACGACGTCACTCAGGTTTGTTTTGCTTATGTTCCTCTCTGATGTTGTTTTAGTTCAATTCTTTTCTATCATCTATAGAGCCAGCCGAACTAGTTTCTTGTTTAGTCACTAGGACTTACCTCTATTTCGTGGGTGTTCCTAATCACAGGTACACTTTGTTCCTAACAACCCAAACAAGCTTCTCTCAGCTTCCGTGGATGGATTGATATGTCTTTTTAACACTGAAGGTGATATCAATGACGATGACCATCTCGAATCTGTAAGTTTTTATATTTTAAGGTTTCAAACGAGATAATATAGGAGACAACTAAACCCTTTTTTTTTTTTTTTTGCCTTGACCGCTCTTTTAGGTGATCAACATAGGAACTTCAATTGGCAAAATAGGTTTCCTTGGGGATTGCTATAAAAAGCTCTGGTGTCTCACTCATATAGAAACTCTTAGGTAGTCGTTTGCTCACTCCTCTTCATCTTTAGTCTGTTAATTGCACCGTCTCTAATCTGTTTACTCTGTTCTAGTGTTTGGAATTGGCAAGATGGAAGCTGTGAAATCAACCTAGAGAAAGCTCGGGAACTCGCATCTGATAGCTGGACACAAGATAATGTAATTATCTCATTCTTTTCCTTTTAACGAATACAATAACACTAACGAAGCAACCTAATGAATGATTACTGAAAGACTTAAAACTTTCTCATTGCTCTTTTACAGGTTGATTATTTTGTTGATTGCCATTGTCCAGGGGGTGACGACTTGTGGGTGATCGGTGGAACCTGCGCAGGAACCATTGGTTATTTTCCGGTGAATTGTGAAGGGCCTGGATCAGTCGGTTCTGCTGAAGCCATTCTTGGTGGAGGACACATCGATGTAGTAAGGAGTGTTCTGCGAATGCCATGTGAGTATGGAGGAGCTGCAGGGTTATTTGGATGGACAGGTGGTGAAGACGGGCGGCTATGTTGCTGGAAGTCCGACGAGAATTCTACCGACATTAACCGGTCTTGGACTTCAAGTGAATTGGTCGTTAAGCCTCCAAGAAACCGCAAGAAAAACAGACACTCTCCTTACTAAAAAAACGACAGCTGTTTTTACTGCGTCTTGTGTCTGTATAACAACAGTGAAGAGGGCAGTTCCTTTATGTCTCTTTCTCTTTTTACTTAAAAAAAGGCAAATTGGTTTAATGAAATATCAAAGAAAAGATTGCATCTTGAAATAGCAAAAATTGCAGAAAGGAAAGAGAAAAACAGAGTACATGTAAATGCTTAAAGGAATCTTTGGTTTCATTAGTGCAAGTAGTCAGCTCGACATTGATCTTGTTCCAAAATATCAGAAATCTTCTCAATAGGAATCATCGGTAGATACTCTGCCACGTAGTAGTCTCTGTCGCCGGCGTAACGAACAGTATCGTTGTACTTCTCTGACCAGTAAAACGCCGTGGGGATCACTAGCTGAGCAATTTCCGGGAACAACGGCACTTGATTCAGCAAGCGCCACAGCGTCACTGCGTAATGTTCCGCCACTGGCTCGTACTTCTCCCGGACGCTCCTCGCGATGTTCTTGGTTGTGTCCACGACGCCTGCGCGTTGCACCTCCGTGGCCACCGTTAGCGCTTGGCTTGAAGCTTGCTTCACCAAGGAAGGAACGTATGGCTCAACATCGAAGAAGACATCATCCACCTGAAAAGCAAAGCAAGCAAACTCACGTACTTATCATCAGTTGAAACCCTAGGAATGGGCGGGATCGAATTGATCTCTCTATTAAATTACCTTACGATCGACGAAGAGGAGAAGCTTGAAGGGAACGTCGTGGAATTTGTCGTATAATGGCGAGAGCACGGTCTGGACGGAAGCTTCGATGTTCTCTACACCGAGTTTGAGGGGACCAGCGTTGTCTTTAGCGAACTCGTAGAGCGTTGAGAAACAGACTGCGAAGTAGACCGCCGCGACTTGGATGAATTCCAAGTGCTTGAGCTTCATGTCATCGTCTTCTTCCACCACAAACGACGGTGAAGAGGAAGGCAATTCAGATGGTGGAGTTACTACCTCCTCCGGTGATTGCTCTTCTTCGACTACGATTTCATCTTCCGCCATTGTAGTCAAAACGTGGAGCCGTTACAGAAGAGCCTCACTCTGTCTTTAAAAAGACTCTTAACTATTTTGAAACTGATAAAAAAGCCCACGTGGCATGTCTCCTCTTTTCTCTTTAGGCTTTGTTGAAGAAAAGCAAAGGGATTGGGTTGTGAGACAGACGAGTGACCGCTAGAACAGCTGTCGTAGTGACAGATGTCATATTTCTAATGGACCGTTACGACACGTGTAGGGGCATGGGTCGGAGACTGTTGCACGATAGGCACGGCCATTCCGTTGGCACGAGTCTCGAGGGTAATACTATAAAATCAAAAGCCGAAGCACCTCTCGTTCGCTATCTATCATCTACATTTTTTATTTTTATTTTTATAATCGCTTCTACTTTACATCACGGTCACAATATCACATCATCACGTCTTTACAATTTACTGGGCCTAATATTTGTGTTACCACTAACTGAAAAAGCCCTTAAAAATTGTTTTGGAAAGAAGGTATACATTGTTAACGGCCCATTAACAATCATTGCGGAGTAACAAACATGAACATGATAAATAATTTAGATACAGTAGGTGCTTTGGTCGTTTAGTTTGACTGTATGGTTCTAAGCAAAAGAGGAATGAACTAATATATAGTATTTATTTATTTTTAGTATATCAAGTTCATGTCTGTTACTCCACAATGAGCAGAACATTGGATCGCAAGACATCTTTTTATGTATATATATATCACACAAGAAAAAAAACCCCAACACTCATAAAAAAACGCTTACATGACTCTCTCTCTCTCTCTACAAACAAACATGGTGACGTTTACGCGATTGCAAGCTTTACATTAACAGCGGCTACAAACGCAGCCCAAGCCAGACACGGCTTTACCAAATTACCAGCGACCGGGCTTATCTCACTAAAGGCCTTGAAACACCCGAATAACGCCGCAGATTGACCCAACCACACCGCAAGCCCCGCTATTCCCGACCCGAGCCGAAACGTAACCGGATCCCAAAGCAAACAAACTAAAAACTGAGCCAAGTAAAGATACAAAGCATTAGGCTTCTTGTGGAAACCACCGTCGACCCATACGAGCCACGCAGCCAGGCCCATGAGACAGCTCGACGCGAGACACGTGGTGTGTAGGAGCCATAGAGGTGGGATCCATGACGATGACCGAGCACGGTTCCCGTAGCCGTCGCTTGTGCCGAGGAAAAACGTGGCGAAGAGCGTCACGAGGACAGGAGCCGCAACTGCTACGGTCAGAGACCTGAGACCGCGTTTCGCCATGGCCCTTTTTTGATGGAGTTTCCCTTTGTTGTCGTCAGCGTGTTTCCTTTCCGTCTCGGCCATAGCCGTCGTTGCGGCGTCTCTGTCGTCTCCGCCACGGTACCTGATGTCCTGAGAATCCATTAGTGGACGTCCACACAGAAACAGAACCAAAAGAAACAAGATTTGATTAAGTGAGATTGAGATTTCAGAAAGTTAATGAGAGAGGGAAGAAGCTTAGTCAATAAGAGAATAATCAGGAGGTGGTCGTTTCCCTTTTAAAGAATAGCCAAAGAAGCATGGAGATAGACACGTGGGGACAAAACAAGCCGAGTAGTTGATACAAATGTATAGACGTGGAACGCCAATTAATTGTTTTTTCTTTTTCTTTTGCGATTATATGAATCCAAGTTTATGAAAAAGTGTGGACACGTGCTTAGTACATATAAGCTCCATGTCTGATGAATTTGCAATTTGCATACACACATTTTTGGGAAGATCACGTTACTTCCCCTATTCTATTCTTTGATATTTATCGCTTGATATTTTCGATATATAGAAATATTATAAAAAAAGGTCTTTATTGGGCTTTACACCGACTAAGTTAATAAGCCCAATAAGTACTTTTGATTTGGGCTAATTAAAGAAAAGAGGAGTCGTATATGGACAGGAAGTAGTTGTCTGTTACGCGGCGTTCGGTAGACATTGGTGCGATTTGCTCTGTTTTCCATGGCGGGAGCCTCATCACCGGCGAGTTTGAGAGCCTCTCGTAGCCGTCGGCACGGGAAGGATACGGTTCGATCCGATCTCTTCAAAAACGCTACAATTCCTTTCGTATTCGCGCTAATTCTCGCTGATGCAATCCTCGTCGCACTTATCATCGCTTATGTTCCATGTGAGATCTTTTTTAATTCCTCACATAATATATCTTCCGTGTCTCTCGAAATGCGCATTTGGGCATCATGGTATTAACCTGAATTCGTCCCTTTTTGTTGACAACAGACACGAAGATCGATTGGGATGCTTACATGTCACAGGTTCGTGTTCAGATCTCTGAGTCAATGGTCAAAGTGTCGTCTTTTACTGAAAGCATTGGGTTGTTTTTTTTTTTTTTTGGGGGGTCAAATTGGGGCAGGTTAGTGGGTTTCTCGGGGGAGAGAGAGACTATGGGAACCTGAAAGGTGATACAGGGCCATTGGTTTACCCGGCCGGTTTCCTCTATGTTTACTCTGCAGTGCAGAGCTTAACTGGAGGGCAAGTCTACCCAGCTCAGGTACTTGGTATTGTCTTCTCTTTGAGCCACTTATCTCACTTTACTCTGTTTCCTTAGCTTATCTCACTTTACTCTCTTACATGTTGCAGATTCTTTTTGGTGTTCTCTACATTGTCAATCTGGCTATCGTCCTCTTCATCTATGTCAAGACTGATGTGGTATCTATGAATCCTTATTTCTTTTCTCTTCTTTTCATGCAAGAGTATTGAGTAGACTTCTTCCTCCTTGTACCTATTTCAGGTGCCATGGTGGGCGCTAAGTCTACTTTGTTTATCCAAGAGAATACATTCAATCTTTGTTCTCCGTCTCTTTAATGATTGTTTTGCCATGACTCTCCTACATGCGTCTGTGGCTCTCTTTCTCTGTCGTAAATGGCACCTCGGGATGGTTGTTTTCAGGTAATATAAGATTGCTGCTTTTGTGATCAACATCTTTTTCTTCTCTGTCCTTGAAATTGACCAAGTGTGCTTACCTTTTCTTTTGATACAGTGGAGCTGTTTCGATAAAGATGAATGTACTTTTGTATGCTCCACCTTTGTTACTTCTGCTACTAAAGGTATATATGTCCGAGGAAGATAATTAGCTTGTGGATTTGCTTTATTATTCTTCTAGCATTGATTCTTCATATGTGAAGTTTTTTTTTACTATTCACAGGCCATGAATATAGTTGGAGTGGTGTCCGCTTTAGCTGGTGCAGCTCTTGTTCAGGTTTTCACTTTATCTCTTACAAAGTCCCATTGTTCACCAATTTTCCTGCCTAGTATTGCTTCTCCATGGAAAGCTGGAAACTTGTTAATTGTTTCTCCAATGTAAATAGGTGAGTTGCAATATCAGCGAATTTAAATTTTGATTATGCAAGGACTACTATTCAACTGGTCGATGAATGGTTGGTTATACAGATACTCGTGGGATTGCCCTTTCTGATCACATATCCGGTTTCATACATAGCAAACGCTTTTGATCTTGGGCGTGTTTTTATACACTTCTGGTATTCCCTTCTCCTCTCCCACTGAATCTAATAAACATGCTGATGGAATCTGAATGCATCTTCTTAGCTCTAACTCTAGTTTGTGCTCTCAACAGGTCTGTTAACTTCAAATTTGTACCAGAACGACTTTTTGTGTCCAAAGAGTTTGCAGTATGCTTGCTCGTTGTTCAACTTTGTCTTCTTGCCGCGTTTGCGAATTATAAATGGTGCAAGTAAGTACACACAATTATTTCTCAGAAAGCAGCGTTATTTTGTACTACCACAGACCTCAGTCGATATTGTGTGTGTAGTATTCATTATAGCGAATATGTTGATTTTTCGTAGGCATGAAGGCGGGATAATAGGCTTCATGCGTTCTAGGCATTTTTTCTTGACGCTTCCGTCTTCACTCTCGTTCAGTGATGCCTCAACCTCAGGGATTCCTACGAAAGAACGTAAGCTTTTACAGTCCTTATAGCATAAATTCTTCTATGTCTATACTTACGAATTCTACTTGATTCGCAGATATTGTCACGGCCATGTTTGTTGGGAATTTCATTGGAATTGTATGTGCTCGCTCTCTGCACTACCAGTTCTACTCATGGTAACAAAACTAATCCGACTGTTGTTTTTTTTTTGCCGTACATTCTTTGCCTCAAACGAAAAATACTCATATGATATCATAACAGGTACTTCTATTCGCTGCCTTATCTGCTATGGAAAACACTGTTTCCCACTTGGCTACGGTAATTTTCTTCCCGCATTATTTACCTGTAGCGAAGCGACAGTGAGAAAAATACGAAACCCTAACACCAGTCTTCTTGTTTATCTTTTGACTGAAAAAGGTTGGTCTTGTTCGTTGGTATAGAGCTCTGTTGGAACGTGTATCCATCAACACCAGCCTCCTCGGGTTTGCTAATGTGTCTACACTTAACCACCCTAATGGGTCTCTGGTTTGCTCCTTCAGACAATCCTTACCAAGTCAAAGAAGACAAAAACTCCCAAAGACACAAAAAGCATATGTGAACCTTTTGATGCTCTCTCATTTTCTTTGTTTTTAAGACTTCTAGATAAGCTGAAATACTTACAGTTTAACTTATATATACAGTTCTGCAAATCTTGGTCTATTAAAACATGTCTTTTCAGTACGAAATGTCTTAAAAAAAAAAAACACTACAAGCCGCGCGTGATATTCTTGTCGTTCCCATCTCAATCTTCTTCTCCTTGGCGGACCCTGTTTCCAATAGCTAACAATGGTGGTGAGCTAACAATGATGGTGACTGGTGAGTCGATTGCTCCAATCTTTGTATTACATTTTAAAGAATTTTTGAGGTTTTTTGGGATTACAATAGGGTTCGAGATGTCTGATTGTAGAAGGGAGTGATGTAACAAGTTGTGTTAAGGATTCGAAAGGCAAAGAATTAGACAGCTCTCTCTCATCTCAGAAGGAACAAAATTTGTTTTCCGGGAATCTTAAAAAAGAGAAGAAGCATTTAAATCTCGTAGTTTAATTAATATAACCTTTATTTATGCTCTTTAACTGGGTTCTTAGCTTTTCCTTGATTTGACCTCGGTGTAGAATTTGTGCCTTTTTGTGAAAACTTCTCTCTCCATCTAGATATGCTAACTTATATGTATTAGACTTTTCACTGTGCTCTGTTGCCTTCTTACTGTGTGGAATCCATGTTTATTGCTTTCTTTTTGTCTTTATTCTTTTAGTAACTTTTTTTGTTATTGAACTTGATCAAGGTAAGTCCAATCCAATGTGGGAGTGGATTGGATCAAGCTGAATCTAGAGGAAGCTAATTAAAAGCGACCATATAAAGATCTCCAAAGCTCACTAAGGACTCGAGTTTTTCAATTGTAGTTACATTTATGGTCTGGTGACGCTTCTACTAAATATTGGTAGAGAAGTATCTTTGTTAAAACATTGGTTGGTGGTGGCAATGGAAGTTTGACGCCGAAAATAGAAAGGCATGAGCTCTTTTTCGTAGGGCTTTGCTTCACCTTGTCTATCTGTTTTAATTTCTTCTACTTATACCATGAGCCATCTTCATTTCCTTTTCTTTCTGTTAATAAATAAGATAAGACTCGGTGATAACATAGTCTTGATACATATGACATTCAGTGTTGTTCTGCATCCATTTAATCTAAAGTTGCCTTACATAGACAACTTCTTGTTACAATTTGATATCAGCTTGTCTGTTTCTTTTTTTTGTTGATTGTTGATTCCATTAACACGGAAACGCCAGGAAAAGTGAAGTTCTTAGCCTTTTTTACAACTTGCACAGGAAGAATAAATATGTCTCACTGAAATAGTCAAAAGTTTGATAGTGACACTAGAACAGCCATGTAGTTTTCGTGTAACACAACTTCTCTTTTTTACCTTATAACATCGGTTCACAGGGTCGCTACATTATGCATTCACATGGTTCACATTTAATAAACCCCACATAGGTAGAAATATGCGTTTTACTGATGCTGTGCTATGAAAACTCAGCTTTAAAACAAGGAAATCTGAAGAGGGAACAGATACAGACTGTAGATAAGGCTTTGAACCAATAGTACATCTGACTTTATAGACTGTTAGATCTCTTTTGTTTTTTTATGGGAATGGTGAGAAGTGATTCACCATGCATGGAATGGATTACTTCCAAAAAGGATCAATAGTGCGATACATTATATGCTAAACTGAGTCACCAAAATAACACAGAGACCCAATTTTAGCTTTTTGTATGCTTTGTTTGTCACTAACTTTTCTGCATATGGAAAAAGAGTCCACCCCCAACAGCCTCCACAATGTCTGGTTAGAGTTGTTCCTCTTGAGGGATAGAGCATCGTCAGCAATTGTTTTAGCTAGTGGTGGACTTTCGCTAATTATCAGATGCGGCGAGCACCAAACGCATCATGTTTTAAAGCTTGGTGATCATGACAGTGGTTGGTTGATCATGTGGTCCCCTTTTGAGATTTTTGATAAAATATTGCATGGTTGAGATTGCTTCCTCGATTCTCATGCTGATCAAAGTCTCTTCATTTACTGAGAACTGTGAATAACTCTTTGGTAATATGTAACATAACTCAAGCTGTTGTGGACTTATCTTATTCATAGCCACTAAGGTTCTGCTAATGACCAGTAGAGGTGCATGTTATGTGGCAGAAAGTCAACTTAACACCAATATGCTCGATTTGGTTCAAAATAAAAAGTAGAAAGAAGCTGCTATGTATGTGTTTACACAATATTGTTTTGTTAGTGTCTGTTAAGTACATGATTATCTTATACGTATTGTCCTTGAAACTGAGCTTGCATAATTGATGATATCAGCACTGAGCTTCTTCCTTTTCTTTTTTTTTCCCCTTTAACTGATATATTGCAAAGCCAAAGTTAATATCCATTTCTAGGTATGTGAATATGGCTAAACCCACTATAAATACACCTCCTTGCTTTGAGTCCTGAGGCATTCATTACCTCTCTTCTTCTTCGTCTTCTTATTCTTCTTTTATCTTTGGTTTAAGCTGAAAATGGATGTAATGAAGCTTGATTACAACTACAAAGGTGAAAATGCATTAAAAGAGCTTGAGAGAATCACCTCCAAAGCTGCTGAGGTTCAAGAAAACATTTTATGTGGGATCTTAGAAAGAAACAAGGACATAAAGTACTTGAGTAAGTACATGAAAGGCCCTAAGGACGTTTTGGAGTTTAAACGCTCTGTGCCAATCATCACGTACAAAGATATATATCCGTACATTCATAGAATTGCTAATGGAGAAGACTCTTCTCTTATTACTGGCCATCCTATTACTGAAATATTATGCAGGTCAGTTTCTGTTTTTGTCTGAATCTTTCTTTGTTGATGCCTCCCATCTTTAGCTACAAATGAACTGCAGTTGCTTTCTTGCGTTTGGCAGCTCTGGGACTTCTGGTGGAGAGCCAAAGCTAATGCCGACCATTTCAGAAGATCTTGATCGCCGAACTTTTCTCTACAATCTTATCATTCCAATTGTGAACAAGTCAGTAAAGCCCTTCTTTGATTTCTCTTTAATAATTCCTGTCCTTTTCTATCGCCTTTAACATCCTCCTGGATGCTGTTTAAAGCTTAAGGGAAAGCTCTTTTTCTTCTTTCTGATATCTTTGAGAGCTAAAAAGGAAATACATCTTGTATGGACATGAATATTTACTTCAAAAGTGACCATCATGCCCAAAAAAAAAAAGCAAAGTGGCTGATCTAATATTCCATAAAGAGAACCACTAGGACAGTTCTTGTAGCTGTAGAGGATAATGGATTTGCCTCAAAAGCTAATCTATAGAAGTGGAAGAACAAAAATGCTTATCAATCTTCTTATCGATAAGCCTCATTGTGAATATGGTTTTATAATCATTGTACCCCACTAACACATGGAATATGGATTCATTTACCACCACTCATAGAGGTACTGGCCGTGGTACCAATAAGTCATCACAAGAAGTTTGCTTTCTTCTTAAAATTTTGCTTTTTGGGCAATTAGTGATATCATGTAATGTACTAAAAAGTTTGCATACATCATCTATTATCCACACGCCAGTTTGATGTCCCCACCCAAAGATTCTCTGAGAATTTTTGAACAGCACTCACTAAACCTCAAGAATCTTTCATATCCATTGAGGTTGGTTACCTTTTTAACCATCTTCTTCTTACTCTGATTTTAACTTTTTTTTTTTTAACAGGTACATACCTGGACTTGACAAAGGAAAAGCAATGTACCTTAATTTTGTAAAGGCGGAAACATCAACTCCTTGTGGTATACCAATCAGAGCTGTCCTCACTAGTTACTACAAGAGCAAGCATTTCCAATGTAGACCTTATGATCCATTCAACGACTTAACCAGTCCGATCCAAACCATCCTTTGTGAAGACAGCAACCAAAGCATGTACTGTCAGCTACTAGCCGCTCTGATTCAGCGCCACAAAGTGATGCGTTTGGGAGCTGTCTTTGCTTCAGCGTTTCTCCGTGCAATCTCTTATCTTGAGCAGAAATGGAGTGAGCTCTGTGAAGACATCCGCAGTGGTCGTCTGAATCCCATGATCACCGATCCAGGGTGCCAAACCGCAATGTCTAGTCTTTTAACGTCGCCGAATCCAGAGTTAGCTAGCGAGATCGAAGAGATCTGTAGAGGCTCGTCGTGGAAAGGGATTCTGTGTCAGCTCTGGCCTAAAGCAAAGTTCATCGAAGCAGTAGTGACGGGCTCCATGTCTCAATACATACCAGCACTTGAGTTGTTTAGCCAAGGCAAGATTCCATTGGTTTGTCCAATGTATGCTTCCTCTGAGACTTACTTTGGAGTCAACGTGGAACCACTCTCCAAACCATCGGACGTTGTTTTCACTCTCTTGCCTAACATGTGCTACTTCGAGTTTATTCCTCTCGGCAAAAACGGGACACTCTCTTTTGATCTCGACGACGATGAGCAAGTCCCCTGTGATAAAGTTGTTGATTTGGTCAGTGTCAAACTCGGTCGCTACTATGAGCTGGTCGTCACAACTTTCGCAGGTAAAGAAACGTCCTTTGGTTTGGTGTTTTAATCAATCAGGGTTTCCGACTGGTTGATGATTGTATCCTTTCTTACTCGGACAGGTTTGTACCGTTACAGAATCGGCGACGTCCTTCAAGTGGCGGGGTTCTACAACAAGGCACCACAGTTTCGGTTTATCTGCAGGAGAAACGTGGTTCTAAGCATCGACTTGGACAAAACCAACGAAGAAGATCTACACAGGAGCATAACGTTAGCCAAGAAGAAGCTTGGTGTAAAGATGAGAACTTGTTTCTCAAGCATCAAAGGTAACTACGGTTTTAACTATAGTCAAAGTAAAGATGGGTTGAGTTACTTTTGGGACCACAAAGAGGAGCATTTGGTTAGCTGGCCAAGAAGGACAATTTGTCTCCTTGTAGAGGAGTGTGTTGTAGAAGCACTAGGGTTTCTGGGGTTTGTCTCTCATATAAAGAGACAAGAAGACACAAGGAAAAGTGTGTCGCCAAGCCAAGCGGCCGTAAGAAGGGAGAGAGGCACAATGTAAAGAGAGAGAGCTATAATCTGGTAGAGAGAAAACTTGTGAGAGTGTAATCTTGGGGAGAGTTTTCTTAAGTGTTACAGAGTGTTGTTAGTGAGTCTTTGGTTGTTAAGATCCATAGATGTCACTTGAGTTATCTCTGTAAACTTGTCTCTGATTATAGTGGAGTTTGGGAATCTGTTGATTCCGACCGGATGTAGTGGTTAGTTAACACCACGAACCGGGTTAACATTTCTCTGTGTGCTCTTTCTTCTCTTTCTCTTGCTCTGTTTTGATTTCTTCTTCTCAAGGATATTGTTTGCTCTGTTTTGCTGTGCTCTTTTGTTGTTCTTGTTGGCAAAGGTTTAAGCTTGAGGGGCTGTAGAGGTTGACAAAACCCAACACTTGGCAGCAAGGCGTTGCTTTTGGAGTACACGAGCTACGCGGACACCTCATCGCTGCCAGGGCACTACGTGCTCTTCTGGGAGATCCAAGGGAAGCTGGAGCCGAAACTGGTAGAAGAGTGTTGCGTAGCGGTTGAAGAAGAGCTGGACTATATTTACAGACAATGCAGGACGAAAGAGAGATCGATAGGTGCGTTAGAGATAAGAGTGGTGAAACCAGGAACGTTCGAGAAACTGATGGATATGATTATAAGCCAAGGAGGGTCGTTTAATCAGTATAAAACGCCGAGATGTGTCAAGTACAACAGTGCAACGTTCAAGCTCTTGAACGGACACGTAACCGCTTCTTTCTTTAGCACTCGTGACCCGACTTGGGTCCCGTGATCCGTAGGAGTTTCAATCAATGGCTAAATTATACACTCTTTCTCTTTTTAATTGTAATAATAAGCTGCGTTTTATATATAGATACAAATCTATAGTATTACCAAAAAAAATTATCGTTGCTTCCACTCTGTTTCTTCCGCTTCTGGTATTTACCACAGTGTTTAATTTAAACGTTGTACAGGACCGCACGCGTTGTCCTAAAGTAAAAAATTAAGATGTAGAGGAATGCGGCAAGAAGCGCATCTGGTGTAGTGGTATCATAGTACCCTCCCACGGTACTGACCAGGGTTCGATTCCCTGGATGCGCAAGTTCTTCGTATTTTTTTTTTTATTTTTTTTATTTTAGTATTTTCCCATACTTTATTCCTATCGTATTAAAGATTCTTTCTATGCATGTCGGCAGGGTAGATAAAAGGGCTTTTTGATAGCAGCAATGCGTGTTCCTAGTTTGTTTCATTATCATTTACATAAGTGTTCCCAGTCTATCTTTCTTAGTTATTGTTGTTTTCCTTTTGGTTTGGAAAAGTATATATCTATACTGTCTACATTCTTGAGAATAGTTTTTATGCTATATATATACTGGTTAATGACATTCGAACCTCTTATTTGGTGAAATGTAGAAGTAGCCCCGAAATATAAAGATTTTGTTTTGCACATACGTTACGTGAATCAAACGAGATAACACGGAAGATGATACATAACAAATAGCGCGTAAACACAAACTCAATAGAGAATCACTGGAGGATTCGTTTATTTTGGGTAGAAAGGAAAAAACTCAAAAGACAGACAAGAAAGCAAAACACAAAGTCAGTCTCTCTCACTCACTGCTTGAGGAGGTCAACGACCTTAGCCCAAGCAGGTCTGGCAGTGATCTTGTTGACCCACTCGCTAACTTTAGGGCGAGACTCGAAGAGCTGCTTGGATTCGGTGGACATGAGGTAATGGATGGCAGGGAGGTGGTGAAGATCAGCCAAAGTGAAGCAATCGCAAGCGACGAAGGGAGAAGTGGCGAGCCTGGCCTCGTAGATATCCAAGACTTTAGCGAGCTTGGATTCGAGGTCTAGGACAGCGGCGGGGTCAGTGGTCATACCGAACATGCCTTTGAAGACACGCTCGAAGGCAAGCTTAGAAGCGATAGGGTCAAACTGTTGACCTTCAACTTGAAGCCAGATGAGAGTAGCAGCCTTGACCTCCTTGCAGCCAGGGCAGAATAGCTTTTCGCCTTTCTCACTGTATTCCTCTGCTATGTACTGTGTGATGGCTCTCGACTCTGCATCAGTATATCATATATATGTATTAACAACAAATCAACAAACAAAAAAAACATATTTGAGGACTAATGATGTAGGATTAGGACTAAACTACCTAACGATGTATGTGATTAGATGGATTAGGACCAAATCAATAAATAAATAATAATGAATAATTACCGAAAATCGTCAGATCACCGTCCTGGAGAGCAGGAATTTGTCCGAAGGGCTGAAAAGCAACAAAAAAAAAAAAAAAAAAAAAAAAAAAGAGAAAAAGAAATGGTCAGATCAGAATTTGTAATCAATGGAAGGAAAAAAGAGGTGGTCGGGGTATACATACGTTGAGGGAGAGGAAGGGTTCTTGCTTGTGAGCACCGGCTCTCATATCGACGGGGATCAGCTCGAATTGGAGATCCTTCTCGTAGAGAGCAGCTAGGACCCGCATGGTCGCCGTGGACATGGGAACTCCGTGAACCTTGATAGTACTACTTGCCATTATGAAGAAGAAGACTTGTTGGATCTGATTGATTTTGTTGAAATTGGGAATTGGATGAAGAAGAATGATGAAACCAATGGTGTTTTTATAGAAGGAAGAAGGCAAAGTCGAGCTTGAATTGTTTTACCAATTTCTTTTCCAGAACCTTCTCTCTCTCTTTTTTTTTTTTTTTATTGCATTATTACCAGAATCATGATTTATTATCTAAAACCAGAAACAAATCCCCCCTCTACTATTTTGTAAAACTTTATTAGATTCATCATGTCCACTAATAAAATATATTGTACTCATACAAATTAATTTCTATCAATTTTTTTTTTTTTTTATAGCATTTTAGCCTTTAAAAGCAAACAAATCCTTCCTGTGTAATTAATTCTTGTTTCTCAAAAGTGTAGACGTCATCAATGAGATATATGATATGATTAATACCACGAGTGAAATGAAAACAAATAAGAAAAATGTCTAACCTCTCGTAGAAACGAATATTCTGAGAAGACTCTTCCGAACTTTTTGAGGTATGAACGTGTATTGTTATTGTATTATTATGTATACTTTGTTTATCTTAAACATTAAAGGACAATTAGCGACGAATCCGGCCTTTTTTTTTTTTTTTTTTTTTTTTATAATCAGAGTGAGTTTGTGTAACCCACACCTTTTGATCCTCTTCTCAATTCAATATTCATCAACACAAGAATCCTACTTTCATCCGATTTTGCATTCCACTTACATTTTAATCCTATTTACCTCTCTATTATTGTTTCTTAAGATATTTCAGATATGTGTTCCAACTTTCCAATACTTTTTTTTTTTTTTTTTTTTTTTTCTACATAGGAAGAGGGATCAAAATAAAGGTTGCTGATATTTTTTTTGCAGAAAAAGACAAGGGATTGAATTTTGTAAGCAAAGCAAATTAGCTGGTTGAGATCTAAAGTAAATTTAATTCAATATGGTAACAATCCGAATAAATGCCACCAAATGTTGTGTTTTTTCAATCATATTTTTTGGATAATCTTCCAAAAAAATATGTAGAAAATTTAAATTATGTGTTTAACAAAAAGTTATGATTGTTTATTGTAACGGATTTTTTGTAAAATTGCAATTGTTCATTGTAGAGTTGTGTCTATTCGAATATTTATATCTTTTGAATCTATATATTTGTATGTTTGAACTGTTTCTATATTTTTTTGTCATGACACAAAATAATATAAAATTTCAATCTCAACGGTTTTTACAGCTCTCTAAATTATTCTTTAGCATTCATTCTTTTAAAGTAACAAAATTCCTCCAATTCTTGATTTAACAAAAGATTTTTGGAATGATGAATGTAATTTACAACTTTTAGTTAATTTTATATCTAGAGTCTTTTTTGAAGGGTTAGATGATTATATAATAAGCTTTTGAATTTGACTTTTGAATATGATAATAAAGATGTTTTCTATTTAAAAGCAGTTTCTATGAGTTTGTAAGTATAAGCAATTGCAGACACAACAATTGCGATTTTTCGTAGTACATTTCTGTAAAAAAAATGTTTTTATTTGTTTTTTTTTAATTCAAACGGTTGTATTTGTTCATTGTAGAGTTGTGTATTTTTACTATATTTTTTCATCGCAAATTTTCGTTTTAATAGGTGTGTCTATTTAAATAGTCATGCTTTTTTTAACTCTCTTTATATTTGTCTCTTCATCACTAACTGACAAGTTCGTTGAAACAAAATTTTCATTTTATGTTGAGTCTAGATAATTGAATTTATTCTATAATCTAACTAAAATTTTAGAAATAATTATAGCAATAGAGAAATTCTATACAACTTAATATTGAATTTATAGTTGTGTCTATTTATCTTAACTTTCCGTTAAAAAAATATTTTAATATTTAAAAATAATAATAACAATCCGAATAAATAAGAATAACAGTTGCGACTTTTAGTAAGGACACATCCGGAAGTACTTTTAGTAAGTACTTTTTGTAAAAAAATTGGTTTTGTTTGTTCTTTTTTAAAAACTCAAACAATTGTATTTGTTCATTGTAGAGTTGTGTCTTTTCACTATATTTTATTCATATTTTTTCATCACAACTTTTCGTTTTAATAGGTGTATCTATTTAAATAGTCATATCTTTTGAACTCTCTATATATATGTCTCTTCATTAATAACTAAAAAATTATTGTTCGTTGAAACAAATTTTTCATTTTATGTTAAATGTAAATAATTTGAATATTAATATCTAATATTCAATGTTATTCTATAATCTAACTAAAATTTTAGAAATGATTATAGTAATATAGAAATTTAATAAAACTTAATATAGAATTTACAGTTGCGTCTATTTATCATAATTTTTCGTTAAAACTATTTTAATATTTAAAATTTATTTTATTTTGTTCTTAAGAGTTGTGTATTTCAATTTTAAATTTCCGTTGATACTGTTTAACTCATTATCAAATATATTTTTAATTATAGTTATTTAATAGAAAATTACATTAATCATTATAACCATTAGTTCAATATTCTCAGTAATGATCACTTCATCATAATGATTTTTTTAATTGTAGCTCTTTACCATAATTCTTCATAAAAATATCTTATATTTATAATACATTAAACAATATGTTTTGCAAAGTTGCGTTTATTCTACATAATATTTTTTGTTATAAGTTTTCATTTTGATGATTGTGTTTTTAGTAACAATTTATGTATTCAAAATATTCTATTATATTCAAATAATTTCATAATGTATAATTTTAAATTTTAAATTTAAATTAAATTTTTCTAAAATACTTCCCTCGTGACATCGCGATGGGGTCTGAGTCCTAGTATTTTTAAATAATAATTGAAGAATCATTGATAGAGAGAATAGTTAAAGACTAGCAAGACAAAAAGAATTACAAAAAAGTGAACAACCTTGTAATTCTTTTAAATGAACAAGAGTAAAACAATACGGTTGTAATACGAGCACGTTCAGATATGCGAGAATGGTGTCATCAGTTACAAAATTCTGAAAAGCAAATACAAGATGGAGCACAGAGAAGGAGGAAATCATGGACAAGACCACCCTACAACGGAATTACAATCTCTAGCTTTTGATCCTATAACACATCAAACAAAATGTGGATGGATTTTACAAGATCATCATGGAGTTACTCATGGATGGGGATCTACCATTATTGGCTACACATCATCTCCCCTACAGGCAGAAGCAAAAGCTCTAATAGTTGCACTCCAACAAACATGGATTCGGGGATTCAAGTTAGTTATATTTGAAGGAGACAATGATACGCTCACAAAAATGCTGAACAATAAATTATTCGATCAATCTATAGAGAGCATCACTTTCGACATCAAGTTTTGGGCCTCACAGATACAGCTTTGTCAATTTGTTTACTCACCTAGAGATTGTAATTCCGTTGCTCATGTTTTAGCTAAACATGGTTGTACGTTTAACAGTTTTTATTTTGAGCGAGTTACAGCTCCAACTTGGCTTTCAAGCTATTTGTATAATGACTTTCAAAATTCATTAATATAATTCATTTTTGCTGAAAAAAAAAAACAATTATATATGTACCAAGCACGATAACAATTATTTTGTAAAAATACAAAACCAGAATAATAAGAATAAAAACCATATATGACATATACATTTTTAAAAAATAATTGAAAAAAAGAGAGTTTAATTATAGGTGTTGTTGTGGTATACCTATAATTCTAAACTATGTAATCCGTTAACAAATAATATAATACCAGAAATTTTAGTATAAATAAAGACTAGCATGAGTAAAAATACTACAAAGTGAACAACCATTGAGAATACCTTCCTTGCTTTTGTGATTGACAAACTCATATCATACAAAGTTCATGGTTAGCCAAATGTGAGAACTGAAACCAGAACTCTCCTTCCGAAGTGTTTTTCGAGTGGAGGAGTTCACCACCGTTAGAGTTCCGACCTGAACTGAGAGTTTTTGGGTGATAAAGAATGTATATTATTGCTTGAGTGTAAAAGTTTTCGATTCCCAAATACAATGACACCCCTTATGTATTTATACTAGCTAATTACACACAATCAATGTCTAATTAACTCTCTCCGCAAATCTTGCACCCTAATCAATCTGATTAAATGCGGGAATCTTTGACCGGATGCGAACTGCGAGCTGACTCGCTGGGCTCCTCTCCGCGTCCCAGCCTCTTCTTTGGGCTTGATGGGCCGTCCAACGCTACGTCCTTGGCCCGCCTAGCATATCTGGCCTAGGCCCTTTGCCTGTTATCCGAAATGACCAATCGTGGGTACAACACCATGCAATATTCCAAATCGTAATTTGGATCATCCTTTTTTTAATGAGTAAATATACATAACTCGATAAATTGTAATATTTGAACATAAGTCAATTAACTGTCAAAACAGCCTTTATATTTACAAATCATTAATTAGAACTAGGTTTTCTTTTAGACCAAAACATAACGTAACTAGAAAAAGCGAAATTGTCCTACAAAATACTTATTTTTTATAAAGACAACTGGCTGATCTGATCATCAGAGGAACATAACAAAACTCAATTGTGAGATGTATTGTTTAAGTATCCGTAGTAGCACATGACAAAGAAATGGATCAACATGGGTTATGGCTGCTGTTTAGCTATGTAAGTGTAGTATGGATCATTATCCATACAGAGGGCGGTTTGTATGGGAAAACAGCAGATAAAAGAGTCCAGAAAACATTAATCAGAACAAAAGACTCATTGGAATCTAACAAGACTCCAAAATGTGTACGTATGATCAAAAACAAACATTGAAGTGATTCACTAGTCGCTCAAGAGCAAAACTGGAATAGACTGATGATTGCAGGTTATGCACAGTGTCTCGATAAGCATCGGATGCAAACAGAGAGTTCAGGGTTGTTATGACTTAAAAGTATAGTGCAAAAAAGGTCATCGCAGGGTCAGTGAACAACTGAAGGGTATCCACAACGAAGAAGTATCAGGCTGGTTTCTCATCAAAACGAAAGAGCAAAAACTGAACAAGGTGATGAGATTGCTTGATGATGATTAAGATATTTTTGGGGGCAGTTGCTGGTCTTATAGAGTCTAACAAGACTCTAAAGTTTGGACTTAACTAAAAAACATTCTAGTGATTCAGGAGTCGCTTAAGAGCAAAACTGGAAGAACTAATTGCAGGTGTCTCAAGAAGCATCGATGCAAATGGGTTGTTGTGACTTAACCTTGAAAAGTATGTATGGCATTCCTGTTTCTAGCTGGGATGTCATGAAAAAGGTCCGCCTCAAAAACTTTCTTGGCCTTTTCCAAGTTATGTTGTTTAGTATACATATACGTTATTAAGATTGTAAATTATGATTCTCCTATCATCTTTCTTTTATTTCATTTACAAATTGTTTTAAATCATCATATAATACATATGATAAATAAATTATGTTGTTTCAAATTGTTGGTCTGCATATGTTATCATTTGAATTTTTAAAAGCGAAAATATATTACTCAATCTATGAAGAAATATATATATTTTAATGTTCCACATCGACGGAATAGTAAAACAAAATTTATGTCGTTGATAAATTAATAAATTTTATTTGCTCACAATTAGAATATAATAATTAATGCTTCTAAATATTTCATAAAATAATGATGCAAATACAACGAACAATATAAAATGTAATATAAATCAAACACATTTAAATACTATAATATTCTAAAATAATTAGTATTTAAAAAGATGTATGTATATTTACCAAACAATTGCAGTATTAAAAGTAAAACAAAAGTAACGGAAATTTTTATTATTATATTATAATTTTTGAAAAAAATGTTGATCATGCTTTATATAGCAGGATATAAATATCGGATACCTTAACTATACAGTACTAGTTTCATAAACCCAGATTTTAATGTTATAAAAAATTCGAAGATTTTCATCGCTAGTGTATCACAATTAAAGAAATAAATATGGTGAACACAAATAAAATCTGGAATCGTATTTATATTTGTTTCATAACTTTTTCCCTATATTTCTACTACGCTACATACTACTCTACACCAAGCTCTAAAAAGCAATATAATTGGTGCCACTACTTTATGTCATACTTCACCCTTTGATTCCTCTGTTCCATCTCCAGCGGTCTCAGTATTTTTTTTTATTACTCATCATGATCCCTCTCGCTCCCTTTATTCTCAATGTCACACCTTTTACTTATAGGATACTTGAGAGCATCAGCCTTCCTCCATAGCTGCAAGTAGTTCTTAATAAAACAAAGACCTATTCCTATCACAGCGACAACCCACTGTGGTATCTTTTGCTGACCCATCATCAAGCCAAAGCCAGCGAAAAGATAACCATCGCACACTTGAAAATCCTCATCAACTTCATACAAGTAATCGAAAGCAATTAATAAGATGGCAAATGTGAGTGAAGCTTGACTCAGAAAACTATCCTGATCGAGAGTAACCGAAGATCCCAACGAGTTGAAGGCGTAATTGCACCCAAACGACCCAATGGATTTACAGATGGCGTAACTGTGTGTGTTGTTCAGACGCCTCTGAAGACGTAGCCGTGGGAGGGGAAAGAGTAGAAGGGTACATACGACGAAAGTGATGACCGGGACCCAAAGCTTTTTAATTGGGAGAGAGGCGAAGAACGTTGAGCGGAGGAAGAGGCAGACGGTGGCAAAGTAGGATATGACGGCAACTGTTCTGGCCTTCCCCATATTGTCAGCGGTGAGACTGTCATCATCTCCATCTCCGTCTTCAAGCTGACTCCCTCCATGACATTTCCATAATTGACGGAAGTTTTTCAAGAAGCAGAGTACTGAACCAACACAAATAACAACGAATTGGGGGATGGTATTTTCCTCCGTCATCAAACCAAAACCCGCAAATAAGATACCATCACACAGACCGACATGTTCATTAGTGTCGTAGATATGATCCATGGCGATGAGATAGAAGAGGAAGAACAGAGACGTGTTCATCAAGAACATGTCACTCTCCATCTTGATAGATGAGCCTAGCCAATTAAAGAAGTAGTAGCAAGCGAAAGAACCAACCGACTTACACAAAGCCCAACGGTGTATACCATTGAAGCGGTTCTCAAGATTCAGACGAGGGAGTGGGAAAAGTGGGACGAAGCACACTGAGAAGAAGGCGAGCGGAATCAGTTTCTTTGTTGACGTAAGAGAAATGTAATAGGATGAGCAGTAGAAGGAGATAATGGTGGCGAAGTACGATACAACGGCAAGGGTTCTTGGTGTGGGAAGATGCTTGTTCTTCCATGAGGAAGAAGATGAATAGATCGGCGCCGTTGTAGACGAATTGATCGCCGCCATCGCAGGATTTACTTTCTGCAAGCACATGACAAAGAAATGGATCAAAATTGGTTATGGCTGCTGTTTAGCTATGTAAGTGTAGTATGGATCATTATAGTGAAAAACAGGTCATCGCAGGGTCTGATGCGGTTTATTTACCTTGATCGCAGGGTCAGTCATCAGGCAGTGCATCCCAGTTTTCAGACCCTGTTGAAACTCAATAGTTTGCACATATAACTCTTTTGAAACTCAATAGTTTTAGGAAATGTTTTAAAGTAAAGATCATACCTTACGCCAAACATAGAAGTGTAAGGAACTGAGCTTTCGGTGGGTAGGTTCTTCCAAGCGTATATTTAAGCTCTGGCTTTGATCTATGTAGCATCCACGATCAGTAGCCATGTCAACCACGGTTTTTTGTTTAATCTCCCATGCAGTTCTGTGTTAAAATTGTAAGAAAGTCAAATCCGAGATTCACTGCTGGACATGGTAGTGGGTGAAGAAAAGTATATAAAAAAAATGAATAAAGAACCTTTACCTGTAGATAGCTTTCAAGTCATCAGGTATCTCAGGGACATTACATATCGAACCATTCTCAATAATGACCTTCTCTTTCAGTGTTGGAGTCCAAAGACCCATTTCAGTCAAATCATGAAGAAGATGCTTATTTACAAGTATGAATTCCCCACTGAACAAACACAAGGAAATGCAATGAGTAAACCAGTGTGTGGGGGAATACTAGAAATAATTTAATCACATACCTCAATCCTCTGCGGCTGTAGATGTTTGATGCATATGGCTCGAAAGATTCATTGTTCCCGAGAATCTGACTGGTTGAAGCAGTTGGCATCAGTGATACTAAAAGAGAGTTCCTCACTCCATTCTTTGATATCATGTCCCTAAGAAAATCCCAGTCCCAGCGGTTTGATGGAGTCACATTCCACATGTCAGGTTGAAGAATCCCCTATAAGAATCATCGGATATAGTCAAGCACACGATCTACAATCCGAAATTACAAAGTTCACTCACAAGATATTTGATATAATTGCAGGATGAGATGCATACCTTGCTCATGGGACTTCCTTTGTATGTCTCATACGCATTATATCTTGCAGCAAGGTCTGAAGATGCATTGAGTGCATGGTAGTATATGGTTTCGAATATATCCATATTTAGTTGTTTGGCCTGAGTAACAACAAATCAAACTGCTCAGAACAGAGAGAAAACAAAAACTTTCCCCAAGGTTGGTCATTACACAAAGAAGTCTACCTGTAGAGAGTCAAATGGCATTCCAAGTAGGACAAATGCATCTGCAAGACCTTGTACACCAATACAAATAGGTCTATGACGCATGTTTGAAGTTTTTGCAGTCTCCACAGGATAGTTGGTTCTGTCTATTATCCTATCGAGATCATTAGTAACAGTAGCAGTTACCTGGCCACACAAAAGTTAAATAAAAAAAAGGTTCCAGATATATACATTTGTTGAGATTCAGATTTCTTGTCAAACAAGGCAAGTGTTTAGTATGCTATATCTGACCTCGGCTAGCTTGTCAAAATCAAAGTAACGACTCCTTGAGCGCAGACTGCCAGCAAGCATAGATGGATGAGACTCCAATGGGATGTCCTGTTGTGAGAAGAATATTGTTAAGAGCTATACTCTCGAGTGATGAAGAAAAAAATTAAATTTAGAGAACCGACAAACCAATTTCTAACTCACTTTCTCCCTAACAAATCTGGGCAAAGCAATCGACGCAATATTGCAAACAGCAGTTTCTGTTGGACTAGTGTACTCAATAACTCCAGTACATAAACTGGAGGAGTTTATGGTACCAAGATTTTGCTGATTGCTTTTTCTGTTGCATGAATCCTACAAAAGAGTATCAAATTCAACAGTAATCATGAACCAGTGGGTTATATTATATGACTAAAAAAAAGCTACAGAAATATGAATGTTACTTAACCTTGAAAAGCATGTATGGCATTCCTGTTTCTACCTGAGATGTCAAGATGTCAAAATAAAGGTCCAACGCCTCAAAAACCTTCTTGGCCTTTCCCTAATACAAGTTATGTTCGTTCAACTTACATTATAAGAGAAGCAGTATATATAGATGGGATGAAATAGCTAGGGACTCACCTCTCTTTCATACTTTGTGTAAAGTCTCTCAAAATCTAGGCCCCAGCAATCAGCCAATCCTGGAGCTTCATTAGGACAAAACAGTGACCACTTCCCATCACTCTTGACTCTCTCCATGAAAAGATCTGGAATCCAGAGAGCTCTAGCCATATGCTCCTCCACCTGCATTGCAAAATTTAAAACTTGAAAAAACTACACATCTCTATCTTGGTATGATGTACTGTACCTTTCCGTGGTTCTTCTGGAGCTTTATAAACTCAAAGATGTCAGCATGCCATGGCTCCATGTATACAACAAAGGGTCCTTCACAATATATACATGAGAGAGATCATCATATATACTAGACAAAAATGATATCGCCTAAGTAGCAAAGCTAAGATTTACCATTCCTCTTACCTCCTCCTTGAGCAACATCATCCAGAATTGGAACAATGCCATTTGTGACCCGAATGTTATGAACTGAAACACTAATACTGCCAGTAGATTTGCTTACAGCAGCACACTTTTGGAGTGTGGCCTCGATGCTATCATCTTTCATGCAGATAAGAAAGCTGCTACTTAACTGCCAATTCAATTTATTTTTCAATAAATAACCATGAGCAAATAAAACGTCTTAATTAATTTTATTTACTTGAGGCTTTGGAGTTCCTGCATGGATGAGAGTAGGAGACGCATGAGTGAACAATCTCTGAGACAGCAAATGGTAACTTTTTATTGCGGAATCAATATCTTCCATGTGGATGCCAACAGCAACCCTCATGAGCATGTGTTGAGGCCTTTCAACAACTTTCCCATTGACTTTCAAGAGATACAACCTCTCAAGCGTTTTAAACCCGAAGTAATCATAATCAAAATCACGGTCATATATGATTTCACTATCCAGACGAGCAGCGTTCTGAGAAAACAAAGAAACACATTATTCCTAGGAAATTTTACCATGTACATGACACCAATTAAGAAACATATATATATATATATATATATAGCCTTTTTTTCTTTAAAAAACCTTACCTCCATAACTATCCTAGATACATGCTCATCTATTAGAGAAGCCTTGAGTCCAGATGTCTCATCGACACGGTGGTATATTTCTGCAACCCTGAAATTATAAACTCAAATAATGAATGATACACACACTCACGCAAAGCAAGAAACAAAAAAAAAATTCCAAGCTGAAGAGTAATCTCACGTCTCAGAAAATGAATTCTTAGTGTTCTTGTGAAGATTTGAGACAGCAATCCTAGCAGCAAGCTGAAAACAAACAAAAAAAAAAGGAATGCAAAAATCATACTGTTATTGGCAGAAAAAAAAAAAAAAGGAAAAATTACTGACGTACGTAGGCATAATGAGGATGGTTGCAAGACATGGAAGCAGCCGCGTCAGCAGCCAATTCGTCGAGTTGAGTCGTGGTGATTCCATTGTAGAAACGAGCAGAGACTTTTTGAGCAACGAGGAGCGGGTTACAATGGTAACTGCAAAGCTTCTTAAGTCGCACTTTAATCTTCTCCAAGTCAAAAGTTTCCACCCATCCATCGCGTTTCACCACGTACATGTTATTATTTAGCAGAGGATTCTGGAGATTAAAGACTTAAGTTTCCTTTGTTTTCCCCTAGGCTCGAGTCGACCTTATCTTTCTAAACAGACTCCTAGGGATATATTTATAAGGGATCTGAAATTAAAACCTATTTATCAGATTAAAATTACATAAAAATTAAATGAATCACTCTATAGTTATCTATAAATAAATAAATAATTTGACGGCTTATTAAATAATTTTAATCATCACGAAAAACTAAAAATAATACTAGTATATATTTTAAAATACTAATATTCTTTGATTTTTTTAACACCAAAAAGAAATTGAGTAAATTTGGAAAAAATGCCTTGTTTTTGAGTTTGCATAATCGTTTACCATGCGATTCTTTTCTAGAAAAAGACTTGAATAGTTTGGAGTTTTGGAAAAATTATTTGACTTTATATAGGCATAATAATAGATATTAAAATATAAACTTTATAATATCTTTTAAAATTATCTTGTAAATTTCAATATAATTTATTTAACAAACTCTCATTATCTTAAAAGAATATCTAATGATTAAATATCTTTTTAGGATTTTGTTCATTTATCCTCTAAATTTTGAATTTAACTAGTTTTGGTTTAATAAAATATAAAGCTTTTAAATTAAATCAGGACAAAATTTTCATTTTATATATATGAAAAAAATGTGTAATTTTCAAAACAAAACTCAAAAACAGGGTAGTTTTCACGAGTTCGTAATCTAAACACATACACATTTCATTCACATCCAATTCAATTGCAAATGTGATTTTCACGAGTTCTAGTAACACATTTAATTCCGTCTATATAAAATTATAAACACACAAGGGCATATATAAAAACCCATTTAATTTCCTTTCGATCCATTTAGATCCACTTAATTATTATTATTATTTATCTACAATCGTGTTTTCGTCAAAATTATAGAATCACATTTTAATACCATAATTGTAGAATCGCGTTTTAATACCATAATTTATCTCTAATTGTAGAGTTTTCTAGCAAGAATTGCGAAATCGTGTTTTCCTGCCAAAAATATAAAATTGTATAATTCTCTCACCATACACACGAAATCGTTTTGTGCCAAAATTGTGGAATTGTTTTACTCCACCCAACTTATCAACATGGACCAAAAGGAACGATGAAAGTGAAACAAAATTAAATCAAACTGCAGCTGCTACAGCAGCAGTATTAGTATAATCGTACTATGAAACTACCAACTACTATTTTACCAAAATATGTATAAAGCTTATGATCAAATTCCAAATAGCAAGGTCTAACGCATGAAATCAAAAAACAGCAGAGTGAAGGGAGAGAAAGGGAGAAACGTACCCTGAGAGAAGTAGTGTTCCTGACTTAAGGCAGTGATCAGTGTGGGTGGGGGAGTCGTAATATGCTGTTCGGGAGAAACCACAACTTAACTGCTAATCGCTACCTGAAGCATCTTTGAGGTGGTCATGAAGGTCCAAACCTGAAACTATTAAGGTTTGATTCATCACAAGGTGAAAGATGATATGAACAAACCTGAAACAGAGGAAGACAGAGGTTTAAGTGACAAACCTCTGAGAGTAGAGCAACCTTGAGTGGACCTGAACTCAAAGCAAAAGCTTCAGATCTTGAGTGAACGAACCTGAGAGCAAAAGTTGAAAGTTAGACACTAGAGCAAGTTTATTAGTTTTGACATAGTCCAATAGAAGGGTCTAAAATAGGAGGATCTAAAAATTCAAATTTTAAAAAACTTGTGTAAACATAAAAGTGAGAATGCTTAACACACAAGGCAAAGATGCTTATCAGAGAACTTCAGCTGATAAATGATGTGTTGATATGTATACCATGTTTACAATGTCATGAAGCCTAGATTCCATCATAAGATTAGAAGAATACCACTGACCAGTAAAGATGAGTGTGGAAACCATCCATTGACCGTAGTGAAATTTTGTAGATACAGGCCTCTCCATCCGCTGGGTCTAGTACTTGTTCTTGATTCTGATCATATTGCGAAAGAAATAGTCAGCAAACAAGTATCCATAGTCAGCAAACAAGTATCCAAATCTCAGAGCATATGATGATGATAGATGCATGTTCAGAATCCATGTCAGTCCTAAAGTTATACTCGGCGCAGAAGTTGAAGAAACAGGAACTAGAGTACAAACATAACACAATACATTGATACAGGAACTAGATTACAAACAGGATCTCGCTATCTGCTACCAACTTAAAACTCTTAATCTGCTACATTCAGCCTTGGCTAGAATAGATACCTGGTTCTGATGGTGCAGTTTCAGAGGAGTCATCATGTGGAGGAGATGATGAACTTGGAGTTTCTTCAGCCTTGGAGTCATTGGCTTCACCTAGGAGAACCAAAAGCCATGGCTACCCCCCCCCCCCCCCCCCCCCCCCCCAAGATACCCAGAACAAATAAAAAGAACAGAGCCTCCATAGGTGATAAGCCACTATCACCATTCCTTCAAACAAAAATGTGTATTCTTCAGCACCACCATACAAATCCTCCATTGAATTTAGTGAATCTGTAACTCGATTCAATCGAAATCCAAAAACGAACAAAGGCCCTCAAAGTCAGATGTGATCAAAGAGCATATTATTGATCCGATTCAAACAAACTGATTCAACAAACACAAAGAAAACTACAATCACAAACAAACTTATTTTAACAAACACAAACAAAACAGAACAAAAAGAAACATATAAGTTTTATTGATAATGCTTGTGAAAATGCAAATATCAACAAATCATGAGCTCCATTGAAGCTTATATATAAGCTTTCTTTATTGGGTAAAGCAAACTCATAGAATCTGTCAAATTTTCGACACTGCTTCTGTCACAAAACAAAACTATAAACTATTCAATTACCCAAATCGTCCACTAAAATTCGTTTATTTTCTCCAGGAACTAAGAGATAGAGACGAGATATATATTACCACATCGTGATCATCGGCATTAAAAGAGTCGTTGATCCCGGAGTCAATTACTTGTAGAAGCGTCTGATCGGACATTAATCACGAGAGACGAAAGGACGAAGCATAAGAGATGGCTTGGTAACAAAAGACGAGCAATTCACAATGACGGAGACGGTCTGAACTCGTCGGTGGTAGAGTTTTGAGATTGCACAATATCAAAATACATAAACAAAGAAAACCGAAAGAATGTGAAAACCAAATAACCAAATTAATATAGAAGATATATTATTTTCGAAATTTACCTGGTAAAGAACAGTCTTCTCCTTACAAGTGAGTTAGTAACCACGACGTATCTCACGTCGCTAATGAGATGAAAATTGAAATAAAGAGTTTTAAGACTGATTATTATCAATTTATTTAGAATTTTGGAAATTTTCACATAAACTACTATATTTGATTACTTTTCTACTATTCTTAATATACATACATTTTTTACTCTTCTACTATATTTGATTACTCTTCTACAATAACAATAATTTTTTTATAGGTTTTGATAGCATATCAGTATATCACACTTTCAAATCGTTCATTGTTAATAATACTATGAGAAAAGTTATAAAAATATATTCGAGTAAACATCAAATATGATTCATAACATAGTCAACAGTGCTACTATGACAAAAAAAAAAAAAAAAAAAAAAAAAAAAAAAAACATAATTTGGAACCTACCATAACTATTAGAACGAATGATTAACAAAATCCTTCATACCATATTTGGCGTTTTGAAAACCAAACTAACAGATTCTTGTTAGATTTAATACGAAATTATTAACTAAGAATCCCAAATTTTTAGGTATATATTATCTAAAAGTAGCTTATAATTCTGAGATTTAAGTAAATATATTAAAATCATAAAATATCGGATAGCTATATTAGTTTCATAAACCGAGAGTTTAATGTTTTATAAACTTTTCGAAGATTTTCATCATTAGTATATCACACAATTAAAAAACAATTGTTCATAGAATCCACACACAAAACAAAAGAAAAAAAAATCATAATATCAGAAATCGTGTCTGATCAGTTTAGTTTTGTTACTCCGCATGAACCCTCTCCTTCTCGCTCCCTCCATTCTCAATATCACTCCTTGAGTTGAGAGCATCAGCCTTCCTCCATAGTTGCAAGTAATTCTTAAGAAACGAAAGACCTATTCCTATCACAGCCACAACCCATTGAGGAACCTTTCGCTGACCCATCATCAACCCAAATCCAGCAAAAAGGTAACCATCACAAACTTCAAAATCTTCATCAACCTCATACAAGTAGTCGAAGGAAATTATCAGGATGGCAAAGCTGAGTGAGGCTTGAGTCAAAAAACTATCTTCATCAAGACTAATGGAAGATCCCAAGGAGTTGAACATGTAACTGCAACCAAACGAGCCAATGGATCTACATATGGCATAAGTCTGTGTGTTGTTTAAACGTCTCTGAAGACGTAGCTGTGGGAGAGGAAAGAGTAGAAGCGTACAAACGAGTAAAGTGACGACCGGTATCCAAAGATTTTGAATCGGGAGAGAGGCTAAGAAAGTTGACCTGAGGAAGAAACATATGGTGGCAAAATATGAAATCACCGCAACTGTTCTCGCCTTTCCCCTTTTGTCATCATCTCCATCTCCCTCTTCAAGCTGACTCGACCCTTGAGATTTCAACAATTGACGGAAGTTTTTCAAGAAACAGAGTCCTGAACCGACGCAAATAACAACGAACTGGGGGATGGTCTTTTGCTCCGTCATCAAACCAAAACCGGCGAATAAGAAACCATCACAAACACCGACAACTTGATCCGTGTCGTAGATATGATCCATAGCAATGAGATAGAAGAGGAAGAACAGAGTCGCGTTCATCAAGAACGTGTCACTCTCCATCTTGATAGATGAGCCAAGCCAGTTAAAGAAGTAGTAGCAAGCGAAAGAACCAACCGACTTACACAAAGCCCAAATGTGTATCCCATTGAAGCGGTTCTCAAGATTCAGGGGAGGGAGCGGTAAAAGTGGGACGAAGCACACTGACAAGAAGGCGAGCGGAATCAGTTTCTTCTCCGACGTAAGGGAAAGGTAATAGGATGAACAGGAGACGGAGATAAGGGTGGCGAAGTACGATACAACGGCAATGGTTCTTGGTGTGGGAAGATGCTTGTTCTTCCATGAGGAAGAAGACACCACCGTTGCAGACGAATTGGTCGTCGCCATCGCAGACGAATCGAGACGAAGTGAATCGTTTAATGGAATCGAACGAGTGAAGAATGGTTTCTGTGTATCGTGAATCTTGTTTATATGCGAGAAGAGTGAGGTTGAATCTGTTATATATGCGAGAACAGAGAGTTTTCTTTTTCTTTTTATTAATACTATTCAAGAAACAAGAACGAGAGATGATGACGTGGGAGTAAAGCCTCTGGTTTGAGACTTTAGAGGGTTTAGGGAGTGGGGTTTTAAGCGTTGATCCCACCTTCTCAGGTCCGGTTTACTCACTTGGGTTTTTGTTGATTTTGCCATAATGGTCACGATTTGGTATTCTCTGCGTCGTGGGTAAAGGCACACCAAGGCTTTAGAAAGGTCAAGCGATTAAGGTTTTGCATTGTGTAACATAGTTTTAAGAAACCAATAGATAATATATGTTTTTGAACGTTGAATGTGAAACTTGAGGAATCAATGAGATTAAGAGCTAGGCCTATCTCTTCTCAGCCAGAGTTGTTGATCGAAATCTGCATTTGCTGTTTGGCGAGACACAGACAAAGATGTTAAGAGTTAAAAGGTGGAGATGGTAAGGAATTGGGGATAAGTCTCGACATAAAAGTTTTTGGTTATCGACATATAGAATTGGAGCAACGGAGTTTTAAGAAGGATGAAGAAGAGCCTCTTGATCTAGTGTTTATGGTGAGTCATTGACTGAGATCTATTGTTTAAGTATCCATAGTAGTGAGGTTAAGGAAGAAGAAGAAGAAGAAGAAGAAAGAAAGTTTTCTTTTTAAGTCGTTGGTGGAGAAGGAAAGGAGATATTGACTCCAGCAGGAACAATTACAGGATCCTTCACGGATTTACTTTCTGCATGCACATAACAAATAACTGGATCAACATTGGTTATGGCTGCTGTTTAGCTATGTAAGTGTAGTATGGATCATTATCCATACAGAGGGCGGTTTGTATGGGAAAACAACAGACAAAAGAGTCCAGAAAACATTAATCAGAACAAAAGACTCATTGGAATCTAACAAGACTCCAAAATGTGTACGTATGATCAAAAACAAACATTGAAGTGATTCAGCAGTCGCTCAAGAGCAAAACTGGAATAGACTGATGATTGCAGGTTATGCACAGAGTGTCTCAATAAGCATCGGATGCAAACAGAGAGTTCAGGGTTGTTATGACTTGAAAGTATAGTGCAAAAAAGGTCATCGCAGGGTCAGTGAACAACTGAAGGGTATCCACAACGAAGAAGTATCAGGCTGGTTTCTCATCAAAACGAAAGAGCAAAAACTGAACAAGGTGATGAGATGCTTGATGATGATTAAGATATTTTTGGGGGCAGTTGCTGGTCTTATAGAGTCTAACAAGACTCTAAACTCTGGACTTAAACTAAAAAAACATTCTAGTGATTCAGCAGTCGCTTAAGAGCAAAACTGGAAGAGACTGATTGCAGGTTATGCAGAGTGTCTCAAGAAGCATCCATGCAAATGGATTGTTGTGACTTAACCTTGAAAAGTATGTATGGCATTCCTGTTTCTAGCTGGGATGTCATGAATAAGGTCCTGCGCCTCAAAAACTTTCTTGACCTTTCCCTAATATAAGTTATGTTGTTCAACTTACATAAGAAGAAGCAGTTATATATACATGGGATGAAATAGCTAGGGACTCACCTCTCTTTCATACTTTGTGTACAGTCTCTCAAAATCTAGGCCCCAGCAATCAGCCAAACTTGGAGCTTCATCAGGACAGAACAGTGACCACCTGCCCATCACTCCTGACTCTCTCCACGAAAAGAGCTGAAATCCTGAGAGCTCTAGCCATGTGCTCCTCCACCTGCACAGTAAAAGTTATAACCTACACATCTGTATCCTGGTATGACTGTACTACACTACTACTGTACGTTTCCGTGGTTCTTCTGGAGCTTTCTAAACTCAAAGATGTCAGCATGCCATGGTTCCATGTATACAACAAAGGGTCCTTCACAATATATACATGAGAAATATCATCATATACTAGACAAAAATGATATCGCCAAAGTAGCAAAGCTAAGATTTATCATTCCTCTTACCTCCTTCTTGAGCAACATCATCCAGTATTGGAACAATGCCATTTGTGACCCGAATGTTATGAACTGAAACACCAATACTGCCTTCAGATTTGCTTACAACAGCACACTTTTGGAGTGTGGCCTTGATGCTATCATCTTTCATGCAGATAAGAAAGCTCCTAGTAAATAATAATACTAATAGGACAATTAGAGTGAGTTTGTGTAACCCCACACCTTTTGACCCTCTTCTCAATTCAATCAATATTTATCTAACACAAGAATTCTTCGTTCATCCGATTTTGCATTCAACTTCCAGTTTAATCCTATTTTACCTCTCTATTATGCTTTCTTAAGATATTTCAGACATGTGTTCCAACTTTCCAATACCTTTATGTTTTGTTTTCTACATTGGAGGAGGGATCAAATAAAGGTGGCTGATATTTTTTGCAGAAAAAGACAAGGGATTGAATTTTTGTAAGGAAAGCAAATTAGTTATTATATTCTTAAGCTGTTGAGATCGAAAGTAAATTTAATTTAATCAATAAGTGTGATTAGTGGTTGACCATTTACATACATACATCTACCCTCTTGCTGCTTCGAGATTTAACCATTCCATACCTAAACCGGCTACCACATACGTTAACCTGAGAGACACAACAAGAATGATCATGTCTTTCAGAAAACAGAAGCGGGCTTCACACAGTTGTGATGCTCTAGCTGATACATCTCTCCACCGTGCACTGGATCATACTTGCATTTGTAGAAGCTGCAACAACAAAAATAATCAACACCCCAACAAGTCAAACGAATTGCTGATCCGAGTTGGATAAAGGTTTGGTTTTCGTTCGCTTTTACCTTCCATCCATCCCAATAATCACCACAGTGTTCTTCTCGTGTCCGAAAGCCACTACGTATTGAGTTCCTTCAACCAACCTGAATTGAGCCACTGACCACTCCGAGCTGAAATACTTTGGCAACACACCTATATATGTGGGGAAATAGCAAGGTTTCATGATGATGAGGATGACGTCTCAAAATGCTACCAACAAACTCGTTTGGGGTTTAGGGTATGTACCTCTAAGTAATGATAGAGATGTTGACGGTGACCAAGCAGGGTGAGTTGCATCAGGTGCCATTCGGGATGTGACCTTCACTTGAGATCCGGAGTTCGTTTTCAGACCGAAAACATGAACAGTTCCTTTGTCACTTGAGACAGCTAACCATTGGGCATTTGACGAGAAGGCCAAACTATAAATCTCAGCTCTATCTGCACCTCTTCTAAAACCTGCATACATCACAGCAAACTGTTATCATCTCCAAACTAAGAGAGACGGCTGAGAAACTAGTGGATTTATTACAAGCTAGACGAATCAAATAAATGAGGAATGTTAGATGGAATGCTACACATTTTCTTATGAGAACTGCCCATGCGAAAAAAGGGTGACTACAGTCAAAATAAATATGCAAGTTTTAAAGAGAGACAGTAAACTCTATGGGGAAAAACAACAGGGTTGCTTAGTCACAGATAGTAAGTAGTAAATACATAAGACTCTTGGCGAGTGATGATTCATTAACGATCTATAAAGTTTTCATATCATTGACATCACTCAGCCTCAGGATTATATTCATAGTAACATCTAAATGGGAGGCTTTGAGGTTAAAAGTGGTGCAGATAGAGCTGCTGAGATCTATAGTTTGGCAAAAATCAACAGATAACAGTGAAGAACGCTATAATGTGCCGAATACAAACAGGTTCAAATACGAACTCAAAATTAGTTGTGTTTAGGAAATCATCACACTGCACTCTACAGAACAGATTCTTCTTAAAATCAGAAAATCTTAGTTAAAAGGGTTTGCTTAGCCTACTAAACAGCTAAATAGAGCAAGGTTCTTAGAGTGCAGTGAGCTACGGTATTGGTAGGTAGTATTAGAATTTCACAAATTGAAATGCAAAAGGCCAAGGCTTTCAGGTGAAAAGAGTACCTCCTGCAACAAGGTGGCATCAGCAGTATTGAAGACCCGAAGGAGAGTACCCTTGGAACTAGCGGTAGCCAAAAAGTGGCCGTCCTGAGTGAGGGCAAAGCAAGCAATGCTGGAGTCATGAGCCATGATGAACTTAGTCGTCTTATAAGGCGAGTAATGCTCGAGGCGAACTTGGCGCTTTTGCAAACCTGGGCAAACCAAGAGCATGGAAGCAGCTCCCTGAGAAACAGAGCACAGACCCTTGGGGTTTGCAGTGGTCTCGATCTGGTGCAACAGCTTGAGGTCGGCGAAGTTGTAGACAAAAACCTTGAGGTCGAGAACGACAACAACCCGATCCCTCCGAAGGCGAACAGAACGAACATGAGACCTGAAAGAGAGTTCTCCGATGCATCGGTTGAGGTGATCATCCCAAATCATGACCTTATTTGGAGGATACTGACCACCAACCAAAGCCAATATGTTGCTTCTGAAAAGCATCTCCACAACGGAAACACCACCACCGCCACGATCATCAAAATCACGCCGGAAAATCTCGGTGAAGGGATCACAATTGAAGACACGGAAGCCGGAATCGGTGCCGACGGCGAAGCAACCGTGGTCCTGGTTAAAGGAGAGGTGGAGCAAGGAAGAAGGTGATGAAGTGGGATTGGAATCCTCAGAGGGCAGAGGCAAGGAGGAGAAAGAAGCATCAGAAGAGGTGGGAGTCGGGTCCGGTGGCCAAGGGGAGGCGGAGACGGTGGCCGTGGACTCTATGATGAAGATCCCTGGTGGAGATATAGAGAGGGTTTTGTCGCTTTTGCTTTCCGACGGCCGTCCGTGCGTGATTTCTTTTTTTTTTTTTTTACCCAAACTGAAAACAATAATAATACTTTTTTACCCTACTACACAACTTAAAACAGTTAAACCAAACCCCAAGTTAATTAATACGACTAGCCTATGAAACTTCAATTATTTCACAACTAGACCATTATTGTCATCAGATTACTATATCCTTAAGTAATAAAAATAGGATAACAAATTGTATATAATTTGAGTGGGTCTTTTATTTCAAATCTGTGGGTATTATTTGCAAGTAATAAAACTTTGGGTAGTGGTGGCAAAGCAGCAGAAAATATTCGATTCTTTTTTGCAATATACACTAATGAAAGGGGGCCCGGGAGCATAAAGTAGCTAGGAAGGAGGACCTACCACGTCATCAAATCAAAGTATCGTATTCCTCTTCTTCTTTTCTTTTTTAGTATTTTTTTTTTTGTTCTCAGCTGCAAAACATTGGAGGATTCGTCGCTAGTCTCTAGGCTTTTCTCGAGGTCACTACAGCAATCAAACAAACAAGAGCGCGTGTAGGATCATCATGGCAACCGGAGATGAGAAATCGGTGATGGTAGTGGGAGTCGACGACAGCGAGCAGAGCATTTACGCCTTGGAGTGGACGCTCGATCGCTTCTTCGTTCCTTACGCTCCCAATTACCCCTTCAAGCTCTTCATCGTCCACGCCAAACCTAACGCCGTCTCTGCCGTTGGTCTCGCTGGTCCCGGTACGCCTCTTTAATAATATTTCTTCGTTCCTTCTCTTTTATAATTTCGGCATGACATATCAATATATATTTGGTTAATTAGGAACTGCGGAGGTTGTGCCTTATGTTGATGCCGATTTGAAGCACACGGCTGCTAAGGTTGTCGACAAAGCCAAATCAATCTGTCAGTCCAAATCGGTACGCTCTCTCTTCTTGATGACTCTCTCTTATCTTGATTGTTAGCTAGTGAATTTTTGGTCCTTGTAGTGGATTTCTTGGACTAATTATCATCTTCTCACATATATTGATGATATGTATAATTGGACTGTCTTATAAAGATTCTGAGGTTTCTTGGTAATGTCAACCTCTACAAGAACATTCGAAAGCTTCAATGAAGCTCACTACTAGAGTACTAGTACTAGGCTTCTTTTATGAGTTTCTGAATCGTTATAGGGTTTGGTGTGCAGGTTCATGGGGTGGTGATCGAAGTATTCGAAGGCGATGCAAGGAATATCCTATGCGAAGTTGTAGATAAACACCATGCTTCTATTCTTGTTGTGGGCAGCCATGGATATGGAGCTATCAAGAGGTAATACATATATATAATTTCTCAGCCTTAATTAATTAATTACTTGTTATATAGCCTTAAATCATCAAACATAATGGTCTTGGTTGGGGCAGGGCGGTACTCGGGAGCACGAGCGACTACTGCGCTCATCACGCTCATTGCTCGGTCATGATCGTGAAGAAGCCTAAGATCAAGGCTTGAAAAGCCCGTTCTTTTCTTTATCAGTCAAAGCAAAGTCTCTAAATTCAGAATTACAATTGCAATAAATAATCCTGTAGCAGCTTGATGTAAAACAATTCAAGACAATATCAGTATTTGTGTGTTTATTACATACAATATTATGTTATTTTTTTCTGGTAGATTACCGTTCAATAATTACCAAAAAAAAGAAAACGTACATGGCTGCAAATCGGTGAGGAAAACACAGAGAGATTAGAGAAGAAAACAATTGAACTAAAGAGAAAGAAGAAATTGGTTTTTAAAAGTGAACAAATTAGTTTGGTTATTGGATGAATGTTGTTGGTTTCATCAGATGAATGGGATGGTTGGATAAAATATGATATATCTGAAATCTGAATAAACTAATTTAATAAAATTATCCACACACACAGTAAGAGAAAAAGAAAAAAAGGAAACGGGGGAGAGTCCAAACTCCAATGTCATTGTTGTCCGGTTTTGAACCACGTCATCTTTTAAAACAGGTCGGACGAGAAAGCAAAGGATAGATTTGTAAGAAGACCCCATCGGCGAGAAAGAGAGAGAGAGAGAGAGAGAAGGAGAATGATTTCTCAATTGATTTTTGTTTGACATTTTTTTTTCTCTTGAGAACGAGATTTTCGGATTTGGGTTACTGGTGGAGCTATGGCCGGAGCTACAGATTTGTGTTGCGGTGATGATCGCAGAATTGGTGACCAATCGGAGGGTGGATGTGGCCCTGGAAAACGCGGGAACGATGAGGATGGTTCTCCAACTCCTGTCGAAGTCTCATGCTCGATTTGCCTCGAATTGGTGCTCGACGATGGTACCAGATCCAAGGCTAAACTCCAATGTGGTCACCTTTTCCATTTGGGTATTTACTTTTCCCCTCCTCCACCTCTCATGCCTGATGATCTGATGAATCCATGGTTGCTTAGCTATTCTTGTTAGGATCTTTTGTTTAATTCTCTCTAAAATGCTTGATTTTGACGATAACCCGTCGTCGTTAAACCATCTAATGCTTGATTTTTGGATTCCAAAAGTATTTAAAAAGCTCTCTCCCCTTGCTCTGATTTGATGATCCCGTAATATGATGTCTATATCGAGTTCTGACAATTGTGTTTAGTATCATCTTGTGAACCGCTTTCTTCTCTTCTTAGAGATGTAATTTTGTGTGTTTTGTGGGCTGCTGAATTTTGCTTGCTACTTGCTTTTTTGAAGATTGCATTGGATCTGCTTTTAACATGAAAGGAGCCATGCAATGCCCTAACTGTCGTCATGTCGAAAAGGGTCAGTGGTTGTATGCTAATGGCTCTACTCGCCCGCTTCCTGACTTTTCCTTCGAAGATTGGATCCCCGAAGAAGACTTGTATGGTTTAACTTATCCCGAAATGGTATTATTATCCTCACTCCTTCCTGCAGCGATTATGTTTTCTTTTCGTGTACTTGACAACTGTGCTTTATCTCATGCAATCCATTGTTGATTCTTTCGACTATGTGAGATCGTTTACCCTAAAGTTGTGTGTTTGCAGCAATATCGGGTCCATTGGTGCCCGTTTGGTGAACTCGCTCAAGCAGGTTCTTTCGAGTAAGCCTACACCTTCCCATGATATTTTTTTATGTTACCTCTGTTTGCTATGTTAAGGCAAATATAATGTTAGCTTCATTTGACATTTTTTTTGCTGTGTGTTTCAGGGAACTGGAACCTGCTACCACTACAACATGTAAGTCAGTCAACGCCGATTGATCTCTCTATATGATCACTTTCATTATGTCTAGGAAACTGTTGATAATATCAGAAAGCATTTCTCTGTCCTTTAGACCATAATGATTTCCATGGACACCACGCCGCTGCTGTCAATCATTCGTATCTTGCTTACGTTGGACCGGGACCGAGAACTAGCGAGAACAACAACACTGATGATCATCCCTCCTGGATCAGCCACCCTAACGATCACTTTCACCAGCTTGCTGTTGCTCCCCAGTATCATCATCATCATCATTCCCCATCGTTTTCTCTACCGGGTGCTCATGTCGTTGATGGTGAAAATGACTCTTCAGCAGCACGTGGCATATCTTATCCACACCCATTTCTTTTTAGTCACCGGTTAGTTATTTTGAACTCCATATTGCTCTCAGACCTTTTTGCAGAGTGGTTTACAATATATTTTTTTTGGTTGATTTTGGCAATGTAGGTCTAATCAAAGAACCTCACCAGCAATTAACAGTCACCAAGGAAGCAGCAACCAAATGCGCGAACACCTTCATACACAACATCATCATGTTTTTAATCATCCGAGGCAACATCATACCAATGGTCCCACTCTCGCATCGCCTCTCATCTCTGTGTCAAGAAGGGGATTACCACCACCACCGCCACCGATGCAGGATCAGAACGTTGGATTCTTTGTTTATCCACCACCAAGCTCATCAGGTGGACACCTTGAACCAGAAACCGATCAATTTCATGGTTGGGAGAGAGACTGGTTTCCACATTTCCCTGTCCCTTCGAATCACCGCGCAGTCTCTAGCTTATGGCCGAGACACTACTGAGATCAGAAGTTGTGGGTCTGAAATCTGAAGTCGCCTGGAAGAATTCTATCAGGCTTATGAACAATGTATAAAAGAAAACTGGGGACTTGTTTGATGGATCAAAAACTTGTTTATGATGTAACTATAACTGGTTTCCAATGTACATTGTGAGCTTTCCAAGAATCGTTGTTGTTACTAATTAATTACACACAAGAATATTGCACGAGGCAAGGTGAACTGCTGAAGAATGTTCCACTTCCCACATAATTGAGGTGAAAAGGGTACATGTCTTAAGCGAGGTGTGTTGCAACTCAAAGTTGTTGAGAATATTAATTTCAAAAAAAAAAAGCAGAACATCAGTGGACAAACTGGAAAACAAACAAAGCGATCTGAGATGTTGTTTGGAAAAACAAGATACAAAATCTTCCCATGAACCTTTAAACATCATTGGATAAGTTGCAAACTGAAAAACAATGAAAGCGTTTTGAGAATCTGTATTGAACAAGATACAAATCTTCCCATGAACCTTATTAATTCTTCTCCGGAATCGAATGAAAAAGCATATATGGATGAGGATTGTAGACTAGTGATGGGTGTGAGTCCCATCCCCGGCATCTTCACCTTTCCTGGAAGCTGCTCTTAGTTTACGTTGCTCCTCCTTGTATATCCTGTTCCTTCTTTGAAACTGCAACAGGTGCATCATAACACATTATGAACCACCGACCTACTAGTTAAAAATATGCTCACTGCATCTTCATACCAATTTCAGTAGTAGCAACTGTGTTGCTTCTAGTAATACAGTATATTAATAAGAGAGCCGTGTAATTACAGAAACAGTAGCATCAAAAGAGAAGAGATTGGCCTTTATTTTAATTCGAGAAATGACTAATCTCTATATGCATACAGTAGATTTAAACGAAGAAGAAGACAAGCAGCAGAGGATTCTAAGAATCGTAATCTAGAGACTAGTTTGTTACTTACTCATAATAACTCGGAGTTGAGTTGGTAAATTACAGAACAAGAGCAAACAATCCATATGTCAATGAATTAGTAGAATATAAGCATTAAGGAAGCCATGACGAATTTGCAGACGCAGATGCATCTAAAATTCAAAAGAAACTAACTAACTCGTTTCCCAAATGATGGTTCGACCTGATCTAGAATGAAATTTGTCGACCATGGGATCTAGACATAAGAATCAGACTGATCTAGAAACGGAGAAAAAGGAATCGCGGGGTACCTCTTTGGAATGGTGGAGACACTCGAGGTAATCTTCACGGAGAAGAGTACAATCTTTGGGCTCTCTGCAATGAGACATACACTCACTGAAATCCATCCAGAAATCGTAGCATCTCCCTTTGTTTCCTGTGATTCCCCATCCCGACGCCATTTTTGTCCCTCCCAATTTTCCTCTTAGTCCAGAACGAAATGTTTTCGTCAAACTTCAACGCATACGGTTCGTGGTTCGGTTCGGGTGACCCGATCCATCCATCCCCTTAATGGACTTTCAATTAGTGTGGGCTATTATTGGGCGGCCCATTTAGTCTCTTTCTTTTTCTTGTTTTTTCAATTCTTTTTTTCATTGGCGGCATGGCACTTTTTTTCGCCCCCTTCCCTTAGTGGGACCCAGATGATTCGTGGCAAAATCTCCAGTGTGCGTGAAAGCACCGTACACCCGCACACGTTTGACTAGTCAGACTAAACTCAACGAATCAGAATTGAGAGCTCAACGCTTTCTACATAAAATGCTAAGCGTATGCGCGTCGCAGCGGATCAACGCTCCCAGAAAAACCCACTAAAAGCGTCGAGACTCGAGAGACGGAGGTGATTGACAGTACTAGTCATACCAGAGAGACTAGACTAGCCTCTGCTACTAGAGAGAGAGCAGTCGAGTTTTCCGTACGGCAACAATGACGGTTTCTTCACCGACTTCGTCTTCTTCCTCTTCGGAATCTTTACCTCTGCCTTCCTCTAACTTCGCCTCGCTTCCGATTATGGCGATGAAGAAGAGAATCGTCGAGAAAATCCTCGAGAATCGCGTCACTCTCATCGTCGGCGACCCTGGATGCGGTACGTGCCTCCTTTTGCCTTGTTTCTCCTTTTCTACTTCTCTTTATATACTCTGTTCTGTTACCTTCGCTCGGAGACGAGTTTCTCTAGTTATCTGCGTTTCTCTTTGGGTTTTTTTTTTTCTATAGAAATACTCTGTGTGCTCTTAGGGTTTCTTATTTCTTTCTTTTCTTTCTCGTAGGGTTTTTTTTTTTTTTTTTTTTTTTATGTATCAAACAAGATTTTGAATGTTTTGGGTGTTCATTTGATTTGTTTCTGTCTTACGTATAAAATCGGAATTAGTAAAAAAACTAGGGCCATATTTAGCTTCCCTGCGCCTTGAAACTTGTTATTATTGTAAAAACTGGATTTCCTATTCATCTTATCCTGAGTGTGGTTGGTTACTTTGTCCTTGTTTGTTTCAGGGAAGAGTTCACAAGTTCCACAGTTCCTTCTGGAAGCAAACATGGCTCCCATTTTGTGTACACAGCCACGGAGGTTTGCGGTTGTAGCTGTTGCTAAGATGGTTGCTAAGTCTCGCAACTCTGATTTAGGTGGAGAAATTGGTTACCACATTGGCCATTCTAAGATTTTGACCCAAGGGTAACTATATCATTTTCTTCATCTTCTACGTACCCATATTATACAACAGTGCCTCCTCTTATGTTTCTTCTATAGTTTTCCGGATAAATGCAGTCTGATTATATTTTGCTTTTTTTCTTCCCTTATTGATGACTTTTATGCAATTATTCTCTTCTTGTTGCATGCACTGCAGGTCGAAAATTCTCTTCAAAACTGCTGGAGTTCTGTTGGATGAAATGCTAGACAAAGGGTTGAATGCACTCAAGTACAAGGTTATCATTCTTGATGAAGTCCATGAAAGATCTGTGGAGTCCGATCTTGTTCTTGTCTGTGTTAAGCAGTTTCTCATGAAGAACAACGACCTCAGGTTATAACCCTTTTCCTTAACATTATGTACTTCCTTTAAGGTTCTTAAACTGTTCCACGTGCTTTTCTTTGCTGATAGAAGATAAGTCAGTTTTACACTATTCCGATTCAACAGTGTTATTTACCTACAACGTTTGTATTGAGAGGTCACGGTGATGTGATATTTTTACAGGGTGGTCTTGATGTCTGCAACTGCTGATATAACGAGGTACAGAGACTACTTTAAAGAACTCGGCAGGGGTGAACGCGTTGAAGTAGTTGCTATTCCTAGCCCTGACCAAAGAAAAATCTTCCAGAGAAGAGTATTATATCTTGAGCAGGTTATGTTTTTTGAGATTTGGTGCTCTTTATGGGACTATCTGATTAATTTATTCTTTTTTTGACCTCAAGTCTGACTAAGCTAATTAATTGTGACACTGTTCGTGTAGCAGGTTGCAGGATTGCTTGGTGTGAGTACTGATTTGTCAGCTTACTGTCCTGGTCCAAGTCCTTCTTCAGCTGATACTGAAATCAAACCTGAACTGCAGAATCTTATTCATGATCTCATCTTATATATCCATGAAAAGGAACCAGACATTGAGAAGAGTATTTTGGTTTTCCTTCCAACATACTACTCACTTGAGCAGCAATGGTATCAATTGCAACCGTTTCACGCATCTTTTGAGGTTCACATATTGCACCGAAGCATTGACACCGAGAAAGCCTTGGCGGCTATGAAGATATGCAGATCCCGACGCAAGGTTTCTCTTTTAACTTTCCATTTTTCTTCTTCCTTGAGTGATGTGCATTATTTTTGTGTCCTAATGGTGAGAGGAACCCAACTGAAATCTAAATAACTAGAGCATAGATGTTTACAAGTGTAGGGTGTTGAATTGCTTGTGTGTTCAGACATCTTTTTGTTGAGCATATGGGTTAATTGCGCCCGCTGGTGTATTTTTCAGTAGCTGATGAGATGATAAAATTGTACCTTCCATCTCAGCTTCCCTAAATTAGACTTGAGGACTTATCATATTATTGTGGAGACATCAAACTCGTAATGATGCAATGAGTTGCAACTATCTTTTTGTGACTTCATTGATTTCATAGTTATATAAACTTTCCAAATTACTGTTATCAGGTGATATTGGCTACAAATATTGCGGAATCTTCGGTAACAATACCCAAAGTAGCGTATGTCATTGACTCGTGCCGGTCTCTGCAAGTGTTCTGGGATGGACTCAGAAAAAGAGACGCAGTTCAGCTTGTTTGGGTTTCTAGATCTCAGGTATTGCTGGAATTCACCATTTATGGAACAAAAAATGGATGTCCTAACTTTTGTTTCTTTTGTGGAAGGCTGAGCAACGTAGAGGGAGGACAGGTCGAACATGTGATGGTGAAGTGTATCGCCTGGTGCCGAGTGCGTTTTTTAACAAGCTTGAAGAACATGAGCCCCCAGCTATTCTTAAGCTGTCATTGAGACAACAAGTTCTCCATATTTGCTGCACAGAATCCAGAGCCATTAATGACGCAAATGGTAATAATGTTAGAATTGTTTAGACAATTTGTTGACTTCTTTTTAAATAGACGATGTCAAACTTGGGTTAGCTAATAAGGATAGTCAGGTTAGCTAGGTCCTATGCCACTGCATAAGTACCTATCACATAAGTTCCTATTATATGTTCATGTCTGGTGTACTCTGTAGATATGGTTAACAATGAGGTACCTTAGATGAAGCTAATGGTGGGAATATTCATTTCGTTATTCGTAAAGAGTGAGTGCATATTTGCTTTAGAAATACAATAGATAGAATCTAAAAGATAGTATCCAAAATGTTTTTGCGTCTAGCTAATCAGACTCCGTCAGTTGAACTGAGTGTAATTCTTTTCTATATCTTAGCGTTGCTGGCAAAAGCTATGGATCCACCAGAGCCAGATGTCATTGATGATGCATTAAGTATGCTATTAAGCATACGAGCATTGCAGAAATCGCATAGGGGTCGTTACGAGCCCACATTTTATGGACGGTTGCTTGCTAGCTTCCCATTGTCCTTTGATGCATCTATTCTGGTCGTCAAGTTTGGTGAAATGGGAATGCTAAGAGAAGGGATTCTGTTGGGTGTCCTGATGGATACCCAACCGCTTCCTATCAGTCATCCTTTTGGAGATGATTCACGGGTATGTCCTATTGGTGGATTTATCTGCAGTTCTGCACGTCTTTTAGATCATGATCTTAATCATCTACTACCCCTATGTCTTCTTTAACAGTTTCTAGAGTATGTTGACCACTATTTTGGTGGTAGCAAGACCATTTCTGGTGGGCGGAGGGAGGTGGTACTCATGGCAAACTTTTGTGCTTTTCAGTTTTGGCAGCGTGTCTTTAAGGTAAATAAAATAGTTTTGCCATATTCCCAAGGATACCAGCTTCTACTCTTGATGATCTTACCAATGTTTCTCTCCTTGAAGGACAAGCATCGTCTTGGAAACTTGAAACAACTTCTGTCAAAAGAGAAAGATAAAGATCCCAAGTTGAAGTTTTCTGAGATGGAACAAGAATGGTGTGGTCTCCACAATATTGTCCCGTCATCTTTCCATCATGTGTCTGAGATGTGTAAGTTCATGGCACTTCTTCGATTCTTTTTTATGGCTTTCCCATTTTACTCATGAAAAACATTTTTAGAGACACTTAAACATGCTAATAGCCCGTTTTTAGTTTCTTCCTTTTCTTCTAACCTTTAACTAAATTTTGCCTGTTTTACAGATGAAGATACACTTGGCTCATTTCATCGTTTCAGACCTCAATTCATCAGTTCTTCTGATTCTCTAACAACCTATTACAATCCAAATGAATTTGATCACACATGCTATATTGAGTGCCAACCCAGTGAAGATATATATCTACACTCTGAGGAGGAAAATCAATCACCTCCTGAAGTAAGAAAATGTGTATCGGTGCCGTTTATTCCTCCTAACGCATTCCAAGCTAATGCTATTGCAAAAACCATGGCCAGCATAATCAAAGAGGTATTCATTTGCCAACCTTGTCTCGTGTATTTAGTATTGGCGTACATGCTTTTCAATCTTCTCATTGTGTTCAATTTTTCAATGATAAGAGTGCGAGAGCTGGAAACAATGTTTCTTCTTTACAGCATATTGATGTTTTACTGTTTCCATTTGCCATAGATAAGAACTCAGGGCACACCATCTGAATCTGAAAATGACCATGGAGCAATCGAACCTGAGGATTACATTGAGAATGGAGAGGCCCCAGTCTGTGTATATTTCCTGAATGGATTTTGCAACCGTGGTGACCAGTGCACGTTCAGTCATACTCTTCAGTCAACAAGACCAGCCTGCAAATTTTTCGCGTCATTGCAGGTGCATTACGTTACCATTCTAGTTAGGGTTATCTTTAGTGTCTATGCTAATTTTTCGGTTTTGCAGGGGTGTCGATATGGAGAATCGTGTTTGTATTCACATGTCATGCAAAGACGGACAAAATCATACTCTCCCCCTCCCCAATGCCTTCCGGAAGGAGATGACTCTTCCAGATCGCCTCTGCTGGATTTGTTTCCAACTTCTGAGGGATGTATCCTTGTGTTTGATGACTCTGACATGCATTTCACATCAAGTATAGCCAATAGGTATCCGTCCTGGAGGATACTCTCCACATCATCTTCATCAGAGACGCTGTTTTGTGATTCATCACTTGCCGACACAAGAATCTTCTGGGGTCTGAATCATCCCTACCAGACCATCATCTCAAAAGCAGGAGGGGAGAACCCAATCCCGTGGAAGGAAGTGAAATGCGTGCTGTGGTTCCTTAATCCAGAAAGCTACGCTGAAACTCCTGAGAAACAGAAAACTATTCTGCAGAATTTCTTCGAGTACATGGCGATCAGAATACTCGGTGATAATCTTTACGAAGTCCGAGTAATTCTCACAATGAACAACGTCAGATTCTCACTCTTACAGGTAAAAATGAAAAGTCTTGTTGCATCAGCACTTTGATTGTGTATTTATCTACTCCATTCATCTTATTTTGTGCATTTTTTTTGTTTTTGAAGGTGGAGAAAGTAGCCAGAGACAGCTTCTTCTTCCTTGGAGAGTCTTTCCCACATAACTCAATAATCTTTGGTGAATTGCCAGAGACATTAACCATCCAGAAGCCTATGCTAGTCTCCAGACCAACCTCTTATGTCTTTGATCTCCATCCGCCTACTGACGCCCAGTTTGGTGACTGCACCTCTCTTATTCACAACAGATGATCTCTTACGTTAAAAAGGAAGGAGAAACAAAAACAAAAAAACTCTTTACCTTTGGTCTCTGTCTATATAGTCATCATAGGTCTTTATCGCCTATTTTCTATCCTAGATCTCCTCTAGTCTCATCACGAACGCGATGATGTGAATGGCCATAACCATATGTTTAGACCTTTCAATTCTTGTGGTAGGTACTAATTAACGATCTCTACTATTCTATTTCTATCTGATGTCATATTGGCTTTTATTTGAACCAGACTCATAACTAACCCTGATGATGTTTTTTTATACCAGAAGTAACGCACGTAAAAAAAATGTGGTTAGGTCGTGAATTTGGGTTAACATCACTGGCCTCATTCGTTTTTAATGCAAACACACATCATAATAAATGCGAATTAACCGGTTTAGATTACGATATTGGAACAGGTCCTTTTTTCTTGTTTATTGAATGAAATGATTTAGACCCCCCAGGTACGCTATTATTGTAAAAATGAAATCCACGTCTCCACGTTCCAATAATAATATCTTGTAAATTTTTTCCTCTTGCTTAAAGAAAAACAAGAATCAAATTCATAAACATTTAAATGATAAGGGGATCAAAATTAAGCTTAAAGAATTACCAACTCCAAGTGACTTTTGATACTCTCTTTTTTTTTTTTTTTTTTTTTTTTTTTAACTTTCATTATTGCTTCTCACCTTTATCTTGCTTCCTCGGCAACCCTCTTTTGGTTAGCACCTCGTATATTCAATCATCAGAGTTTAGAAAATAACTATTCATGCTAGGTCCTCTTATTGTTTTACGAAACAGTATCAAAATTTATACTCCCATAGATAATTTTGTTACACATGCATGTATCTAGTTTTTTAGGAGGTAGTGGTAGCTTTTACACCTTTACTAAAAATAGTAAAAGAAAGAAAAAACAGAATTCAAAACAAACACCATAGCAATAGCATAGATGGCTGATTAAATCCATCGATATAACGCTTAACCGTTTGTAATGATTACTACAAGAGAACGAACCGCCTGATATACTACTACTCTTTTTTTTTTTTACCTCAAAAACTCCATATTTTATTATAAACTTAATTTTCACGTCCTAATTTAAAAAGGTTAAATGTTACTCACATAGGCTCCTTATATAAGATATAACATCTCTCTATCTCTCTCTCCCTCTGTATCTACTACTAAAACATCGTCCCAATTTCATAAAAAGTAGCGTTTGGATCGAAAATTTAAGAAGATGACTTCTTCATCTATCACGTTTACTCTTCTTCTTATTCTTCTTCTTGTTATTGCAGTAAGCGCAAATCCGTCGTTAGCCTCCAGTAATAGGAACAACACAGAGGACAGCGTAACGCGGTACAGCACATACGTAAGAAACGCGTGCAGCGTAACGCAGTACCAGCGGCTCTGCGTCCGAACGCTATGGCCGTTTGCAATCGTGGCGAGAAACAAGACGAGCAAGTGGACGCGAGCTAGCGTGGCGGTGACGATAACTGACACGAAACGGATCTTGAGAATCCTGCTCAAAACGCGGGGTTCAGCGGCGGACGAACGCGAGAGGATCGCGTTATCGGACTGCCGTGAGCTTTTCGTGGACTCATTGGACAATCTGTACAAGTCACTCGCCGTTCTCCGGACACTGAACGCCGACGAGTTTCAGCGGCAGATGAGCGATCTCGCCACGTGGCTGAGCGCAGCGCTCACGGATGAAGACACGTGTCTCGATGGGTTTGAAGAGACGTCGAGCAGATCATGGACGGTCAGGATGGTTCAGAGGAAAGCTACCAAGTGTATGCAATTATGCAGCAACGCTCTCGCTCTCCTCAACAAGCTTTCTTACGATGGCTTGTAATTTACTCCTCTGTTAATTACTTAATTATTTCATTAGAACTTTATACAACAAATCATACAAACATGTTGTGATTATATATATAATATGATTCACACAAATTATCATGAATTTATGATTTCATAAATATTGAATTTCCAATTGGCCTCGGTTTATATTATTTCTTTTCTGCAAATGTCTCTTCTTCTTTAAAAAATTGTATCGAACTAATTTTTGTTGTTGTCAGTCCCTAAGTTTGATGACAAGTATGATAAAAGAAGATTTCAGGAACACTATATTTAATGCTTTGTTATTTATTTATTGCACAAGTTTATTTTCTTCGTTCCACAACCACAATAAATAATATGAACGAATGTATACATTATATTCATTACATCTTTTTTTTGTTTATATAAAACAAAATGATTGAGAAATTAGAATTTTTTATTTTAGCGGTGTCCAATTGATTTGTGGCAAAAAAAAAAAAAAAAAAAAAAAAAATATACTGTTCTGTAGAATTGGAATGTGGACATCACAAAAATGTCAATTATTGAGGCGAACAAAACTCTACTGTCTACATTAATATAGGCTTATAAGCCCAAATATAAAATTAACGGGTTTTAATAGTTTATATACGTAGGCCTACATTTAGCCCAAGATGCCTCAAACAAATTTATCAAATTATCTATCAATCATGTAATTAAAGCCCGAGATGGTTCTGAAAATAATGTTATTTTATTTTTTAGAAACGAGAGAAAGGACAAAACACTAAAACCAGCAAAGTTCATGACGTACGTAGTTATTTGTCTCCAGTCTCCTTCGTATTATGTACTGTATTACAAATTGATGATTATCGGATGTTTTTCTAAATGATGATTACATATATTATATGTGTTGTGGTAATGATTACATATATTATACGTGAGTCGTGTGACCAAAAAATAGTACTACTATCATTAATACTAGTTGTTGGGATTCTTAACTTATTAGGGGATGCAATGCAAGTGAGTTCAATGAAAGCGTATTCAAGAATAATAATTAAGACGTACATTGCACATAATAATAACTACTACTAGTAAGAGTTTTTTCAGCTAACTAAAACTAAACTAAAGCAAAAAATAATAATAATATCTATAAGCGTTGTTGGCTCGATCGAAAATGGAGAGTGCAGAAAACGTGGGAAATAATAGATGTACATGTGGCGTTACCTGGCTCAACGTTGCTTCATGACCAAGTAGTTTAGTCCCCCCCTTACCTGACGTGCGTGCGACCCTCCTCCTCTCTCGTCGTCGTCGTGGTCACTTTCGTCATTTCCTTTGTTGTTTTTTCTTGTCTCACTTTTCTCCCTTCTTATAGGTTTAATAACTTTAAACAATCTTAAAGTAAATTAGAAGAATAATGGAACTATAAATTCGTCTTTTTTTGCAAAACAAAAAAGGGTTTAGCGTTGTATTAGACTCTATATTACTCAGAAATAAAATGGAGATTATGTTCTCTTTTAATACCAAAACACAACATTATTTTATATTTACTCCGGTTATTGTAGCATTTGCCATTACATTATGTTTTTGCTTATTATTTTATGCTGAATGTTAATTGCTCTCGTTTCTACAAAATTAAATTAAATATATGTTTGTCTTCTTCCATAATTAACTACAACAAGTTTCAGTCCAGAGATGCATGATGATCAAAATTGTCAAATATGCTTTTTTAATAAAAACTGTCAATAAACGTTTTAGTACGAGAATATTTCATAAACGTAAATGTGTATATTGCTTATGTTAGGTGAATAATAGTATAACTAATGGTGGCAAACAAAAAAATTAAGAAAGAAAATAAATAAATAAAGAACGTTGAAATCACTCAAAGTTTGTCATCAAATTTGGCTTTGCGTGAGACAAATTAGGCGCTTATTGACTTTCTTAAACTATAATACTGCTTTATTATTATTAACTCTATAATACTAATTCATAGACTTAAATAATAATAATAATATCGCGTTAGATATTTTTTTTATGTGTTATTGTCTACAGTTTCCAATTCATAAATTTAAAGAAAACTTAATTCATTTGTTCTTAATGACAATGAATACAAAAAAAATTATATACTACCAGTAATTAATTTATGCCAAAAAATCTCTATATATATATATATATATATAAACAAAAGCAAAGAATAATGTGAGTAGTTGCCAAAATCTTAAAAAAAAAATCAAAATTATTTAATTAAATTCAATGATTTTGAAACAAATCATTAAAGTTTGTAGTAAAAGACAACAATTATTTTTTTTAAGGAAAAAAAAACTGTAATTTGGTCAAAGAAAAGAGAATAAATCAGTGTCCGTTTTTTGGAAGAATCCGTTTACTTTTCAAATCTGAAAATAAAACGCCTTAAAGAGAGAGAGAGAGAGAGAGAGAGAAGAGAGGTAAAAAAAAAGGGGCAATTAGCTGTAATTAACAGTGAAGAAGGAGGGCTAATTACTAAAATATCTCTTTCTACTTAAATACAGAAATATCCCTCAAACTCTCTCTCTCTCTCTCTCTCTCCCGTCTAAAATATCAAAAAAGTCGACTCAGTCTCCGGCGACTCGGAAACACTCTCCGATTACTTCTCTCCTCTCTGATCTCTCATTTCTCTCTCTCCCCCTCTTCTTCGATCTCTTTATCCCGAACGCTGATTCCTAATTTGATTTCAATCGAGGAACGAAGATGGCGTCTGAGCTCACAAACCGGCGTCACGAGATTGAACAACGAGAAGAAGCGGAGTCTTACTACCCGAGGCCGATTAAGCCGTGGTTCGCAGCGATTCGTCCGATCCGTTACATGCTCCGAGAACAGAGACTCATCTTCGTTCTCGTCGGCATCGCAATCGCCACGTTAGCCTTCACACTCTTCTCCAAATCGTCATCATCATCCCCGAGCCAACCCATCCCTTACGACGACGCCGATCCTCTCCCCGGTTACGGAATGCGATCGTATCATCCCACCATCGAGTACACGAGCCGGATCGGATCGGCGGGTGGCAAAATCCCTCTAGGTCTAAAACGCAAAGTGCTAAGAGTCGTAGTTACCGGTGGAGCCGGTTTCGTCGGGTCTCACCTGGTTGACCGGTTGATCGCAAGAGGAGATAACGTGATCGTCGTTGACAATTTCTTCACCGGGAGGAAAGAGAACGTGATGCACCATTTCAGTAACCCCAATTTCGAGCTTATCCGCCACGACGTCGTGGAGCCCATCCTCCTCGAGGTTGATCAGATATATCACCTGGCGTGCCCTGCCTCACCTGTCCATTACAAATATAATCCCGTCAAGACTATCAAGACCAATGTCGTCGGTACGCTCAACATGTTGGGTCTAGCCAAGCGAGTTGGTGCCAGATTCCTACTCACCAGTACCAGTGAGGTCTACGGAGATCCTCTTCAGCATCCTCAGGTCGAGACTTACTGGGGCAACGTTAATCCCATCGGTATATTCTCTTCTTCTATTCCCATCATCGGCTCTCTCTCTTTATTTCATTTTGGGTGTGTTATAAGCGGCGCACGTTAGCAGATATTATTATTATATACGCTCTCCGCTCCTCTCAGATCTGGCCAAAACCATTTGAACAGTAAAGTAGTGGGCTCCGTTCTATCGTACGGCTCTGAGACGTGTATCCCATTATTTTTTTGACGCTTTTAGCCCTCCCTTTTTCATTCCTTAGATTTTTTTTTTTTAATTTTTTTTAATTTCCGTTCTGGAGTAGTAGATGGGAAAATTGTGTTGTTAAATTTCATAGAGACTGTGTGTGAGTGATAATGGCAAATTGGAACAGGTGTTCGGAGTTGTTACGACGAAGGGAAACGTACGGCGGAGACTTTGACCATGGATTACCATAGAGGCGCTAATGTTGAGGTTAGGATTGCCCGTATCTTCAATACTTATGGCCCAAGGATGTGTATCGATGACGGTCGTGTGGTTAGCAACTTTGTTGCCCAGGTCCGTTGGTTTCTTTCTTTCTTTCTTTCTAATGGTTTATAATATAAACGAATCAATCAATGACTAACTTGTAGTATTATACTAGTGGTGGTTAATTTAAGAGTAAATGATGATGATTGTGTAGGCCTTAAGAAAAGAGCCTTTGACTGTTTATGGTGACGGTAAGCAGACAAGGAGTTTCCAGTTTGTCTCCGATCTGGTAAAATTCCTTTTACTTTTTCCTCCTAAACTTCATGATTAGATAAAAGCAAGCAACAGTTCTATTCAATATGTAGCCCCTACTATACTGCTTCAAATTTTGCCAAGACAACATCATCTTTTTTGTTATTCAATTGTTACTTTCGTGGGGTATACTTCAGTTTTGGCATGGTAAAAAAAAACAGTCTATCTTGATAATGTTCAAAGATATATATAGTCGGTACATACAATAAGTGGTAGAGAAATGATCTTTGGAGTTTCGATAGGGAAGTCAAAACCACTTGTATATTTTTGTTATTTACAATTTGGCAGATATTGCAATCTCTCTAGGATATGATTTGTGACCGAGATTCACTAACTTGAGATGAAAATGGATAAATTACCTGAGGCCACACTAAAAAGGCTTTAGTTGTATACAATGTCACATCAACTCTAGGGATGGATGGGTATCAATCAATAACATGGGACCAAAAACACATCTCTCAGATACCATTGTCCTTTCTTTTTGTCTCTCTATTACCTTGCATTGTTGTTTATTATTTGCCTACTGATGAGCTTGAATGTGAATATTATAGGTGGAGGGTCTGATGAGGCTGATGGAGGGAGAACATGTCGGTCCATTCAACCTTGGTAACCCTGGTGAATTTACCATGCTCGAGCTCGCTAAGGTTCACCCTTTTCTCTTCTTACATATATTTATATAATATGATATGATTTCCTAAAGTAAAGGCATCTGACCCTAATGAGTGAATTGGTGATGTACAGGTGGTTCAAGAGACCATTGACCCGAACGCAAAGATAGAGTTTAGACCAAACACAGAGGACGACCCACACAAGAGGAAACCAGACATCACAAAGGCCAAAGAGCTTCTTGGTTGGGAACCAAAGGTGGCTCTACGCCAAGGACTCCCACTTATGGTCAAAGATTTCCGTCAACGTGTCTTTGGCGACCAAAAGCAGGATTCTTCCACCACCTCATCATCAACAGAGTAATTTGTAGCCCGCTTTGCCTCTAGAAGACAGACGGGAGAGGAGAGCCTCGTTTCTTTTCGTTTTGTTTTTGTTTTTAATTTTGATTTCCATTTTGCCATTCGCGGCAATGTAGTGGAGATTGGACCTCACACCAATTTTAAACTTTATTCTTTTTTTTTTTTTTTTTTTTTTAATATAATGCTATCACTTAAGTCTGGTCATCTGGTGCTTTGGACAATGCGAACAGGTAAACTGACCACAAATGAGAATTCGGGACTAACACCCCTTAAAGATCTTTGTCAAGTTGAACATAAACGAAAAAGAGACTCATAAGGTGTTTGAACTTAAAAAGATACTACTACTACCTACAAGAATTTATCACTTTCAGCACAAACAAAGTAACATACATGCCTCTTAAGTGTCTTCTCTTTTTCTCACTTTGGATTCCTGAGGACGATAATGACTGAATCTCCACGTAGAAACATCTTGCTTATGAAACGATCTCTGTTGACCGGAAGTGCCTTCTTCTTGCCTTTTCCAGTTTTCGGAACCTAAATAAAAACAAGGTTCAATCGAGAGGCACACAAACAAAACTGATTTCAAGAGGGAATTTGTTTACCTCAGTCCACATCTCTCGGACATTTTCAAGAACCATGTTGCAGTGTCTGTCAAATGCCCTCACTCGCCCAAGAAGTTTCCTGTTGTTACGGCAATTGATCAACACCTGAACACAAACTTGACTTCGTTAAGAAGCTCCCATTTCAACCACTCTTTCATATGCATTGATTGTCTTACTCATAACATATTATGGCTTATATAAACAAGGAGTTGTTACTAAACGAAGCTCAAAAACATCTAACCTATTCAAAATATGTTTTCACATACAACACTATCTACACATTTGTCTAATGAAGCAGAAGCTCTCAAATACCCCTCTCCACCTAGAGATCTCTAATATAATATACCTGAGTGTTATTCTTGACGCTCATCATAAGAACAGAGAGTGGCCCAGTGTTGAATTCCTCTTCCTCGGTCTTGCCCTGCTAAAGTAAGCACAGTATCAAGCATTATGACTAGGAGTAACATACATATGAGAAGATAATACAACAACTCCTAAGAGTACCACCAGGTAAGACGATGAAATTTATAACAGTAACAAATCGAATTAAGAGATGAAAAACAAACAAACAAACAATTCTCTACACTAAATCGCTCAACGGAACAAAATAAACTCAAGTGAACATCTATAGTGACACGGGTTCAGCAAGACTCAAGCAGTAACGAGTAAGGTGATTGCCGAAATAGGGAAACAGTAGATGAATTTAGGGTTTATGACAGCGACCCGAAGCTTATTGATAATCGATAAAAAGCAGTATCGAGAAGAAAGCTTACATTAGTATCCTCCTCCATTGGCTTACTGCTGTGACGAATCAAGAGAAAACGCAGTGTCGAATTCAGTTCCATAAAAAGAAAAAAAAAAAAAACGGAGACGATGCTTAGAACCAAGACAGAGATAAAAAGATACCTCATATTGTTTTATCGCGACTTCTTCTCGACCTAACGAAACGCGAAAGAGATTCAGGAAACCAAACCGCACAAGGAGGGAGATCGAAGAAATTAGGGTTTTTACTTCACCTGATGATAGATAAATCTCGCTTTCGTTTTCCACAGATCTCTCTCTCTCTCTCTCTCTCTCAATCAGGAAGAAGAACTCGAAACTACTTGGCGGGCCGGCGGTACAAGATTATTAAGTTAGAGGCCCTTTTCAACTTATTGGGCCTTTTCAATTTATGGGCTTTTTGATATTATTATAAGTTCTCTAGCCTTTTCCACCAAGGAAATACAAAACACACACAAATGTTTTTATTGCAATGTATGTTATAGTGATAGACATTTATTTAATAAACCATCATACGAAATCATCATATCTCACTCTTTTCTTTTACACAAATTTCTTGTTTTTATTCCTTGCTAATTTTAACCAGACGGCCACGGTTCAAACCACAAAGGAGATTCAAGTAGGGACGTTTAGGCCTCCCTTGACTGTTGTTACTAACTCCCTTAACCGGAACCTTCTGGATGCTCCTAGTCGTAGTGGTAGTAACTCTTATAGGAGTGACAGTGAGAGAGGCTGGGTCAGCGGTTCGAAGATCAAGCCATGTGATGATGTCAGCAAAAACGAGGTCAACGTTACAGTCAGGTTCACCTGACGTCAGAGCGTGCCACATCCCGGGATACAACTTGAGTGTCTTGTCCCTTGTGCTAGCTTTCTCGTACAATGCTTTGCTTATCTCTGGATCCGTCACTGTATCTGCTTCTCCGTGTAATACAAAGAAAGGCATTGTTATCTGAAAAAAGTCCAATCACATCTTGTCTTGATCAATAATCATGGGATCAAGAATTTAGGTATGTAATGAAGAGATAGACATGAACCTCGTGGAGAGTGTCTTCCAGGTTCATGCTTGTCCTGAGCATCTCAAGTGCTGTTTTAAGCCTCGGCTTTTCTTGATATATCAGCTTGTTGTTCCTTACCTGCATTTTTCACACACATCAAACTTTTTTTATAGACAAACAACTAATTTTTAGATGGTTACAGCTCCACATATATACTATACAACAGACCTCTTCTCGCTTGACCAGGTCCTTGAAAGCAGCGTCGATCACGTTTTTTGTTGGAACTATTTTCCATTTCGGTATGAGTTCTTCAACTCTAGTTAACACACTAATCACCACCGGGTGTGGCTTCACCTTCTCGGATATCTGCATATACATACATAAACAATTATACATCTGCCGCTTTCAATATTTTTATCTCCCTGAGACTCTTTACAATCTAACAAAGTTGCGGGTTTTTATTACCTTACACATTGGAGCAACAAGAATGGCGCCGTTCCAAAACGAAGGATCTTTTTTGTGAAGCAATAGGGTGACTGCACCTCCCATGGATTCTCCATACAAGAATCTGCCTTTCTCCATGTACTCCTCTTGCGCTGACGCATAGAGTGTAATCAGTCATAACTTGGGGTTGATAGAAAAAATCTCTTCTTCTAGTCTTATAGTTATGCATATATGTGAATGTTTATACCACAAATAGAGGTGTAGTAGTCGTAGCAATCATTGACAACGTTCTCAAACTTCTTGATGTAGCAGCGAGATCCCATGGACCTTCCATGACCTTCATAGTCCAAACCGAAAACAGCGTATCCGGCTGAAGCCAGTCTGATTCCGCATTCTAGAATAAAAAAAAACATGTACTATTCATTTTAGTTTGAGATCAGACCTCAGCTGATAGAATAAATTTTCTCAACCACCAAGCCATTCATTAGACAGAAGGTAATTTAATTTGATAGAGATGAATTTACACACACGCTAACCGAGGAGAGACCCCCCACTAAAAAAGAAATAAATTCCAAATTAAATTGTCTACGATCCTTCTCCAACCAAACCAACTAACCAATATAAAAAAGTAAGACTTGTTGACCTACCCGGTCCTAACACTCTACATGTCTTTGCAGTTCAAGAGGCATTTAAGAAGTATTACTATACAGACATAAATGTTGAATAGTTCTAAGGTCCACACTGAATTGAAGATGAAGATTTGTCAAGATCTGCTACTAATCAATATACTCCATATGTCTATAATATAACATCAAATGTAAATTATAGTAAAATATATATGCAGTGAAACAAATGATTTTTTTTTTTTTTTGTTTCATCAAATCCCAAACATAAATTGAAGATTTGAAACAGTTTATATACACAAGTCTATTGCGAAACCTCGTTCAGAGAACTAATAGAAGCTTGCTAAGAAAATGGAGATTGGTTTGATGTAGTTAATGCGGTGTTGATTAAGCATGCACGTACGTATATATGTGTGTATCAGACATAATAATATTAGAAGGAAGAAGAAAGAGTGAAATTAATACCTTTCATGAAGTCGCTACACTCCATACCGTAACCTGCAAAACAACAACAACAAAAAAAAAAAGATCCCACGCTAAAAATCTGTAATGAAAGGTGGCTCGTATAAGTAGGAAATACTTGAAACAAATATATACCATGGCAGAGGAAAACGAGAGCTTTGGGAGAAGAAGATGAAGGGATCCATCTACAAGCGAACACTTCAACACCTCTCGCATTTCTTATGTATTCCTGTCTCATCCAACAAAATTATACATATATATTGCATTCATGAATCTATCACGCTTTCACTCTCATGTTGTTAAACTACTACTACTACTCTCTGAATCTGTGAGGAACAAGAAAAAGAGAGAGAGATAGAGGAAGAGAGAGAGAACCTCGTGGTATTGGAATTCTGACGACTTTACGTTTTTCTGCGATTGACATGACCGGAGCGACATTGAGATTTGAGAGAGAGAGAGAGACAACGAAGGTTGGGGGATTTTGAAGGCGGTGTCACCAATTTATAAAGAGATCCGAGAGTGACACTATTTATTCTTCTTTAATTGAATGGAAAAAAAAAGCTGAAAAAACGTTTACTCATTATTTGTTTAATTGACGTCACTGAGAGCTTATGAGTTAGAGACCCATCATCAATTTGGTGAGACAAATCGACAAATGATGTATGTAACCTACTCTCATAAAGTCAATATAAAGCCTCTCTCTCTCTATCTATATATTTTGGCACATCCCTTTAATAAATAAGAGATGATGATACTACTTCATATGATGGACAAAAGTCAACAAAACAACACCATTTTTCATACATACGGAGAAAACAAATCTAGAAGAGTTGCACAAAAAAAAAGGAGAAAAGAAGATCATTTCACGTACGTATGATCCCAACGTTTGGTGACACCACTACGAAACGCGCATTGCAAAACGCTAATCCTCTCTTGGAGGATTGTTTCTTTTCCACCCTCTATCACTTCCTCTTCCGCATCCATTATCAATTCCAACTGGTCCAGAAACTTCAACTTGCTCTGCACTTTCTTCAGCTGAGTTTATATATATACAATAAGCAAAACATCCCGGGTCAAGACACAAACAAGAGTGGAATAGACAAAATGTTTTAATGTTGAAACCCAAAAAGAGTGCAGGAGACACCAAGGTTTTTAGTGTCGAAACCAACCTGTTGGTCTATTACAGTCGCAGCTAAATCTTCCATTTCTCTTTCTTCTTGATCAGCCAGTATTTTCGCCTGAGCAGCTGCAGCTCCTAAAGCTGTTGCCACAGACGCTCTTATCCTTAGAGCTACAGGTAGACCCTGAGGCCCGTCTGCAAATATAACAAGGATTACAAATCTTTAAGTCATCTTGAGCTCTCATTCTACACCCAGGGATGTATATTGGATCACAATACAAGTTACCTTTCTCTTCTCTCTGTTCCTCCATCTCCGTATCTTTGTCTCCATCAGCTCTGTGAGCAAAGTTTTGAAATTAGCCTCCACAACGACATGAGAAGCCAAGCCATAAGCAAATTGAGGGGTTGCAAACATCGAACCTGTCAACAGTGGAATCCGTGTAATCACCGGTGTCGAAAATCTCTTTTGGACATGAGGCTTCATCACAGAGAGCTGCAATTGCAGCTTTTGCAGCAGCAGTTGCGACAGATGGACCAACTTTACTTGCCATGGTAGCGACCTGTTGTTCAATGTGTAAAGATGTTATTAACTCCCGAAAATATATTTTTCACTAGAGTTGAAAGGGGTATTCTTTGCAACACTTAAAAGAAGAGAGGGATCCGAATGTTACACTCATTTGGAAAATAATGAACACAAGGGACATTGTTTAACAAAACATTCACCTGTTTCATAAGTGAACTATCACTGTCTGATATCAGTGCAACACGTTTCCTTTTTGCTGGAGGCCCATCTTCATCTTCATTTTCCTCCCTCGTCTCTGTTTCCTCATGTTCTTGAACATCAGTTTTCACCTGTTCTGTGTCTTCATCCTCGGTGGGGACAGCTGAACTGAGTCTTCCAGAAGTAGAACCCATCAGAAACTCTCCAAAGGGGAGCTCAATGAGTTTTGAAATGCAATCTAGTCTGCTCTTTGTAGAAACACTTTGTGCAATGAGTTCCCAGTCATCTCCATGTTTCAGGACAGATTCTAGCAAGAGGAGGGTTTCTTCCTCGGTCCACAGAGCTGCAGCTGAATCCCCAACCAACTTAAAGTCATCTGCAGCGTTGTTCTCCCCCCCATAGCTGCCATTCTTGAAACACTTTTCGCATATGTTGACAATACTCTGCCAACATCACTATGTCAGGAAACAAACCAGAGAGAATGGAAACATGCTGATCCATAATAATAACAAACAAGTCACCTTATTATGTTGATAGAAAGCAGAATCACAACGTTCAGCACAATGCCCACAAAGCAACACATCATCGGGCTTCTTCGAATCGCTGAAAACATCTGAATAAGAGGTAAGCGGAGGTAGTTTGACGCCACTCACAGTTCTTTGCTCAACAAGGGGAGGTGCGGTAATAGGCCTCAAAGAATTAGGGGTTGCAGTAACTCGAATACCAGCAGGAGTCCCTTGTTCGACCTTAGCATTATCCACCGACGACAAAGTATCGTTATCGTTAAGGGAAGGGGAGAAATTGATCAACCCCCACTTGTCGAGGAAGAGAAACACTTTTTGAAGCAAATTGACATCGCCGACGAGAAACTTGCGGATGCTGGTGAAGGTGAGCCTCCTGGAAGTGTCCTCTCTAAACTTATTGATGATGAAATCTCTGTACTCCTTGTAAACTTTGGGGGTTCTTGTGATTGAGCTCTCACTGAAGAACTCCTCAAATTCGCGTCTTTCAATTTCGTGTATATCATCCCATAAGAACCAACCTGTATGAAAAATCAAAACAAAAAACAGATCCCCAAATCAAACCCTAGAAAAGCAGAGGAAAAATTCTTCAGCAATACGGAAACGGTAGAAGAAACCCTAGAAAACTATAACGATGAGTTATATGCGATTGATTAAATAAAAAAAAAAAAAAAAAAGCTTCTGGTGATGAGCATATATAAGGGTGGGGAGAAAGAGAGAAGACATACTGGATTGAGCAGGGATGGTGTAGAGCTCGAGCTCTGCGCTTGAATCAATGGCTTCCATGCCCGTTACCCTCACTCTCCGATTCCCTCCAAATCACAAACACACAACACTCAGATTCTATTATCCTAGCCGACCAAAATCGTTGATGTGAGACCAAAGAAACGAAAAATCAAAAATTAGTTTAAGGGTCAAATTTCCGAAAACTCATACTGGGAACCTGGGTCAAATATATGAACTTAAACAGGGCCTAATTATATATCAGCCCACTTGTTTTCTCTTTACCCATTAACGGCCCACATGCTGCATCTTTTTATTTGTTAAACCCTCTTGCTTTCGGTTACATTTTGGTCTCACTCGTCTTATAATTTCGTGTCAATCTCACTGTTTTGTTTAATGACTCCAACCCCTAAAGACAAAATTTGCGAATTAAAGTAGTTTCTCCTTTGCAGAAAGATTTAAGTGGTTGACAGACCAAAACAATAAGGGATCCAGCATTTTGGAAAACATCGAAACTGAGAGTGACAACATTGATAAAAACAAGAGTTCAGCTAAAAAGAGAGTATTTCAAGAGGACGGCTAAACAAAAAAAGCTCTATTAGTTTTACGAATCCGAGCCAAAAAAAAGACACACACACAAAGCAATCCTCTCAAGTCATCCTTTGTGCTGCCTCCTTTGCAAGCACTCTTTCCTTGGCCTTGGTCTTAGCCTGGGACTTGGATCCCATAATGCCTCCTCCCCATTTTCTTCCTGTACTCCTCGTACTTGTCGTTGAAGTTAGCCTATAGACCCCCAAAAAAAAAAAACAGAACCAAGTGTCAAATTTCACAAGAGTATTATATGTCTCGCTGTCAAATTTCTGTTCTATTTGTCGCAAGAAAACTATTATTACCTTGATAGCCTCAAGGATTTTGCTGAACTCTAGCTTGTCCTCATTCTTGACAGTGGTCAAACACAAGCAAGCAGCAGTCTTTTGGTGGGACAACCTGAAAAGTAAAGAGACAAAGAAATTAAGATAAAACACTCCATGCTAACCAGAGAGACGTACAATAACACATACCGCTCCAAGACGAGATTTGCCCTTGACAATGCAGTACGGGACTTCCATCTTCCCTGCAAAGAGCAGGTAACCAGACAACCAACTCAAATGGGGTCGACATCATGAGCGATGACAACAAGTTGGGCCTTGTTCTGCTCAATGAGGGTAGGTCACATGGTTAAGGCCATATTTGACAACAATGGGCTTCTTAGACTCGGAAGGCTTTCCCTCAGCTTCAGCTTGAGCTTTCTTGAGAAGACGCTCTTTCTTGGCAGCTTTGTCCTCTGGCCTATACTTAAGAAGGACCTTGAAGAGGTTGGTGGCTGCAATCATCATCAAAAACAGAATATAGTCAGGCACTGAATGAAGAGAGAAAAATACACAAACATACCCAAAAATCGTCTCAATAAAGTTACCAGAAAATATACAAAACTGGGAAAATGTTTCAATAACAAATAAACTAAAAGCAGCAAGTCCAAAACAATGACTGGTGTTTGAAGAAGACATACCAAGATTCTTGTCAAGAGTCTTGGTGAATTGGTTAAGAGCTGGTGGGACCTTCAACCTCTGCTTAAGGATCCTCTTTCTGCCTTTGAAGACGGGATAGATTTGGGCCATTTGATGTAGCGAGTGAGATCCTTCTTAGGAGGCAAAGCTCCACCAATACCGAATTGCTTAGGCCTCCTCTCAAATAGAGGGTTAGTAAACTTTCTCCTGGGATACATCAGAATTCATAACACAATCTTCAGCAAGAAAACCCTTAGAAGACGAATAAGAAGAAGATAAGATAGAAAAGCAAAAGTAAGATCATAAATACCGTCTTCTTCTTGGCAGCTACCTTAACTCCTCTTTTAGGGGCCTAAAAACCAAAAAAAAAAAAAAAAAAAAAAATCGTGGACTAATTAGTAACCAAATGAACATCGGTGATGATGAGAAGAGAAAGACATTGCTCTATTATACGAAAACTCTTAGTAGAGAAGAGTTCATTAGCTAATCTATCGAGTACCAAAAATCCAACAAAGTCTAGATCCTAGGCATCCAGCAAAAGTTCTAATTCCAACATGAAAAACAATCATCTAGATCCAAAAAATCAAAAGTAAAGAGGGAAGATATGTACCATTGTGAGTCGTTCCTCCGAAGCTCCCAACTCCAAATGGGGTTATCTCTCTGCAAAAAGGGACGGCTGAGTCGAAAGAGGAGAGAGTATCGCTAAAACTAGGGTTTTGCCTTTTTATATACTACACCCACGGGATCGCTCAAATAATAGGGCTTCTCCGTTTTTTCTCTTCATTAAATCAAAATTACAAATATTACCCTCTCTCTCTCTTTTCTTTCTTTTGTTACGATCGAGTTACGTGGTCCGGTTTCTTTATACCACCGGTTCAAATTACCCAGTGATGTACCACCACAATTTGTTTTTTTTTTTTCATCTATAAGAAGAGATACATTTGTACTTTTGGATGAAATTGTTTTCGTCACACAATTAAAAAGTCTTGACTTCCTAGTAAAAAATATATGACGTATGGGGAGTTTATTATCAAATTTGTCTTGACCATTCCATAATAGTTTAGCAATTTAATCCAATTCACCCATGTTATAATCATACATATTTTTTGGTTATTTACGACTTTATGACGTCTCTTGGATAACATAACGAGAACGAGAGAACAAACACAATGTTTCGACTTCCTAGTTTACACTTTACACGATTGACACGTGATAAAGAAATTAGTAATTGGTAGATTGATGTCAATGTCAACATGATCTAAATTTGGTTAATTGAAAACCAAGCAAAAAAAAAGTAGTAGTTCAAATAAAATATCTCAAATCAATATTTCTGAGTTTGTATATAATAGGCGTCCCTTCTTATATAAAATATATATAGTTAGACAATTGTACTTGAGAACAGAACACAAACAAATGACTCACGTCAGGTCAGGTTTATATTATCTACTCACTAGGTTTTGGTCAAGTTTGAAATGTAAAAGCAACAAATGCTTATTGTAACTTTTATAAAGATGATGATGATATGAGATTTTTTTTTTTTTTTTTAATACGTTAGGGGTCTCAAACGAAATAAAAGATGTTTGCAATTCGGTCTATAAACCTCATCAAATTAAAAAAAAGTAAGTCCCAAGTTTGTTGTTAGTCAACAAAAAATCGCCCAACTATAAAAGAAACACGTGTCGGTCAATGTAAAAAGATTGAATCCTTGTTCGATTCAACAAATAATTGAAGAAGTGTCATGCAGAGATTAGGGAGATTGATTAGATGTGTTTTGTGATTGTCACCAAAATATAAATGGCTCACAAGTCTCCACCGCAATACCCAACGCAGCTTGACCGATTCCAATCAGCTCCCCTTCGTCTCTCCCCCTGATCGGCGGATTTGTGAATGCCGGTCACCGAGATATCCTCCGGTACGTCCGCATTTATCACTCTTCAGACAGATTCCTCCCCTCTCATGCTCTGTTTTTTTTTTATTTAATAGCTATTTTTGCCTGAGATTTGTTGACAAATTAGGGTTTTTGGCTTTCGAATTTTTTGAAAAGAACCCAACTCTTGTTTAACAGAACCCATGATGAAATTTCTAATCTTTTTTTTGCTACTGTTCCTTTGATCTGGTTTTGATTACTGTGGAACATGCAATTGTTATTAGTTTTGGTCTATGGATTAAATTTCGGATGAATGCCATGCGGATCCTTTGCAGTGTTTTCTTGGTTCGTGTTACGGATTCTCTGGAAAGAATTAAATCTATATTGCATGTTCCTTTTCTTACTGTAGTCCGATCCATCAGATTCTTAACCTTCTTTTTTTTGGTGTGCCAGATTCGTTTCTCCACTGAGAGAACAAGTGAATTCAGTTGACTTATCAGGGAAGGAGGGAGGTGCTATGGCCTCCATTCTTAATCAAACCCAGGAGTTGCAAGAATCTTCCAAGGTTATTGGGCATGTAAGATGTGAAAACTATTTTATATTCCCCGGAGAAAATACTTTGTCAGATGGTTTGAGGGGTGTTTTTGTATTTCCTTGCTCTTGCCTACTGCTTCATCGGTTTGTCTGCCATTACTGCACGCTTTTTCAAGTCTATGGAGAATGTTGTGAAACATTCGCGTAAAGTGGTTGCAATTGATCCCATTACTAATGCTCAAGTCATCACCTACAAGAAAGTTTGGAACTTTACCATTGCAGACATCAGTTTGTTGGCTTTTGGAACTAGCTTTCCTCAGATCTCTTTGGCTACCATCGATGCAATACGCAATATCGGGGAGCGTTATGCTGGAGGTTCTTGTTCTTGCTCTATGTTCTTCCTTCCTAAAATCCCTGTTTTTAACTTCAAATTTCGTTTAGTTCTTATATCATGTTTTGTCATATAGGTCTTGGTCCTGGGACACTTGTCGGCTCAGCTGCATTTGATCTTTTCCCTATCCATGCTGTTTGTGTCGTGGTGCCAAAAGCTGGAGAACTGAAAAAGATATCTGACTTAGGCGTTTGGCTAGTCGAGCTGGTCTGGTCTTTTTGGGCATACATCTGGCTGTACATAATCCTCGAGGTAAACTGCAATAAGCGGTCTAAATAGAATTCTGTTGAAGTTTCAGTGATGTGGTCTAAATCTCTGTTTCTTTTCACGTCTCACAGGTGTGGGTCACCAAATGTCATTACACTTTTGGAGGCATTGTTGACAGTATTGCAATACGATTACTTCTAGTTCACGCGTACGCCCAAGACAAGCGATGGCCTTACTTGTCGTTACCAATGTGGGTTTTCTTCTCCAGACAATAATATTAGTTTCTGCAAAACAGATTTCTACTTAAGACTGAACCTTTGTGTTTGTATTTGATATTTTAAGGTCAAGAGGCGATAGGCCAGAGGAGTGGGTTTCCAGAGGAGATTGATCAATCCAAAGATGACAATGATGTTCATGATGTGTATTCGGATGCCGCTCAAGAAGCTGTTGAATCGGGAAACAGAAACATAGAAACATTGTTGATATCTTCTCAATTCATTCAGCTAACAATGATACAGGTACTAAGTATGTGTAGGTTGTCTTCCTATTGATAAAGACCAGTTTTTTCGTAATTCCCAAATCCGTGTGACTCGCATAGTTATCTCTGGTATTGTTATAAATCAGATTTTCCCTATAACGAACACTTTTGCAGGGATCACCTATCATACAGTGGCAGATACTCCACCCAATTCCGCTACTAAGAAGGGTAAGGCGAAGAATTCTACTGTTTTCAAATTGTGGAAACATCAATTTGTGGATGCAATCACGGTAAAAATCTTCTACGTACCAAGTGTTTTTGTAGATTCTTCTATATCCTATTTTCGTCTTTTTGATTATTTAACTTGGCTCTCTTCCCCTTCTTAATCAAACAGTTGGAGACATCAGAATCAAAGAAAGTGGATAGCATTTATCTTAGAATCGCGAAATCCTTTTGGCAATTACTCCTTGCCCCTTGGAAACTTCTTTTTGCATTTGTGCCTCCTTGCAACATTGCTCATGGTTGGGTTGCTTTCATCTGCTCTCTCCTTTTCATCAGTGGGGTAGCTTTTGTCGTCACAAGACTTACCGACCTTATAAGCTGTGTCACTGGTACAGACACACACTCCGGTTTTGAAAACTTGAATAAGAGATGCAATGTTTTAGCGCTACAACATTTGAAACTCTTCTCATCTTGCAGGAATAAACCCATATGTGATAGCATTCACAGCACTCGCAGGTGGAACTTCATGGCCAGACTTGGTAGCAAGTAAAATCGCTGCAGAGCGACAACTAACCGCAGATTCAGCCATTGCAAACATCACCTGCAGGTAAAAATCTCGAAACTCCTTTTAAACAATCAAGATCTTTTCATGATCTTTTTGGTGATAATTTCTGCAGTAACTCGGTGAACATTTATGTGGGGATTGGAGTTCCGTGGCTGATAAACACAGTCTACAACTACTTTGCATACAAGGAGCCTTTATACATAGAAAACGCAAAAGGACTAAGCTTTTCGCTTCTGATATTCTTTGCGACATCAGTGGGATGTATTGCGGTGCTTGTGTTGAGAAGGTTGATCATAGGAGCTGAGCTTGGAGGTCCAAGGCTATGGGCTTGGCTTACTTCTGCTTATTTCATGATGCTTTGGGTCGTCTTCGTTGTTCTTTCTTCTTTGAAAGTTTCAGGCATCATATAGAATATAGAAGAAACAACAAAAGAGAAAAAACAAACCCTTGAGTAGAAGAAAAAGCCTTACTAGATCACACAGTCTCTGTTTTGTGTTATCCTTTATAAGAGGGGGTTTTATATAATTTATCAAAGTTCAAAGGCAGTTGGCTAAATAGGTGTTACAAATATAAAGCATATTGAACATGATTTTGGAGGCTTCATCTTTAGTTAGGAGGGTCGTACATATAAGAAGGAGTACAATTCCTCTTATTCTGCAGTTTTTTTGTTTAAACAGTGAAGATGCAAACTTTATCTAAAGTTCAAACAAAATTCTCAGCCGATTCCCTAATTAAGTGTTTAGTTAGTCGCAAATGGCCAAATACTTCAGATATTTACAGTAATGATACATTGAGGTCTTTTAACTCTTTTAGCTTCGTTCTAGTATAACAAATTATAGAGACTTTTTATGGAATGAGTATATGAAATGTTTAGAACAAAGGAAACAACAACTTGATTGAGCCAAAAAAAAAAAAAAAAAAGGGGTTACTAATTCATTCTCCATACTCAGTCTCAAAAGAGAGCAGTTAAGTCCTGTCCCAGATAGCATGTATGTAAATACACGGATACAAAGAGTAGGGCAAAAACCAGATGGGATCTACTTTTCGAATCACCAGAGAAGTAGGTTTAAGCAAAGGCGCCGGTACAGGCTGTAGCCGGACCAGCCTCGACCTGCGTCTTCAATGAGCTGTATTTCTTGGTTATAAACCTGTTCCAAGTTTGAAACACATCAAAGAGAGATTCAGACAAATGACAAATTCTACTTAGGGCCAAGTTAAGAAGGCAAGAGCTCACCTAAAGAAATCCCTCCATAACAACTCATACATTAACCAGTTGAGTCCGGTATCTCCCGATCCGTTCCTGAGAAAATCATTTCAAAGAATGGTAATTATCTTTACTATACCCTATATGGGTTTTCCCCAGAAGTGTTGTGTTTCGGAGACATTACCTCGGAGTTGTGGATGCAGAGATTGTTTTCTTAAGCTCATCGAACATGGAGCGAGGAGAGATGCTTCCCATGGCTAACCAAGGTGAAATCTTGCAAGAGAAGTTTGCACCAAAGACACTGTTGTTACCTCCTTTCTGGTTTCCCTTGCTCAACCGAGCCTGACACTCTGCCGCAAAGCTCTTTAGCCTAGTCAACGCCTCTGTCTCTCCTCCAACCATCGTTGGCTTCCCTTCCTGGTAAGAAAAGGTGTAAGAGAGCAGCAGACACATATTGGACAGAAGGAGAAACGTTCATTGATCCTATAAACAATTCATGGACCTTCAAACACTGTTTACACTTTATAGTATTTATCCATATGAGTCTGCCTCTTATAGAATTGGAACCAATTGGCTAAATTACGAACCTTTGACAAATCAAACAAGTATCCACCTTTTTTCTAAACAAACTAAACCTGGCTAGGAGATGAATGAAAGCTAGGCTAAGAAGAGATGAATCAAAGCTAAGCTAAGAAGAGATGAAGACAACAGAAACCTGGCTCGTTCGAGCAGTGGGGCTAATGCCGAGATCCAAAAGAGAAGGAATGTCACCAAGCTCAACGTCTCCTCGAGAGGGCAAGCTTTTGAATTGATCAAGAGCAGCGATGGTCTTCCTAATCTCCAATTTTTGGACTTTATCCTTGAAAGCTCCGTAATTAGATGGCAAATCTTCAATTTTGAAAGGCAAATCATCCAAATGATAGAGAGTGCTTCCCCAGAAGTATTTGACTTCAACGCCTTCCTCCTTCATGGCCGTCTCAATCTTGCCTTCCGCTTTAACCTCGTCGTGAGAGACTTCCCTGTGGGCATAAACGGCGTCGGCTCCAATCTCCTTGGCCAATTCGACCAAAACAGCTTCAGGCTTCCCGACGCGGACAACGAGATTCGAGCCTCTCGCTTGGAGACTCTTACGGAGCTCTGAGACCGACTCAATCAGAAACTGGGCTCGGAAAGGCCCCGTCTTGTCGAATCCAGAAGATGACTTGCCGTAGTCTCTAGGGTCGAAGCAGTAGACGGGCAAAACGGAGACGCACTCGTCATTAGCGGAGTTGAGAGCCTCGTTGTCGTGGACGCGGAGGTCGTTGCGGAACCAGACGAGAGAAGAACGGCGGAGAGCGGCGGCGGAGGAAGGATCGACGGGGCGGCGAGGGACGATGGAGAGAGGGGAGTGGAGAGGGTTAGCGGAGATGGTGGATTTGAAAGAGAATCTTGTGGAAGGTAGAAGAGAAGAAGAAGAAGAAAGAGAGAGATGGGTGAGGGAAGAGGCCTGAGTAGGGATCTTAACCTTGTTTGGATGATGAGAAAACAATCTGAGGAACTGAGTTGAGGTTGGGAAGAAGGTGACCAGAGAAAGAGATGCGATTGGTAGAGAAGAAGGGATAGTAATGGCGATTGGGTTATCTTCTTCTACTTCTTCTGGGTTTGCTCCCTTTTCTTCAACATTCTTCTTCCAATCCATTTCTCTCTGTCTGTGGGGAGAGTCAGTAAAGAAGAGTGTTTTTTTTTTTTTGTCTGAGATGAATTTGAGGGGTTGATATTGATAAGCCCCCTCCTCGATTTTCTTCCATTTTGTAACACTCAATTTTGGTTTTTTTTATTTTATTTTCGGTGACCAAAAAAAAGATTACAATATTTAACCAAAAAAAAGGGAAAAAACAAAAAAAACATAATTCCAAAGAAAAACCATATACTAATCGGAGTATTTAAATAGTCTTTTAGTTCAATAATTCTCACTGAAATTACATATTAAACAAAACAAAAAAAAGCATAACACCAAAGAAAAACCATAGAATATGAGTATTTAAATAGTCTTTTAGTCCATTCTCATTGAAATACTATTTAAAAATCTATATATGATTTGATTATGCACAACTCAAGTTCAAGTAGGTAGCAGTCGTTTATGATCTTCAAAATAAGTAAAAGAGCATGCAGTAGAGTAGTAGATTCCATCTTACAGATCATGGGACTCTCCATGTATTCCTTCCTGATTTATGAACCTCTCAATGTTAATGCGCCACATGTGCTGCTGCAAAAACCATCAACTTTGTAGGTCAGAATTGTATAACTTTGTAGGTCATTATTTTCAAACGAATTAATAACCCGTTTCATGCAGTGTGAAGTCGTATATACATCATCGACAAGTTCAAATTAAAAACACCCTCTTGATGCAACACAAAGAGCTCAGTGTGGGGAAGATAGAGCTTGAATCCTTTTCGTTTCATAGACACCCACCTACACCCCCTAACATGATTTATGAGCGAACAACTTCGAAACTCCAAGAAATTAATTGCACAAAACGTTAGTTAAGGATTACCAATCCCTTGGCCTGATGAGATCTTCATGCATCTATTTGGCTTATACACATATATATATAACCAAAGGAGTCTAATTCCAAAAACAATCACATACTCACACTTGTCACACAGACCCATCAACCTAGTATATATGCAGAAGATTAGAAGAATATAAAGTTTCAATCAACCGTTGAACTCATATATGTATATGATTTATCACACACACAAAGAATAGCTAGTTATGAACAACCAAAAAAACACTAGAGTTGGTAAAATTATCAGCAAGGGTTTAAATGAGCAAATAACATCATTGGGTGAGGAGCTCATGTTGGAGAAGGGGAGTACGTGCAAAGCACATGAGACGGATTTCGTCTTTGTTGGTTTGCACGTGCCCTGCTTCTCCAACGTGGAGATTCTCACCCGCATTTCCAAGTATGTTTGAGCTTTTGTAGTATGAGACAGAGCTTTGGTTATGGAAAAGCTTGTATATATAGGCCCAAAGATCGCATTAATGGAAGTCTCTCGCACGCACATACGTATATGTGTATTGTGTATGTGTTGGCGTGAGTGTGTTTTACGTAGGGCAAAAGAACCATGCCATGCCATGATGGCATCTCACGCAAAAGAAGGGTTGAAGTTGAAAAGTGATCTCAGAGCATGAAGAGAGCTAAAAGAAGCTAGGGCCAAACAATACCTTGTCTAATAACTACTGCGAAAAATTAAGTTCTGAAAACTTTTAATTCCATAATTTTTTTTTGTTGTGGGAGCTTGTCTGTCCTAAATTTCACTAACTCTACATAATCTTATCTAGGTGTACCAATGTATACCATTTTGTGTTATCGCTAGGATCCTATATGTAGCCGGTCACGCGTTGACAAGCAATATCTTATTAGCATCTACTCTAGGACATGTAAAAAATATAGGATCCGTATTCTTTGGTTTCGGAAGGATTAGAATTGAATTACGGGAGTATACCAAAATTAAAAGAAACTCTTCAAGTTCAAATATTGATTTACCTACATTTTATCTCTGTCAATTTTGTACTGTATTACATAAATGAGACCTTTTTCTATTTCTCAGTTAATACTGAAACTCTTTCATGATGATAAATGCCGAAGCATAGCAGAACCATTAATTTGAATTAATAACATATGTGTGTGTGAGAGAAAGGGGTCAAAAAGAGGAAGGTAGGTCGTCAAAGACTGTTGGGGGCAAAAGAAGAGAGGAATAATGAAAGAGTGCACGTAGGGCTTTGCGTGTTGTCCTTACTTTCTCTAACATAAAAACAAAGACACCATTCATAATATGATGAGATTGTAAGGTCCCTATGTTGATATTTTTCCTCCCTCTCACATTAATTGTGTATATATTATATAGTCTATGTTTAATGTATAATCCTCCTCAGGCCTGACATGGACTCAATAGGCAGTGGTCTTACTAGTTAAATTGTTATAGTAATTGTAGAGTCTAGCTAAGTGATCCACTATTGTTCAAGGTGTTTATTCATCGGACATATGGCCATAATACTAAGAGTATATAATTAATTTCACATTATGAAACAAATTGTTGTAGTATTTTGTTAGTTCTAAAACTTTGCATATCTACATACTAAAATTAGATTAGAAAAAAAGATGCAACTAAGAAAGCAAGCGGTGTGTGTGACCTGCAGACCAAGGATGAATCAGCAACAAATCTTTTGTCTTGTAAAAAGAGGAGACAGAGTCAGACAATGAAGTCATCACCAAATCTATAAACACATTAATGCGCTTACGTGTCCGTACGACACTCGTGCTTCCCGCTAAAGGGCTCACTCAATTACTGAACCATCGTCTGTCTAATGAATGCTTTTGTTGTTTGATAACTTAAATGCATGGAGTGTCCAATATATCAAAAAAAGAGTTCGCTCACTTAATTCTCTTGGCGCACGAGTTTGAACCTTTATCGTCGGTCACGTCAGCAACAATAAAGAAAAACAGCTACACAACAAAGACTTTTCTTTCACCAATCCAACATCACATAATGATTGCTTCTTGTTCTTCATTAGATATCCAAGAATTCGTAAGAAAATAACATTACAATCATCCATAGATTATAGAGAGAATACTTTTATTCAATATAATTTCGTTTAACCAGTCAAATTAACGGTCTAACACGTATCATGATTAGGTGCTTCCTCTTCTTCTTCTTCCTTTGATAAATGCTGCTTCGTTCTTTTGCATCACCATTTCCAATTCCAAATAGCAAAATTAATAAAACGTATGACCAATACTTTCTACTTCCAAAACTAGAACTAGAAGCTCTGATATCACGGGCTATATAGATGTATACGTTAATTCCATACTCGACTTTCATAAAAATAAAAAAAGAGTTTATATGATTAAAACCTTTGACAAGTGAAAAACAAACACAAACAGTTATATAGAGACAATGCGGAGATGGAAGACATTAAGTCTTGCGCCACCTACGAGAGAGCTTCAGGCGATTGATCGCTTTCCCCATATGTCTCTATTCCTTCTAAGAACTAAAAGCACAGGTCTTTCAGTTCAGAAGGTATCAGGATATCATAGCTATGGAAGGAAAGGCTTATCCATAACTGGAAGAAGGTGACATAAGCTTAGCTAGACAAACACCGAATCAAGATACTAATTTGTTTAGATGGAAAAAAGACTATTAAGTTAGAAGATTGTAATATTCTATTCTACAACAAAAACAATTTTCCTTCTTGCACAAACCATAGAAGAAGTACATTGACAGATACAAACATCTCACTGAAACCAGAGATCAAACGAACTTTGTCTATTTCTTAGCATACGTGATGAGCATCGGGTCCTGCTGAATCTTGAAACCTTGAAGTCCCTGCATTGCGACCGTTGACTGCATCTCATCTGCAAACTCCACAAAGGCGATTCCCGGTTTGGCTTCAACCATCCTAACCTCCTTAAACCCTTGGTACTGGCAGAAGAACATCTGAAGCATCATTGGAGTTGTCTCGTGAGGAAGGTTTTGGACAAAGAGGATGTTATTTGGCGGAGCTGGTGCCTCGGGGAGAATGGGTTTAATACCAGCAGGGTATGGTACTTGCGAAAGCTGTGAAAAGCGTGGCAATAAGAACAGTGATTAGAATTACAGGAAGAGCAACTCCCAAAAAGCATGAATCAAGAATAGAGTAAAGAAAAATGTTGAGATAACTCACAGGAGGTGCAGTTCCATAGACACCTGGATAGGCAGAGTTGGCCATGCCCATCTGTGTGGAATCATGGTGCTGGTCTTTCTTTTTCTTGCCTCCTGCTGTTACAAAGACGATATTTATTAGATGCGAAAACATGTTGTGGGGAAGCAAAGATATCACAAAGTCATGAATGATACACACAGTCAGCATCTCACATAGGATGTGAATAGTAATGATCAATGGGAGAAAGAGGGAATGAGAAACAGAGGAATAATAAATCTACATGTACATGTGCATCGCAGCAATGGTCGAAAAAGTGAGCCAAGCAAGCAATGAAAGAAAGAAAGAAAGAAAAAAACTTCAAAGTCTCACCTTTCTCCTCATGTCTTTTTCTCTTCTCGCGAGGAACAAATGTACCATCCGCCTTGGCAACCACATCTGACTTTGTTTTGGCATATTGAATTCTCTGTCCAGATCGTCAAGAGTTTAGGGGATTAATATAGCAAAGTGATTGATAAGTAAGTAAACAGAACCTAGAAAGATAAGTAAGTAAACAGAACCTAGAAAGATAAGTAATTAAACAGAACCTAGAAAGATAAGTAATTAAACAGAACCTAGAAAGATAAGTAATTCAACAGAACCTAGAAAGATAAGTAATTCAACAGAAGAGAACCTAGAAAGATAAGTAATTCAACAGAAGAGAACCTAGAAAGATAAGTACTTTACACAGCCTTTATATAAAACTTGTTCAAAAAAACTAAAAGAAACAAAAGAACACTGATCTCAAGTAGAAGGAGAACCCAAACTAACTAACAAAGCTACCTGGAATGAAATCAAAACCCTAATGACCTACCAAGTCAAGGGAAAGAAGCTATAAACCAAAGACATCGATTATAAAACAAAGTTTGGAAGACATGTACCATGCGTTTATCGTAGAAGGGGAAGTCATTCATTTTTTCAATAGCAGTGGAAGCAGACTTGGCGTTGTCGAAGACAACCCAAGCTTGCCCTTTGTGCTTCAACGTCTTAAACGCCAACACATCCAGTATCTTTCCGAACTGAGAGAACACTGAATTCAGCGATTTCTTCAGCTCTGCATCACAACAACAACAACAACAACAACAAGAGGCAAACTAAATCAAAACTCAATTCAAATCGGACAAGATAATACGATAATTAAAAGAAAAGAAAAATTAGAAATCACACACACCGTCAAGCTTCACTTTTTCGTTGAGGTTGTTGATGTAAATCGTCTGATTCGGAGAAACCTCCGATCCTTGTTGTTGATTAGCCTCCTGCTGCATCTCCATCTCTCTCCGGCCAGCCAATTTTTGCGTGAGAGAGAGACAGAGCCGACAAGAATGAATGAATGAATATAGTAGAGGGAGAGAGCACTTCGGAGGCCGGAACCCCCAAAATCAGAAATATTAAAAAAACTCTGCCCCTAATAAGCCCATCATTTAGCCCAATATTTCTTCATAATGGGCCTCTATATATTCCACGTGGATTGGATCATAGCCCAAATTAACCCCTCATAGGTTCATTATGGTAACATACATTTTCGCTATCGTAATCGTAACTACACCGCTTGTTTGCTTCACTAATCAGTACTCACTATCTCAAACTGTGGAAGCTAGGACCACTTGTACTTAGTTTACAAGGTTTTTTTTTTGTTTCACCTTCTGTCATTGCTGTAGCGAATGTACGTATGCTTAATTAGAGGTCCTATGTATAATTAAGAACGATCACCTGAAGTTCTTTAGACCAGCTCCTCCTCGTGTGCCACACCACACTAAACCTAATTATACGCATTCCACAGTTTGAGAAACTAGCCCAGAGGTAGAAGATAACGCACATGTTTCAAGGAGATCTAAGCTAGCTTGGTACATCTTAACTTCCTTCCAGAGTTATTATGGTCAGTTACATTTATGTTACGTATGACGACTTTGAAACTATTACGGATTATATATACTTGACTCTGCTTTTTCCTTATATAGTATTTGATTTTATTATTAAATTAATCAAATATAACTGGAAACACTGATGCTTGTCGTGGTGTAATCTAGAAGAGGCTTGAACTAGAGAAATTCTCTCAAGTCTCAACTTCGGAAGTAACCAGTTACCAATAATAGTCGGCTTTTTCAAAACTTTTCTTTTCCTTTTTTTTTTCTTGGGCATTATCGGGTTTTGGATTAGACCAAATGTTTGATCATTTTCTGTTTGGGTAGCTCTCTTTGTCAAATACCGTTAGTTGATCCAAAACATCTTCTCACGCTATGATTAGTTTGTGTGTTAGTGAAGAACGTTGGCTCCTCCTCATCTTTGTTATGCTTACGCTTGTCTGAAATATTGGCGTCGCTGTCTTTCTTTCTCTCTGATTGCTTATAGTAAGCTGTTAAGTGTTATTGTTCAAGTTTCTTTTTCTTTTCTTTTATAATCTTTTGGATTCGAAATGACTTGAAAGAAGAAGACCAAAATAAAAATTGAAAAAAAGTAGCAAAAGGTGAGGAAGAAAAAAGTTACAAGTAAAGGAAATAAAAGGAGAGGAATGAGTTGGCCATGACTAGTCCCGATGTGTATATGCTTGACTCGGTGTTACATCATCATCTTTTTTTTTTTTTTTTTTTTTTTGCTAAACAACGGTGTTACATTACATCACTATTTTTTGCTCAACTTTTCTTAATGTAACACCATCTCCTAGCCTTCTCAGGTTTTATTATGTTCTTTCTTTAAGCAGCCAGTTAATGGAATATCACACAATTCTGAAAATATGTTATGTTAACATACTACTACTCAAGTAGATTTATCTATTACAGTATAATGTGTAATTGATACATCATTTTAAAAAATTTACTAAATAATAGTGAGCTTAATTATTATATTTGTATAAAATTATGTGTGAAATATAATGTGGTTTTGATTAATTATTTACTGAATTAGGGAATTATCATTTTTGAAAATAAAAATAATAATAGCTAGCTATCCTTCTTTATTTATTGTATTTATTTTTTTCTGTAAAATCAATTCTCACTTTTTTCACAGATGTCCTTATTTGTGCAGCCTAACTTTTTGTAAATGTTTTCTTTCTCTCTTGCCTTTAAATTTTTTGACTAACAATAACAATATCCTTTCAAAAAAATTTTAAGAAGAGAAAGTGGTCAGGGTTGAAATGTGAATGATTATTTATTTTATCGTCAATTTATTAACTAATTCATTCAATCAACAAAACATAGTCCTCCTCATCATAAATACAGATTGCATGATATTTTGGTGTATCGTAAATTGGTTCCATACGAAAAGAAAACAAACTAACAAAGTTTTTTTTTTCTTCTTTTTTGGTAATTATTTACTTTTTTATTTATTTTGCCAACTTTGATAGTATTCTAGATTTGGGGCGCGGCACATCACATCGCTTGAGGAAATACTCTCTCTGTCTCATAAAGATTGATGTTTTGGGATATTTTTTTGTTCCACAAATATTGATGTTTTGTAAACTTCAAAAAGTAATAATTGAAAATATTTAAAATTTTGAATTATTATTAGTTTAAAATTAAATAATATTTGTTTAGTCAAAGTATTTAAATTCAGTAACGATTGTTTTGTTAAAATATGTAAAAGCTTATAAACATTCATTTTTATGAGATAGAGAAAGTATAACTTTATGCCAACTTGGGAATGACGGAATGTTTTGACCATTGGACAGTCTTATCTTGTTCATACATCATAATAATATCATCCTTTCTATATCTCTAATTGCAATTGGTTAAACCATAACCAATTAAAGTTAACCAACATGGCATTGACAAACCAAATGAATACCCATAGATTAATTAGCTGTTTCTGCGGCCGCCGTTTGAGCAAATCCGTGATTAAAAACAACAACTATGTACAACAAAATACTATTTTAAGTAGTATAACATTTCACTAAGCTCCCAATCCAGTATTAAACTAAAGGGATTACATAACTTTATATTTTTAGACCAATATCAAATATTTTGTTATTTTCTTATCGAGGTAGACCAATGTTATAAAAAATATAAACAAGACAGAAAAAGGCGTAGAGCATTAAGGTCATTATCAATTTGAAAAACAGACTAGAAAATTCCAGCGGAAACACAATTTACATCCTCTTCACGACAAACCATTTGTTAGGTTCTGATGTGTAAAAATGGTCTTAAAGCTATATTTTTGAAAATGAAAGGAAATGACTCGAACGGGATAAAAGAAGCTACATTTGACGAAAATATACGAAAAAGGAAGAAAAAAGTAGTTATTAAAAAGGAAAAGAAAACAGGTGCTAGATCCATCAAACCGAAACAAACTAAGGAGGGTCAAAGATTGAGACAATCTCTAAGCATCCCCTAAGCAAAGACACTATAATGATGCTCTCGTCCGTGTTATGCGTCTAGCACTCTAGTTATGAACTATTCAGTTGGTAATCTATTAATAGATCGTTTCTGCATGACTCATGCATATATTTCGTTATCATTGATTTTGCCATCCATATCCAAAAAATAAAATATGTATAGACTATGGTTGATGATACCATGTAATCAAAAAAAAGAGAGTCAAGTTTAGCATAATTGAATATTGACTGAGAATATATAAACCAAGATTCTAAATAACTGACCCAATTGTACAATTGCGTCATCATTGTTCAATTTTACTGGTTATGAATCATCACAGTGTTTAATAATAATAATTAAATAAACTGAGAAGTGGAAAAAAAAAAATCTGAAAACTCCCACAAAGTCCACAATAGTACAAAAAAAAGGTCGGGGAGAAAAAGACGAGTAATATATGAGATGGTCGAGTAATAATAAATCAGTAGACAGACAGAGAAGTCACAAGTGGGTTCAAAGAAGTTGTCGAGTTTCTTTAGGCATATCAAATAGACTGAGAAGTGAGAGAACTGACAAACGAGTCACAAAACACAAGTGTATTCAAGAACTTGTAGATTTTTCTTTAGGGCTGGCTTTTACTCTTAAATGATTTATGTCATGGAGAAAGTGGTAAACACTTATTCTGTTTTGAACCAAAAGTACTTTAAATTTTATTTTTATTTCCCAAAATACTTATAAATATGAGACACCCAACTTTATATTTTTAGTCGTAATAAACATTTGCTATAAATAATGAGGTGGGGGGGATCTAAGGACTAACTAAAACCCACACACTACACTTGCTTACGCACATACATTAAAACGAAACTTTGATCTGCTCTCTCTCTCTCTCTCTCTCTCGCTCGCTACTACTAGAAGAATCATGGGAATCGGAGAAGAAAGCACAAAGCCAATATGGGGGAGCGTGAGCCACGACGGCGCGCCTTCTTCAGGCTACGCTCTCAACGGTAAAATCATGCTCTCCTCCGCTATCATCCTCTTCGTCGCCGTTATTATGATCCTCTGTTTCCACACCTACGCTCGATGGCTCTTCCGTCGTCAGAACCGTCGCATTCGCCGCCGTATTCTTGCTCACCTCCGCGCTCTCTCCGCCTCCCCCGGTGACCAAGCTCTCGACCCGGCGGTTCTCGAAAAGATCCCGATCTTCGTATACTCCTCCTCCAACTCCAAGGTAGAGAAGGGGGAGTGCGCCGTCTGCTTATCGGAGTTCGAGGAAGAAGAAGAAGGGCGTCTCCTCCCTAAATGTGGCCACTCTTTTCACGTCAGTTGCATCGACACTTGGTTCCGCTCAAGATCCACTTGCCCGCTTTGCAGAGCTCCGGTCCACCACCACGTAGAAGAAACCGGATCCTCTTCTTCTTCGCCGTTGAGATTTCCCATGGAGGCTTGCGAGAGACAACCCATTGATCTCGTCGGCGTCACGGTGGAGACTCCCAGAGACTCTGAATCTCATTGCTCAAATCCGGGTCTACCCAACCAAAACGGATCCAAATTACCGGTTTTATCTTTGAAAAGGCTTTATATGGACTTTTTAATTCCCCGGTAAAAAAAATATCATTCGCTTTGTTCTTTTTTTCTTCTACACGTGGCACTAATATCAGTACACGTGGTCATTGACGAGAGCGTGTCTAGTTGAGTACTCTCATCGATGAATCTACGAACCGTGTCGTGTTTATATAGTGATCGTATATGCGAAGCTCTCTCACAAAAATTGCTTATTAGATTTACGTTTATTTGTCATTGATTAGTGGTGTTTTTCACTTTAAATTTGATTACCCGTTCTGTTTATTATTACATTTCGATGAAAACGATACAAATCGTATAATGGAATCAGGCAGCACTTAAAATAATTATATGATTGAAAACCAAAAAGACAAACACATGAATAATTAAACAATACTATAATTAATTAACATGTCACTAATGAATAGTACGTATAAAGTTAATTACGCGATCAGTCCACCCACGAAAGGCACTCCGGTTTGTCCGAGCCAGCCCTCACCAACAAGAAAATTAGTGACCGTGAAGTTGGAAGCATCAGTAGCGTTGATGACGTGATAACCTGGCCAAGTGACTCGGTTTGTGGTGTTAGATCCGGGTCCGGTATTATTGTATTCCGCATAGTAAAGTGTGCTCAATGCGAAATCTCCGGACCATGCATTCCAACCACTCGGCTCAAGAAAAGCGTCTATGTAAGTTTGCATTACAACGGTTCTCGAATATTCCTTCCACGGTCGACCAAGATAAGTTTTCACTGTATAGTTGCTCGTTGCCAAGTCATCCGCCGGTCTTATGGTACAACCATGGATCGCCGTTCCAGTGTTCTGGTTCGGATCAGTGCGGCCTTGAGCCGTTACTTCGTTCGATTGACCTTTGCGAGGTTGACGCGGATACAAATTACAGTTCTGTAATACCACTGCAGCATTACCGAATATAAAGTCCACGGTACCATATACATCACATTCACGATAAAACTGTCTGAGAGAATGTGTGTATAAGGTGTCTTGATAGGCTTCAAAACTGCAACTATAGAAAACAGACAAGTCCCCACCACTCCTCAATGCGACGGCTTGGCCCTTGGTCGGCCCTGCCGTATTGCGGATTGTTATGTTCACGCCAATAAAATTGGGACCTGATAGAACTGCCATTTGAAAAGAAAAAAAATATTGAGAGTTAGTTAATTACAGTTCAATAACAAAACTTTAAAATACAAATAAATTCGTTTGAGGTGCATGTGGTCTGTTATGATTAAGAAAAACTATGAAACAAAAAGTAAATAAAAAAATAAAAACTTGACGAAATATTAATTCTAGTTTATTGGACTATGGTATTAGGTTAGTTGAGAACACGACGATTTGACGTGGAGTCGTCAAGACTTTTGGTGGACCATCCGACCAAGTCGCCATCCATTGCATGGGAAAGTCTCTATATATACTAAAGGAAGGCTAATTAGTGGACTTACAATTATGATTTTTTATATTTTGCTAATAACAATTATTGTTTCTTAAACAATGATATATTTGTTTGAAAAACAAAAGTTTCCAAAACAATAGTAAAATCGCACTTGCACGAAGAAGCCATGTTTTGGGCACATGTCTTCATAATTTAAATATTTTTTTAAGAAAAAATTGTGTGGACGAAACTCGAATGCTAATTTATACTCATCCATTTTAAACCGCATATTATGTTCTACCTTTTGCACGTAAAAATACAATATTTCTTTCAAAATAATATTTAAAAATGTATGTATTCAAAAGAAGATTAGTTTTTTGAGGGATTAAAGATGAACTTACTAAATGTGGCGGAATTGAAAGTGGTCCATCCATCAACGACGCTACGGTTTCCGGTGATAACCGTTTGGTTAATGCCGTCACCGATCATCATCACATACCTCTTGCTCTTGGGAATGTCCACGTATTCCTCGTACAATCCCGCCGTTACGTAGATCAAGAAGTAACCGTTACTACCGTCTGTTTTGTTTGGCGCGGCTGCAATTGCCTCGTTTATGGTCGTGAAGTTTCCCGTCCCGTTCTGGATCACCGTCACAATGTCGCTCACCTGAACGGCGTCTGTTTCAGCTTGGAGAAGCTTTCTCCCACTTCTAGTCACGGTGTTGTAAACGGCACGTGCCCTTTCCGTCATCTTTAACGGTAGTCTACCGTTACGGAAACCAAAAAACTTTTTGAAGCGGGATTGTGGTTGCCAAATCGGTCTCGATCTTTGCCTTCTTGGCACCCAACCTACAAATTAATGTACGATATTTTTATTTCATATTTTAGTTTACACAAACACACATATTTTGATTTTATCAATAGTATTTTTGTGGTCGTGATTTCTGTGAAATCTAACGATATTTTAGTTATTTAACATGTATTACGCATGTTTGAACCGAGTTATATCACATCGATACTCTAACATAAACCATTACGCTATAAGTTATAGAGAGTGATTTTTTCTTGAATAAAATAAAACATTCTTCAACGAAGGCAAGATTAGCATAAATGAAATGAAGATTTCGTGTCACATTATATATATGATTACGTGTATATTTAAATTAAAATAAATGGAGAATACGTGCATGTTGATAATATTTTGTTTATACCTTTGGAGAAAAGGGCAAGAGACACCCCATAGAGTTTTGTGTCGTTGAAAAGATCACCGGAGAGACCATTTTCTGATGCCGTTGATTTAAGTCCTTCAAGACAAGTCTGTTCGTTGGTGATGGCTGCACTCAGAAATGTATGAACATCCTCGGCCCTAGATAACGACAGCGTTTTGGTGGAATCGGCGGTCTGTGAGCTACTAAGGAGGAAGTCCATAGTCAGGCTGGCTAGGAATTTGCAGTCTTGGAGAGCCCCCACGGTGACTTTAGCGGCCACTTTGCCTTTCCGGTTAAGTTGATCGTCGATCAGCGAAATGAAACGGCGAGCCCTTGAGAGAGACCGTCGAAGGGAGAAACGGCCGTAGGAGTATATATCTCCGGGCTGGTTTGGAAGAACCGATCTACAGTATGATGGATCCGGCGCGAATCGACATACGTTTGACGGTGAAGTGGCATTTCCGGTGGCCGTTATTTTTGCGGAAAGAAAAAGAGATGGTAATAAGGAGAGGCAGGCAAGGGTGAACAAGAACATGAGCTTTTGAGACATCTTTTGGTTTTTCATTACTGCTTTAAACTTAATCGTGTGTTTTGGTTGGAGATATTCTAATTTGTTAAGTGTGTTGGATTATATATAGGGTTTTGAGAAACCTTGAAATTTTGTTTGCATACAAGTTCAAGTCAATAATAATGTGTGTACATATTAACATATATAATTGTGGCGGTGTCAAAAAAATCAACATATATTTATACCATATTGTTATGATATTCACACGCATATATGGATCTGTCTCTCACAGAAAGATTAATTAGTTAAATAATCACCGTAGTTAGGAAGTAACTCCATCCCTGAGAATGATTAAATGGGTATTGAAGTTGAAAGGTTAATTAATTGATTTTTTTTTTCCTTTTTTGGTTTATGATTTTTCTTCAAAAGTCAAATTTTGAGCAACTTCTGTTACGGCAATTTGAATTTGTATAATCAGAGTGAGGGTTTCGTAATTTAAAATTGTCAACCAACGTTAGGCAATACACGAAAATTATCGATTATATATATATAACATGTTGGTAAAACAGCACATTGCACATCAATAAAGTCAAAATCTTGACAATATGAACTTTGATTGACTAGGGACCATTGCAAATAAAATTCGTTTTAAAACTGTATACAAGGAAGGTTCCATGCATAAGATGAGTAAATTTAGAATAACTGTACATTTGAAAAAAAAATGTTGGTCAAATATATAGATTATGAGTTCAAAATGGTAATTCATTTATTTAGTTTTTATTTTACTTCGATTGCCTTTGCTCAAAACGTAATGTATTCAATGAAGAGTTGATCAGCGAGTTTTTATCATAATTTCTTGTTATAAATGAAAAAAACGTATACTGCATTATTTTATAAAGTTGTAACGAATCCAATTATTGAGTAATATGTTAATTTCCCTGCATTAAATTGGCTGTGTATGATAGTTTTGTTTTTAAGTTAGAGGATGAGATACGTATTTTGGATTATGTTTGTATACATAGTGACACATAAAATCGAATCAGTTTTTATAGAATGTTCGTAGATTATATATTAATTCTTTTTTGACAACAGATCGATATATACCAATATCTTACTTAATTCACTACCTACACATGTATTTGATCGTAATCCCGTCATAAAATATAAATTAAAATTCATTGACATATTACAATAATGATTGTTTAATTGAACTTCACCAAAACATGTAACCGATGGTTTGTGATGGTGCCATTGTATTTAGTATTAATTGATAAAATACAATTAATTTATAAATGTATGTATCATTAAGGTTGATTGTGTACGTGTCATGTGGGATATTATATATTATCATAGAGAACAACACAACACTAATAAACATAACACTATATATATTCGGAACGAAAACATAAGCAAACATATTGAATATGTAGCATATGTTCATTGATCTTTAAAATTTCACTTATTTTACGGTTTTTGGGATATAAATATGATGCGTGTTGGCAATGTGTCTAATAAGGTTGATTAAACCGCGTCTCAGTTCTAAAGAGTGTTTGAAGCGGCGAAGTTTGATATGAAAATACAACGCGTGAAGAAATTACATGCAATGACGAAGGAGTTGGACCGTTTGCGTAACTCAAGAAAATTTACACACACACAACTTTTGTAAAGTCAAAGCGTTGTTTAAGAGAATATGTTTTTACTGTAGATTATAATCAACCAATTTTCGTTTTTAATGACAATATTTACTTATCCAAAAGCCACTAGCAATACTGGTTGTTTCGGATTACGCGGAGAAAGCATGTACCTTATCGCATGTTTTAGGCAAGTTTCGAGTTGTGTTTGTTAATTATTTGACGTTCATCAGTTTCGTCTTCCTCACCCTATTTCCAAATTCAGAAGATATTGTATTCCACGTACGTACGTTCTCAGTAAATTTGGCATGTATAAGTTGCAATCGCCAAAACCAAAAGTATATGACATGTGTATCACACTGTGCAGTGAATAATATATCAAGAATCTTAGGAGGAATATATAAGATGTTTGTAAACTTTGATTATAGATAGATACGTTGAACACTCGGATGAAACCATGATTTAATAGCGGGCTCGCCTATTACGTATGACCCATTTAGGGCAATAGAAACATGGATGGATTGATATAAAATTTAGTAGCCGTTGGGGATAGACTTGTCGTGAGTTTCCTCGGGCGAGAAGACGAAAGGGCCAACGGTGAAGAGCTTCATCTTAAGCTTGTTTTCTAGTAGACGATATTTTTGGAGAATGGCTCCGCTGATTCCACGGTTGATCTCCGTTGGAATAGAACACGTGTCGGATGGAGAAAGCTCAAGAAACGCCCTGCACTCTTTGATCCTCATTACCTTCTTATTATAAGCATCCTTCACTTCCGACGAAGAAAGCGTCGCCAGGAAATAACCCTTCGCATCCGTCGCTTGGCTAAGCACCGTCACATCCTCTGTTTCGTAACCGTACTCATCGGCTCTCTCACATGTCACCCTCGCTACTGCACCTGTACGTCCACATACCATAATCTCAGTTAATTAATTGTCCCTATATTGAATGAATATTTCTATCACTATACATAATATCATCTAGTCAAAATATATATTCACGAATCATGATGAGATCTAATTACCTTGGAGAGGGGTAAGCTTAGATCCTTGTTTGCAGTAGATGAGACCTTGAACTCCGATCATCGAGGAAAGCAGTTCCCCCTCGGTGATAGTGGTTACTCCGGCAGCGAACAGAGACGAGAGAAGTAGCATGTAAGGAACGAAGCACAGCGAAAAAGTTTGTGCCATTTTAATATTAAGTATACAATATTCAAATGTAATATAGATAAATAGATGTATAACTTGTGTGTTATTGATGCATGAAATCTCTACTGCGAGAGTACGTTATATAGGATTTTAACGATAAGGTTGGTACAATCTAAAATTAATTACAGTATATCTATGAGAATAAGGGATCTGACTTGAGCGCACGTTTTGGCTCGTGATGATACTAATCACTGCATTATTTATGCATCCAATAGACAAGTGTCTCCTTTTGATGCATTTGGAGGACGTGCAGCCACTTTTTATTTTATTTTATTTTACAATACATAATTTGTTATAGATATTGAATTAGTTTCAATTTTGTTCGACAAGAAACCACAAAGCGTCGAGTCTCTTCTTAACAATTTTTTTTTTTATCTTAATTAATGTTAATATTTGTACTTATCTATTTGAGATTTGACGTTAAACAAAATTAACGGAAGGCATGATTTCGTTATTACGGTACTTACTTTTTTTTTAAATCACGTAGACAAAAAAAAAAAAAAATGAAATCACCTTCACCTGCTGACCTGCATACGTTTTTCCACTAAAATTAACTTCAAACTCTTAATGGCTGTCATTAGTATAGTTAGATATACGCAAAAATTGTTAAAGTTTCGACGGACCCAAAACCCAATTAACTTGGGATCAGAGAAAATTATTATCTTAAATAACTTACCAAGTACTATTTATTTAAGGAGGTTTTAGGTAATCATAATGTGTTCGAACCAAAAAAAGAAGAAGAAGTAATCGTAATTAATGATGACTACTACTATATGTTAGTTAATTTCAGCGATTTAAATATCACTCTTTCTCAATCAGACACATTTTTGGATGAAAGAACCGAAAATATAACGATATGAATATTAGTTTCCCTATTGTTATACAAATGTGTAAAATCATCAAACTTAGTAACATTTCTTATTTCTTTTCTTGTTGAGTGTTGCCAGCTTATTCTTTAGGAAACTAGCTAATTAAGATTTCAGTAACGTATTATTTATTTAAAGTGAAGCAAACAAAAAAAAAATCATAGCCAAGAATGAAAGAATGGAAAATAATCATAAACCGCGATCTAATGATTTATTGTGATCCCTAGTAAACCGGTTTGGGAGCCACGGGGCTAGAGAAATAGAAAGGTTCAAGGGTGTAGAGGATCAAATTGTCGTGGCTAAGGAAATTGGAGTTGTCGGAAGAGAGTGGAGCTCCGGTGACACCTCTGTTGACATTGGTCGGAGTCTTACACGTGGAGAGCGGAGAACTCTCAAGCTTCACGTTGCAGCTGTTGATGTTTTTCACCTTGAGGGAGAGTCCGTAAGCGACGAAGTAGAAATATCCCTTCAAGTCTGTTGGGTAGCTCGAGATTGTAACCTTAGCTATTAGCTTTCCATATGAGTCGAAGATGGGACACACAACCTTAACCTTGGCCCCTGTCAAGTACAGCACCGGTTTGGCTCAGTCCAAGACGAAATATGACAAATTTTAAAATTCTCCAATATTTCAGAATTCATAGTTAAATGTGTATTCTAAGATATTCATAAAATTATGTTATTGTCAACAAGAAGCGATTTGTAGTTTTTTTTTTAGCGGCTCTTATCCCCGAATACAGACTCAATTTCTATACCGAAGTGTTTTGCTCCACGTGTTATATATCTAGTGAGTTTACATAGAATGTATGGCAAAATACGAAATCGAAATTGCAACTGCACCTTGGATAGGGTAGGTTTTGTAGCCAGATTTGCACAAGATGAGACCTTCGATGGCCAAATCAGGGTTTGGTTTTGGCAAGTACTGCTGAGTCTCAACCGGTAATGTGTAGGTGGTGGCTGGTATGGGAACGTAAGGTTGTGATGGAGTGTACCTGGTAGGTGGTGGCACGTAGTAATCTGCGGCGGCCACAACCAACACTAGCGCGAGGAGGCGGATGGAAACGGCGGCGCTTGTGAATACCATTGTTATTAGCTCTTGTTCGTGGTGCTGTTTGGTTGGTTGAAAGTTTGATCACAAGACATAGCCTTACATAATATGATATATAGAATTATCGTAAGATTGATTATGAGGCAAGTGTCAGCTAGATGTTGGTTGGGGGGGGGGGGGGGGGGGGGGGGGAAGAGACTAATTGGGTGCACGTTTAAATTTGTGTCAACGTTAGTAAGCATTTCACCCCCAAAATCTGATATTGATTGGGATATGTTTTGCTAGCATAGTATTTATGAAATGACACACAAGGATCCGAAGCAAACCGGTGATTGAGACGCAATGATTGTTATTTATTAAAAAAAAAAAAATGATTGTTATTATGGTTTATATATACTGCTAAAAAGTATTTATAAATGTACGATTTTTTTTACATGCATTAATGATTATGTGATAGTTAGATAAATAAACTAAAAGATCTAAAATCATTTATTTGGTCATGTAATAAAATAATATCTTGAGGTAGGATCGGAGTAGAAGTATGTACAGACGCTTGCTCGTGTCTAAATAGTGAGTTAACCTTTTTATTTTCTTTATAAAATGTTCATTGGCCTAGTTGCAATAGGTATGCTATACTTTTATAACAAAGTTGAGATAGTTTCTAGAAGAACTTGGTCGTCAAGCAAAAAAACTGCAGCGACTCTGACTTGTCTCTCTGTATAAAAACCCAAAGCCAATGATGATGATTCTCTTTCAATGTAGGACAGGACTCCATTCAAATAACACAAAAACACCATCATAAAAAAAAGAAAAAAAAAATGTGTGGGGGCGCTGTCATATCAGATTTCATCTGGTCGAAATCGTCGTTTGCAGAGAGTCAAGCCGGCTCTGTGAGCAACAACAAGAAGCGTAAACCCGTCTCAGGCGGTACACTTTGGTTTCGAGTTTCGTATTGGTATTGGTTTTGTTTAGCTTCATTCACCTAATATAATAATAACCGTTTCGTTTCTGATTGGGGAATATCGTCGAACAGTTGGTGGGCAAAGAGATGGGAAGCGAGAGAGGAAAAATCTGTACAGAGGGATAAGGCAGAGGCCGTGGGGCAAATGGGCAGCGGAGATTCGTGACCCGAGGAAAGGAACACGTGTCTGGCTCGGCACATTCAAAACCGCCGAGGAAGCTGCTCGAGCTTACGACGTTGCAGCCATCAAAATCCGTGGCCAGAAAGCGAAACTGAATTTCCCAAACACTAGTATTATTAGTGATACAAATCAAAAGGAGATGATTTCGGAAAACCACCAAGTAGAGAGCTTGTTGTCGGAGGAGGAGGAGGAGCTGATGGCGTTTGAGGATTACATGAGATTCTATCAGATTCCGTTTCTCGACGACCAATCGACGACGGACCTTGGTAATCTATGGAGCTTCCAAGAAGAAGAAGACTCTCTCACTACTAAATCTTAAATTATTCCCCGGCGGCTAATTTTCATTTAGTATGCTAATCTTGTCTTTGTTTTTGATTTAACAACAACCAAGGTCTTGTTCCTTTATTCATTTGGATGGACCATCTGGATGAATCATTTCTTTTTTTTGTAAAAAAAAAAGAGCATCATCAGAATCATTCATATGGATTATCTGAATGAGTTTTAAAATTTTAGTCAAAATTTTAGAACTTATTTGAATGATTCTAGTTGGACCATTTGGATGAATAAGGTTCATAAAAAAATAACAGGAAAATTATTGATTGACCACGAAATCACGAAATTACTTTAAGATTAGCGTTTTGTATTCAAAGTTGTTCGCTGACTAAAATACTTAATATTGGGTATTTAAGCCGAATCTGTTGGCTTGTCGCCGCACAGGGTTTCATCGTCAAGGGGTGTCTTACACTTTTTACGCCACCACGTCATTATTAGTTTAGCCTCGTTCCGTTTGAGGTCCAACAAAGGGCCCCCAGAAAAGCCAATTTTTAGAAAAATTGTCCCAAAGAGTGATATAACCCCTAGCTCTGCTAAAAAGTTTCGTAGTTCTTCTTTCCTACCGTCCCCAGTAAAGAGAAAGAGAGGTGGGGAAACAAAAAGCTCAGAAATACAATTTTTCTTTCTCGCTGAGTTCTCTCTCTTTATTCAACAAAAAAATCACTGACAAACAATGTTCCCCTCCCATCAAATTAGAATTATATAGTTTCAGGATTTGCTCATTTTTATTATAACCTAAATCAAGCATCAGAAGAATAATGGTAACTGAAGCTTTGTCTCCAGAAACAACATCAATCTGACGGACCAATCATCTTCTCAGGAACAACAAGAGTGTCAAACTCTTCTGCAGTAAGAACGCCTAACTTCAGAGCCGCGTCCTGCAGGATACAATTTAAAAAAACTCAAGATTTTAACAAACTGATTTTTCAGACAACTTTCTCATCTGCATTTGAAGAAGGTTCAGAATCCAATATAGAGGGCACATCAGATGTTTTTGCTATCAAACTGATCCAGACAAGAACTTGTTTCTCTTGTTGCATATCACAATTGTTTCGAGACATATCATAACAAAGGCTTTTTTGTTTTACCTTCAATGTACATCCTTCTTTGTGAGCTTTCTTGGCAACTGCTGCAGCATTGTCATACCCGATTTTCTGGTAAAGGATTCTAGAATTTAGTATCGAGGTAAACTTGTTTGTAATCCTAATGGGTAAATAGATGATGTAAAGGCCGAGTTCAATATTTGGAGACTTACCGGATTCAGTGATGTCACAAGCATAAGAGACTACAGAGAAAATACATGAAGATAAATAATTATTTCCCAAAGAACATTTTCACACCATGGACAATTTTCAGACTAACAAACGAGAGAATAAAGCCTACCTCGTGCAATAGTTTTGAGATCCTTTCTCTGTTGGCCTCAATGCCCCTCACACAGTTTTTCTCAAACGAAGCTGAAGCATCTGCTATTAATCTGACGGACTGTCAAAGAGGCGAGATCAAATGGTTAGATCGCTATTTTTAAAATACAATCAAAGAAACAGAAGTACAATGAAAAAGATTCATGTACATGTAAAAGAGCGCTTGCGATCACCGGCTTGAATACATTCAATTCAAAATGACCATTTGACCCACCAACTGTCACAGCTACATGGTTTCCCATAACCTGCAATTTTGTTTGATGCAACCCAAAGAGTCAGAAACAATAAAACCTTAGCATTTTAGATTCATAGCTTAACAACATAAATGGAACTTACCTGGGCACAGACCATAGTCAAGGCCTCACACTGTGTAGGATTTACCTTCCCCTGAGAAATAGAAAAAAACTCAATTGAAACCCTAAAGCGAAAGTATGGGAAAAGGAAGATAGAAGAGCAAAGGAAGATTGCATTCATACAGGCATGATACTGCTTCCTGGCTCATTTTCAGGTAGAACAAGTTCACCAAGACCACATCTTGGGCCACTATATAAAGACATGTTAAACTATAAGAACATAGTGCATTTTGAAGAATGAAGAAAATAATCCATAAAGATAAGATGACATACCTTCCAAGAAAACGTATATCATTGGCGATCTTCATCATCGATGTGGCGATCGTGTTAAGTGACCCACTGGTTTCAACACAAGCATCGTGTGCAGCCTGGAGAAAGCAGAATAATTAAGCAACTGATTTCACTGTTCAGACACATCTTCTCTAGTTGGCCCCAGAGGCTGGGAATGGGTTCAATGTCTATAAATAATAGAGGTAGTTTAAAGGCTAACCAGAGCTTCAAACTTGTTTTCGGCAGTGACAAATGGCAAGTTTGTTTCTTCAGCTACTGCAGCAGCTATCTTTACATCAAACCTGTACAGATATTACTAGTGTTACTAACAGTAGACTAGTAAAACATCAAATATTAGGAGAGATGAACTTGGGATGGAATTGTGGAAATAAAATTCAAAATGAGATATACCCTTTCTTCGTGTTTAATCCTGTCCCAACCGCAGTTCCACCTTGTGCAAGCTGCCCAAACAATTCTAGCAATTAGAGCTCAGCAATAAGTGGAAAAGTTCAAGAAATCTGATCCCCCAAAGATATCATTTCCCAAACCTGATAGAGGCGGGGTAGAGTACATGTGACTCTGCTAAGTCCATACTTAACCTGCACATGAATTCCAGATTGCATGTGATTTTTTTACTTTTGTTAGAAAAAATACAGTTTTCTCAACAAACCACTTACTTGAGTAGCATAGCCACCGAATTCTTGTCCTAATGTTAAAGGTGTAGCATCTTGAGTGTGAGTTCTTCCAATTTTCACAATATCTTTGAACTCGAACGACTGCCAGAAACAAGGTAAGTTTGGAAATAAATAAGAATGCATAGCAGATAGACCATGAAGCCTGAGTGCAAATGCATTAATGCAACAGGAATGTTAAGACGTTTATAAAAAGGTCTAAGAAAACAGGATTAGATAACAAAGTGTCATGGTCAGAAGATGTTCCAAAAAACGGAACATTGCAACATCTAAAAAGCAACTCTCGGATATAAATAGTAACACATTGAAATATAATCAGAAGTGATTCATGATACTATTGAGGTCAGAGCAAGTTTCATTTTTAAAGAGTATTGTGTATTTAGCGAGTAGATCTGAGTAAAAGAGCAAAACAAAGTCAGACCTTAGATTCCAAAGTGCTGTGCAAAGTTTTTAAACTAGGGATCAGCCTCGAATTAATCTCGGTTGCAGCTGCAATGTGCATGACCTAGACAAAGCCAAAAAAAATGCGACAGGGGAGTGAGCCAACATATACGAATGGAAGGAAAAAAAACCTGTTTCATAAAGCAATTCAAAAAACTTGAAGCATGTAAAATCAAAGCTTACAGTCGGAAAAGTGTCGTTAGAAGATTGTGATCTATTCACATGGTCATTTGGGTGCACACATTTCTCACCACGTCTGCGACCAAGAATCTCAGCTGCTCTGTTAGCAATGACCTACGAAAAGCAAAAAGAAAAACAAAGAAGCAAAAAGAGAAAGAAACATAAACACAAAGCCTTCTCTTGTAGCAATATAAAACGAGATCCTAAAAACATACATATCTCTAAGAATGCACAGAAATTACCTCATTAGCATTCATATTACTCTGAGTCCCACTACCAGTTTGCCATACAACAAGAGGGAAATGATCATTGAGCTTTCCCTCAGCTACTTCCTGAGCAGCTTGCATAATAGCTTTCCCAATGGTTGGATCAAGACCATATTCCATGTTAACCTATCATTACAGTTATTACTAAATATATGACGAACCAAAAAGCAATTGGAGAATTGAATCCGAAATCCCAAAACCTTAGAGGAGCTGCTGGGGTGTTTACCTTGGCAGCGCATTTCTTCAAGACGCCAAAAGCGCGGACTATTGGTTCAGGCATTCGCTCGCGCTCACCACCGATTTCGAAGTTCTGCAGCGATCTCTGCGTCTGAGCTCCCCACAGTCTGCAAAATAACACTATGAAACGTTTCCATTGGGGGGGGGGGGGGGGGGAGGGAAAAAGAGAATATGCAACGTTTCGGGTAAAGATCAGATCCCGAACTTATCGGAAGGAACTTGGATCGGCCCGAAGGTATCCCTCTCCTCCCTAAACGACGTCGAATAAGATCTCAGCGCGGTGGCATAACGCAGCGCCGTCGCAGGTGTTCCGCCGGAGAGCCGCCGCGACGCGACGTGAAAAATCGCCATGGATTCTTCTCTACCTAATAGTAATACTGCAGTCAACAAAGAAGCGAGCGAGGAATTATCAAATTACGCATTCCTCTAACCAAAAAAAAAATAATAACTCTACGAATCTGTAAATAGCAAAAACAAAAACCTTGGAAGACGAGAAGATGGAGAGCTGAGAGATAACGACGGATCAAGTTGAACAAGAAGTGCTGAGAGAGAGAGAGAGAGAGAGAGAGAGAGAGGGTTAGAAAAAAAAAAAAGGGTATACATATATTCAACGAATCAACAAGGTTGGTCGATTATTTGCAAAGTATGGGGGAGATAAAATTACTTTTTGTAACAAATGATAAACAACTTCTCGTTAATACTTTTTCTAATTTCTATGTATTTTCCAACAAAATATTTTTATATTTATTTTCTTTTTTTTCAAATATGGAAGATGATCAGTTCGTAACTCTAATAAGAAATGCATCAAATCAGAGATTTGATTTGATTTGAGACACTAAACTCTAATAAGAAATGCATCAAATCAGAGATTTGATTTGATTTGAGACACTAAAGAAATACTACTATAAAAAAACTCACAAAGCAAATACAGTTTACATACAAATCTTTCATATATTTTATGTTCAACTAGTGGAAGAATGAATATACATAAAATAGAACAGAAAAGAAGAACACTTCCTATTTGTCTGTGACTGTGTTATATATATATATATATATTGATGTCGAAACTTGCACAACCAAACGAGAAAGAGGAAGAATCAAGAAAACAACCAGTGGAAGAAAAATAATCAAATAAAAAAAAAACGAATAAAAATCCATGTGAGTTTGTTTGTATGTATATCCGTACGGGTGAGTGAGTGTGGCCTTCAATGCCTAGCGTTAGCAGCTTTCCGCTTCATATCAGCAGGACCAAACTGTTGTTTCGTGCCACGAGGTCCATTTGTTAGCTTCTGTGAAGCTGAAGGCCGTGAAACCGAGTTTGAGTTGTTCCTGCGTTTTTTTTTTTTGGAAACATACAATACATAAAGATGTTTTAAGATTCTATGTTATTGTTTCCCATTTTGAATGACAGTTACCTGAATTGAGGACTTCTTATCGCTTTTGAGACGGGTTGTTTCTTGGGTTTTGACTCAGTATTGCTTCTTGTTGGTATCTTGGAGGATTGGTTTGTTTGCCACAGCAAATCTGGCTCCGATGAGTCACTTGTGGCTGCATCTAGATCATCTATGCTGTTGTTGTTTCCCATAAAGATGTTGTAAGAATGTTCAGAGAATATTCTTGAAGTGTCTGAAGACAAATCTCTCCTGTAAAAATCTTCCGGCAGAATACCAATTCCATTGTCTGTTGTGCCTCCTCGCCATAGACTCTCCACTCTTTTCATCTCGTCTTGCCTGTTATTCACCATCACCTTATCAACCCACTCGCTGGAACCGAAACTTGGGTCATCCTCTCTGTAGGCTTGCCCTGGACTTGCTACTGGTGGCCAAGGCGGTGAGTTCACTGTAATCTCCTCCACTTCACAGCTCTCAGCTTTCTTTGCCATGATGTTATTGTTATGAATCTACAATCACTCATAAATCATTTTCCAGTTCGAGACATGATTTTTAAAATCTAAGAGATGGAGTTTGACAAGAGAATAGTCACCTCTACTTCACCAGTTTTGGCTTTGTGTTTCTCAGAGCCACCAGGAGTTGTGAAGATTTTGCTCTGCTGTGACTCTGCTTCTCTTCTCGCGAGAGCTGCTTTTAGCGTAGCAACCTATAAACAAACGCAAAGCCGATCAAACACCATCAACCAAGAAACTAGAACTATCAGATTCAGTTTAAGCAAAAAGTAAAACCTGTTCTTTGAGTTCCTTAACATCTGAAGTATCATTGTTCACTCGTGCAGCACCGAGTTCAACCGTAGCTACTCTCTCTGCAAACTTTAAAGTGCTTATTGTTTCCCCAAATGCATCTGCCTCAGGACTAATGTGGACAAACATTAATGTCTTTGCTTGCCCCCCTGATGTAACATATTTGAAATCACAAGTTAAAGAAAAAGTGAGTTTTAGCTGCAAGTATTCAGGAATAAACTGCTTGTTTTCCTTATACCAAGAGAGTCTTGAAGTAGTTGTGTGAGTTTGCTGTTTCTGTAAGGAACATGTGGGTTCTTGTGAGCTAGGGAAGCAATCACATCTCCTAAAGCAGAGAGAGATCTATTAATGTGTTGTGCTTCTTTTAGTCTGTCTCCAGTAACCTCGGATTTATCTACCCTTTCACTGCCTGCTAGATCCACAAGATGCATACATCCGCGAAGAACAGCTCCTGAAGTCAAGTCTCTTCCTTGAACATGAACAGTCAAGCAGCTGCAAAAAAAAAAAAAAGATTGACAACTGTTATATTGAGTTTGCATAAGACATTTGAAGATTAATGCCTTCTCTCTGTCCCTTTTTTTACCTGTGAGAACGACTGCTTCGATCATTCAAGGCTGTAGATCCAACGGCTCGATTCTTATGCCCAGTTTTCATTAGATCAATAACATCAAATGTTGAAGAAACGGAAACAAGACTTGCATCCGGCACACTTAGACCCTTTTGAGAGCTATTCCTGATCTCTAACGTATTAAGAAATGTTAAGGAATATGAAAATAAAACATGAAAATGATCTCTAACCAGAACATAAAACTTATAACCATTCATGAAAAAGGATATCTTTTGTTGCTTCCATCACTAACAAGAAGGTCTCTGACTTGCTCATTGTAAATCTCAATCATCTGAACAGCAATATCGTAGCGGAATGTGTCTTTTCTTTGTTCAGCAAGAAGAAACAGATCACCAAGTGCTCTGTAATTAACTCCTTGACTCTTCTCTGTTAAATCTCTTGGTCCACTCTAGAAAATTTGGAAACAATAATAAATTTCTCTAGCTTCAAAGTGCTTCAAAATTTTATAGTTTCAACTCTAATCTTACCATTGTGAATGTTTTTCCTGATCCAGTTTGACCATATGCAAATATGCATACATTGTATCCATCAAGAACAGAACGGACCAATGGCTGCATATCAGAGAATACCTCTTCTACAAAAAGCATGATGGATCGTTCAGGTTCAATTCAATCACTGGAGAATAAGAGCGAGGCGTTTCAATTTCATTACCTTGAGTGGCAGATGGGCCAAATACTTTGTTGAAAGTAAAGGATTTGAGTGATTTTCCATGTCTAGATGCAGTAATAATCGCTATGGTATCATCCTCCATGTTCCCAATTGTGCTAGAAATGCTGGATTGTCCAGGCAAAAATGGTCGTACCCGACAGTAAACACGGATGCTACCCTTGAGATCCTGCACTTGATTATAAAGTTTTCTGTTTTCTTCAAGAACTCGGTGATAACCAGAAGCAGCATGAGCAAGGCCATGAATGTGCATACCTGTGGACAGATATATAGATCCGTTAGTTTCAAATTCTTGGATAATCAGAACTATCTTAGAAAGTAAGATAAGAAGGATTTGAATACCAAGAGAAGAGAACTCTTCTTGAAATTTCTTCTGCATATATTGCATACCAGCCCTTGTAGTGTAGAGTGTCTGCTTTAGTCCCTATAATAATAAAACATAAAGAACAGTAGATACACTTAGAATCAGTGCTATCCCAATCTCGAAGAAATTGTGACAAGTTTAGATGGAGTAGTGTAGTGCCTACTTCTATATCTTCTTGTTGTTGGTTGAAGATTGTCAGTTGTTTAAATTGTCGATTTTTCACCTCGTCGTCAACAATCTGGATTTTCTGATTAGTTTCATCTTTCTTTATTGCCTTGAAACTCTTCTCTTCCCTCTACAAAAAGGCACTTCAGTAATCAGCAAAATCATCTAACCGATATCTTTTACAGAGAAAGATTGAAGCTGCTCTAACCTCTCTTTCACCATGAGGTTTAAGAAATGGTTTGTTGTTCTGTGAAGAAGTTGATTCTCTTGGAGCTGCTGCTCTAACCTTCACATGACAGAAATTCTCAGATTAGAAGAATTATGACACAACCGAAGATCATGTTCTGTGAACTAACCAATGAACCGAGAGAGAGAAGAAACAGAAACATACCAACTCAAACTGATTTGTAACTCGATTTTCAAATTCTTCTACAACTTTGCTCAGCAGAGATTCAATCAGCTGTTACCATAGCGTTAGAAACTTACATCAAGAACATAACACAGCCAAATGACAACGATATATATACAAAAGAGTAAGCTAAGCGAACTAGTCTGAAACTCACTTTGGGAACATCCTCAGGCTTTTTATCTGATAGAACAGCACGAACAAGGGTGCTGAGGGAACCTGAACTGGTCTGAAAACATAGGGTACAACAAAAAGAGACACATGAACGTCAAACATTGCACTTCAGAAAGAAAGAAAGAAAGAAAAACCAACCAGAGAAAGTTGAAGAGGCCAACCAGCTTGTTAGAATCGGTGTCAGAGGGACACTTGTCATTGTTGATCGATGAGGTTCTGGATAATGAGTTCATGAACGGCTCAGAGTGTTTTCTCACAAATGATGATTTACCAAGAGTAGGAGGCTTTATGTTGCCACCGAATTTCCAAACTCCAATTCCACCACTTTGTTTCCATTCATCATACGATTTGATTGCCAGAACACAATTCACAACTCGAGAAGCATTCCCTCCCTAGAACCAAAAAAAAAAGAAAAAGGAAGAGAAAGCATATTCATGAGCAGTTCTTTGATTGAAGTCAATGAGAAATCTCCAAGGGTACATACTTGCTCAAGATCAGATGCTTCAAATGTAGGAAAGCCCATATCCTGGATAGCAACAAGGAAGTTCCTAACATTCTCAAAATACTGAAATGCAGATAAGGGAGCTCCATCAGCAACAAGAATGGCATCACAAGGACTTTCCACAACCTGAAGAGAGATCAAATTATATCAGGAACCGCTTTTGCAAAACCAAAAACATAATAATCTCAACATAAAAAGAAGAAGAAGAGGTTTGGATGTAAAGAAGAAGAAGAAGAAGAAGAAACCTTCGAAACAGCTCCAGGATGAACCTTATTGAGGACTTTGCAAAGGATAATACCACTACGTAAGCCAAGCCTAAGGCCTTGTTCTGTTGGCTCTGCAGGCAAATCTTTAGCTGACACAACTCCAACCATCTTTCTCAGCCAATTAGCTGCCTCATATCTCCTCGACGCTAAGCAAACAAACGCAGAAGACGATTTTTAAAAAAGATCTATCTAAAGCAGAAGAAGAAGCACATTCTCTACAATTTAACCCCCCCCCAAAAAAAAAAAAAACTAAAGCTAGAGAGTAGTCACACACACACAGAGACACACTAGGGAAAGAAGAAAGCAAATTCCGATTTTTACCAAAATAAAAGAAGAATTTGAAACATTAAGGAAGAAGAAGTAGTAGATTACCAGCTTCTTCAGCTCGACGAGACTGTAAATCATGATCTCCAAGGCCATTGCCGTGTTGCTGCAACACATCCTGCATTACTGAAGCCACCGTGAAGCTCAATCCTCCATCCTCCGTCGCCATCGTTTACTATATAACAATAATAATAATAGGGAACTTCTTCACAGACAGCTAATTTGAAAACAATCACTCACTCTAGTCCGATCCAAATAAGATCGATCGGAGAGAAATTGGGATTTTTTTTAAAAAATTTTTGGTTTCCTGGTAAAGAAGAAATGAGGGGGTGAGCTTTTTAAAAAGGTAACTTGGGAAGAATACTCATAACCTCCTCCATGAATTCTCTCTCTCTCTCTCTTTCTCTTTCTCTCTCTCTCTTTCTCTTTCTCTTTCTCTCTGGGAAAAAAAAATAAGATACACAAACAACAAAGGTTGTAAAGCTATTATAACAACTGCCTTTATACTCTGTCCTCTTCACTCTTCCTTCTCTCTCTCTCTCTCTCTCCACTCCCCGAACCGAACCTGTTGCTTCGTTTTTTCTTCTTTTTCCCTCCCCCCACACTCCAATCTTCAGGCTCTTCTTCTAACCAACATGAAAAATAAGAAAGAAAAAAAAAACGTATTTCGGTTCCCGCGCGTCACGATCACGCAATATAATCTTCTTTTTTTTTCTTCTTTCCGGTTAGCCTCTCTAGTCTCTACCCGTTTGGATTTTCCTTTTATTATTAAAAGCCTTACTATTGATTTTAAGTTCGTTACGATTTATTGATTGTATTGTTGATTCAATTGGATCTCTCATCAATGATATAATTTAATTGCTCCTCCTATTACTATAAAGGAGTACAATTTTAATTATTTATTTAATTTATTATTATTAGTAGTATTAGGGATTTGATCTTCTTTTGCTATTAACCGATGCTCTATTTTCTGTGTATGTTTATTTGTAGAAGAAGAGAAAAGAGAAGTAGAGAGAAAAGAGACGACACACGGATTACAAGTTCCCAAATTTATCAGCTTCTTCTTAGCTAACAGTTGCAAACCTTTTGTGCTCACATGTCCCAACCTACTATGCCAAAGCATGGCTTGATCTCCAACTTCGACTCCTGAGTTTGCTTGCTCGATTACTGCTTCTCCATCAAAGATATAGAGCGTATCCTTATAGTCACCTGTCAAAGCCTCTGTATCTTCATTGAAAACCTTTAGTTTGAAATCCTTTGACTGAAACCAACATCCTTGTGCTTCCAGTTGACCAAGAGATATCAGATTTCTTTTGGCGGTAGGTGAATATCTGACCTTGGTTAGTATGACAACCGAATTGTCATGATTACCAATCTTTACTTTCCCTATAGCCGTAATCTCACAGTAAGAATCATTTCCCATCAATATCTTTCCTCCGTTAATCTCCTCCAGATCAAACATAAGATCCTTCCTATAGGTTAAATGATACGAGCAACCCGAATCGAGTATCCAACCTTTTCTCATTTGTGTTTCTGAGGCTGTCAACATCAGAAGCTCAGAACCAACTGCTTGTCCAACACCAGCTTCAATATGGCCCTTATTTGGACAGTCTTTCTTAAAATGTCCTTCAGCTCCGCTAATCCAACATGTCTTCTTTGTTTTTGCCTTGAACTTTGCCTTTGTTCTGTTGTTTAGCTTTAGGATTTGCTTTTTTCTCAAACTTGGGCTTCTGCTGCACAAAGAGTCCTTCACCTCCTGTCTTTGTCAAGTAGTTACCCTTTTGCTTCAACTCTGTTTCTAGAGAGTAGGTTGACTGAACAATCTCCTTTAGAGTGATAGTCTCCTTTCCTCCTCTATACTTAGAGAGTGTGAACTAGTTGAGAGAAGTGTGACGGTAGACTGTTCAGGAGTATAACAGACTGATCCTCATCACTTAACTCCACCTCAAGACAAGCTAGATCTGAAACGAGTTTGTTGAAAACATCCAAGTTTCTATCTAGATTCTTGTCTTCCTCCATCCTGAAATTGTAAAACCATTGTTTAAGATAGAAGTGGTTTGGCAGAGACTTGTCTTGGTATTGAGACTCCAACGTATCCCACATCCCCTGTGCAGTCTTGTTCTTCATGATCTTTCTCAGTACCATGTCAGTCACGCTCATACCGATCAGGTTTCTGACTCTTCTATCTTTAGCCTTCCACTTAAGATCTGACTCGTCTTCTTTCTCCGTTTCAGGTGAGGATAACTCATCAATCTTCAAAACCGATAATAGGCCAAGCAACTCTAGCTGACCTAATACCCTATGCTTCCATATTGAGAAATCACCCTCCCCATCAAACTTTTCAACTTCGAACTTGGCCTGAGTGGGTTCCATCTACTCTATCCTTGCTAGATCTGATCACAACCTAGCTAGACAAGCTAACCGGAAGAGTTCCTTCACCACTGACCACAGAACACTACCCAGATATGCAACTAGATTCCACAACCTTAAACCTTTCAGAACAGCACAAGCTACCTAAACTCAGAGAACCAAGTAAGGAACTTTTTACCTGCTGAATCTAGATCTTCGGACCTCTTGTGGAACACTTTAGCCTGAGAAGAGGAATCCACCACCTTTATAATCTTCAACCGAGGCTCTGATACCACTTATTAGGGATTTGATCTTCTTTTGCTATTAACCGATGCTATGTTTTCTGTATGTTTGTTTGTAGAAGAAGAGAAGAGAGAAGTAGAGAGAAAAGAGACGACACACGGATTACAAGTTCCCAAAGCCAAACACCGGCTAAGGTACGTCTTGGTGAGCTAACTGATCAGCTCACAAGGTCTTATAAAACGTTTGTAACCCGAGCACAAGAGACCAGGAGAGATTTAGACAACCCTAGAGAGTCTATACAACCGAGCTAAGAAGGTAAGTCCTCTTTTACTCTCAAGACACTCTAGATCTAACCTGCTTGCTACTCAAGCTCTTTCTTAGTATTGTGTTGGCCGCTTCTCTGCGGCTCCCTCTCCTTTTATACACCCAAGAAGACACCTCTGACAGCTCACTTAAACCTAGGTGAATCGAACCTTATCCGTTTGCCAGCATCACTATGAACCCTTACACTGCAAAACACGAAAAAGATTTTGTCTTGACCAGAGGTGACCGTTACCAAGCTTTGAATCCTTCGTGGGCATGTCTTCTTAAGTGTTCGGCCCATACTCCTCAATTGCGGTCCATTAAGGAATTGGATAGACACTTCACAAGTAGTAGTATAATAACTATTTAATTGAATCCTAGCTATTGGTAGAGATGGAATCTCCAAATTTTAGATAGACATATTGCTATTTTTTGTATTTTCTATATTTTATCCAAATACATATACATATATGTATATGTATGCTCGATGGAAGAAATTATAATGTAAGTTTCTGAAGAATGGAAATGAGATGATGATGATGATGTATCGCGTTAAAACCAGCAACAAATCGATGTAGATAGAACACTAGTTATATAGAATTTAGTTGATTCCATGTGTCTTTGCAATGCTTTAGAAGCAAAGAAATTATAAATCTTTTTTTTTTTTAATGATACTTTAGTGTAGTAGTAGTAGTATTGGAGTGGCCTAAAATTAATTAAGAACAACAACCAATTAATTAAAAATACAATGAATTGCTTTTTTATTTTATTTGTTTTTAATGTTGTTATAAGAAAAGCAAGAATGTTAGGCGAGACATTCCTTTCCAAATATACCTTGAGAGAAAATGTATATAGAGTTAGTTGAAAGTTACTGCAATTAGGTCCATTACCCAATTACTACTATTAAATATGTTGTTTCATTCATTATTATTTGGTAACTAACATAGGATTCTTTTTCACCGAAAAATATAACGGTCGGTAAAATTATGACTTTGTAGTATTTATTACGTACGTAATCAAAAAATTATTCTCGTTACAACATAATCAATCATCTTCATAGAAAGATTATGAAGATCATGTTGTATATTAATAAAAAAAATTCATAACGGACGAACTTAGAAGAATTAAGTGACTAATGAGAACTTATTTTATAAACACGGTTTAGGTCTGTCGATCGATAGATGATGATAAACATTGGATATGGGCAACGTGTCAACGTGTCTACGGTGCCAAATGAGATCACACCACCAAACATTGACGGCGATATTTTCTGAGTAAGACATCCCTCGAGATTTATTTTGTTACATACCATAAATTATTAATAATAATAAAATAAAAGGAAAAGATAAGAGAGCTTCAACGTTCAAAAAATTCAAATCAGCGCCTCGGAGCCGGACCTATAAAATCAGACAGGTTCGGTGTGAAACCAATCCGGGCCTAGCAGGTAAACCCCACGTAGAGCGTCTTTGACGAGAGGACCCACGTAGAATGTGGTTGGTGCTACGACCCGACTGTCACTCAAGTCAACGAACCAATCATTAACTGCCACGTATTTTCGTTTCTTTTCCGTATTTAGGCCACTCGCTTGATTTGGCGCGTGTCGATCAGTTTCCCCGCTTCTTCCTTCCTTCACGCCTAAACCAAAACAAAAATAAGCATATCATTTTTAGCAACTAATTTTTGTTTTGTTTTGTTCTGTTTTCTTCTCCAAGTTGAAAATTTTGAAAATTCAAAATGCAATCAGGAATGATCATCATGAGCAGGCTAATATTTTATTTAAAAAAATGAATGAACAGTAGTGCCATATTAATATATAGTACTATATCATATATAATAAAGAAATTACTGGGTTTTACCTTTAGAAAACCTTTGGATTAAACAAAAAAAAAAATAGAGGAGAAAAGAATAAAGAGGAGAAACAGAGCATGTGGGATTCAATCATAGTTCCTTAAGACAGTTTTTGATGATGTTTCAATATTCAGCTTTGCCTTTTTCTATTTTAATTTTGGTGAATTAAAAGCATCTTTTATCCCCTAATAATCCACCTTTTGATTTCTTCCTTCTATTTTTTTAAAAAATAAAGGGATTATCGAAAAATTATAGTATTTGTGTACTATATATAATATGTATACAAAATGATAATGAAAACTCTGACTACACTTTTCATACAATGATAGGAGTGACAAATTTTGAAATTAAAGCATTTTCGTTTATATAAAAAAATTGTAACAAACACGATATATATTCTGTCGTTTTTTAATTAATACTATTTATATCACATCCTATAAATAAATAAAAATAAAACGGTGTAAGTGTAATAAAGAAATAAAATTCACCGCACTCACGTCACATGAGATGCCAGATCCCACAAACATCATTGTAATCGTATGGGAATTACGAAATCACATGTTGTCACAAAAGATGTACCTTCGATTTCTATGTTTCCTTTTATTTTCCCCTTGCTCTCGGATCCTTTTCTTTTGTTGCTTAGCTTAATTAGGAATTTTCACAAATAAAAAAATCGATTTTGTTATACACGTTGTACATGTAAAATCAGTAAAATGTATACCATATAGTAATATTTTTTCCAAGTAGTGCGTGCAACTACTTTCATTTCATACATAGAGTAAAGTAGTAGTGCGGTTAGCCATACAAATTTGCTGAATATCAACGCAAAATACATTTTACCAAACCAAACGATTGCAGAACAAACACACATTTTTGCATCACCATGAATTGTTTTTTTTTTTTTTCTGTTTTTTTTTTGGCCATTTATTTATATATAATGGATGAAACCGTAAATAAAGAGAAATCACATTTATAATAATTATTAAGAAATAAAGAAACTAAAACAAGTATCCCATGTTTTATTTTGATAGATACTGAAAAAAAAAAAAAAAGGGAAAAGTGCAACAACAACCCATCAATTTCATTATTATTCGATTTCATTGGCTTTTTTCCTTTTCATTTAATTTAATTTTAGGCAGCTAATCTATAACGAAGAAACAGAGTCAAATTCATAACCATAATGTATCATAGCTGAGATTTATTATTCGGCAGCTAATCTATAACGAAGAAACAGAGTCAAATTCATAAACATAATAACTTAAGGCCCAAATATTTCATAACAGGCTAAAAACAGAATAATATATTTTGAGGTCCAGTATAAATACATGAAGCCGAGAGCTGTTGACGACGACGATCATTGCTAGATCATAAAAAGTGTGTACCAAAAAGAGAGAAATGAAAACAATCAGTCTTACATTATACTAATATTCTCTGTGGGTCTCTCAAGTTTCTAATATGCACTTCAATCCAAGATTATGTTTTTCTCCAACAGAGCCATAAACGAACTCCTATTTTCGATTTATTCCCCAAAAGGGGGAAACCATTTTTAACTGTGTAAAAAATGATAACCCTTTGGTCGTCATCATCATCAAAAACAAATACTAGTAGATTTAAAGAATAGAGCTTTGCTCCGAAGGTATATGGGTGACAAGGAAACGATGCACCATTTCGAAGCTAGTGAAAGTGATTACTGCTGCAGGAGTTGTTCTCAGGAGGTTAGTGGCACAGCCTCTGTAAAAACCGGGATACCCATCTTTCTCAAACACTTTCTTGATGCAGTCTCTTACGCCTGAGTAACGTTTCTCACTGTGGTGCCCTTGCTCTTGAAGCCTAGCTCTTACAACCTGCACGCCGCGTGATCAAGAACAACAGGAGGTCATATAAAACCCTAAAAAAAAAAAAAAAAAACTGAGAACGATGGGAGTAGAGGTAACCTCCACCTCGTGCGGGTAGGTTAATGTGGAAGCAAATATTTTGGCAATCGAAGAGGCAACTGCTACATCACGAGCATTGAGATTATCGACTGATTTATCACCTGTTGGGTTCACAAACTTTTTTTTTTTTAGTTGATCTCATCTCCACAAAGATTTTACCTTTTTCTTTACTTCATCCAGTTCAAAAGATTATACCTTTCTTGGCCAAGTAGACTTTGATCATCTCATATGTAGGAAACTGAATGGCAACATGACTGATACCAGCTAGTGCAGGCACAAGACCACTGGTTTTGGTAGGCACAAAGCGCGAGAGAAATGGAAAGACTTTTAAAATAAAATAAAGACCTTCTTTGATCATCAGTTAACAGAAGAAAGTGTTGGGCAAGATGGAAAAAAAACCTGTACAATCCTCGAATCCCCTCTTCGTAAGCTATCCTCCTTAGAGCAGACAGCGTACTTTTGTATGGCACAACTCCCGCTCTCATTCCTTGTGTCTGAAGGAGAATCAACAAGGTGTTGGAAATAGATTCTTATCGTGACACAAAATGAACAACATTCTAAGTTGGTAAAAAAGCAGGTGTTGTGTATACTACTAATTAAGGTTCCCCACATAGTTGTTTCCTTATGATTGCATACATGAAGCAAAAGAAAAGAAAAAAAAACACGGACCTGAAGTCTAGTCTTGACAACCCAAAGAGGATTTGTGGCAATGGTAGTAGCAGCTCCAGCACCAGAAGCAGCCAATACGTTAGCACCAACGCTGAGTTTGCGATCCACATCTAATTACAAACAGAGATGAGGTATTAATAAGGGATTAAGAAAGGGTTTTTTTTTTTTTTGAGGTAAAAAAAAAAGCGCAAGTAACCTTTTGAGCAAAGAAAGCTCTTGAGCTGGTCATACATTGTGAAATAAATCTGCAAAAGTAAGTCTTACAGCTCCAAATAAGAAGTCCAATAGAATCCAACAAAGGGGATAGACAGGTAGCAAGAAGAAGAAGAAGTTAAAGAAAAACTCACGGCCCAATTGGAGAGAAGAGCCATCACAGTTGGGGAAAGTCCCCGGTATAAGCCACGCATGCCTTCTTTCTTAAAGATCTGCTCAAGACTGCCAACAATTAGACTACCTGATCAGAATAAAGTAGATCCATATATATAATCAGCGCAATCCCGAGTTTTTTTTGTTGAGCCAATTTCAAAAAAGGAAAAGAAAAGAAAAAAAAAAGAGAGGAGTAAACCTTTGATGTTTGCATCACCGAGCTTGGGCAGGCCATGAACTTGAAACCTCGTTTTTATAACATCAAGAGGGCAAACAAACGTAGCCGCAAAAACCCCTTAAAAAAAAAAAAGAATCAGAATTTTTTTTTCAATCAATCAATCAAAAAAAAAAAAAAACCAAGAAAAAAGGTTTTGTGGGAAAGAGAAGTAGATCAGAGCATATATATATTTATTTTACCAGCGGCGGCACCGGCGGCTGCATTACAGAGGACGTTTTTGGAATTAGGAGGATGAGAATTAGCGGACATGTCTTGGATCTGAAAGCAGAGGAAGAAGAAGAAGAAGAAGAGACTTGAGGAAACGCGTCGCCGAAGAAGAGAATAGCGAAAACGATGGTTCCTCTCTGGAGAGGGATTTCGCGGCGAACCAGCGTCGCATTGCCGAGAAAGATCCCGACCTGGTCTCTTTTATATATCCTCTCTTCTCTTACAAGAAAATTGAGTCAACGCAGCAGAGACCGAAGTTAAACAAATCTGAAGATCATAACCGAAGAGATCATCGCAGAGAGAAACAGAACAAAACTAAACTGTGTCTTTTTTTTTTTTTTTTTTTTCCCGAAGAGACTTTTCTCTTTTCTTTTCTATTCAACGAGAGAGGGAAGAGAAGAAAGTTATGATTATCAGAGAGAGAGAAATTAAATTAAAAATATATATAAATTATTATTTTTTTTTTTACGTGGCTCTTATTTTTTTAAACAATAAATTTCGTTTACCAAAATAAGAAATGAAAATTGTACTTTGTTTCTCAGCCAGACGAATCAGACACCACCAACCCCAAAACTCTGGTCCCATCAGCAGCCAGCCTGCCGTAATTGCCCACATTAACATTAGTATTATTATTTTCCACCATCATTCATTATTTTCTGCTATAATTATATCTTTATTATGTATATCAGTAAATTTTGGTAGATACAGGAAAAAAAAAAAATTAAATTCTGATTATCGTTTGTTTGTTTTTTCTTTCTACCGAGTTTATTATCTCGTATTCTGCATATATAAAAATTACAAGCTGTTTTAAGTTATAGAAACGAGACATTTATCTCAAAATTATCTTTTGTTAGAAATATACATAATGTTTTTTTCTTTAATATATAATTTGCATTACCTAAATTTAGTTGGTTGAAGAGTTGTTTTGGCATATTATTTTTTTGCAGGTTGAAAATTTGTATTATGTCCACCACCCAGTAAACACACAACTAAACCCGTACGTATACTGTTAACATTAGTGGTTATTAACTTGTGAAAACTAAAAAATCCATGATTATTGATTGATTAAAATGCAATTTTAAAAAAAAATCTATTAGATGTGTGAGCCGGGCTTGGCTCTATGGACCGCACCTGAGCATGTTACAAGCCTGGCCCCTTTTGATGACAGATATCGAAATGATATAGAAATGTACACAACATGCCCACGTGGACTCCAACTGTCGATGTGGGGCTCTCTTGCCCACCACCAAACCACTATTACCAACAACAACAACAAAAACAAAAAGATTACATCCGGTAGTTCTTTTCTTTGTTATTAATGCTAATTAAGTGCTAACGTTATAGTATCACTTGACATTGTATATGGTGCCGAGGGTAGTATCGAGTGTTAGACAATTAATGTTGTCTCGAATCTAGCCAGAGCCGGACCATTGTGGAGCCTGCTTACCGGACCGGGATTAAGGTTAGGTTCCACTAGCTAATTCCCCTCACGTGATCTCCTCCGAGTCCATGCATGCATCCGCGTATACAGAAAGCTCTTTATCTAATCGTTTATGAGCTTTTCTACGACTGTCAACGGTACGTCTGCGACGAGACAGTGAAATGTCTCTGTTAAGCACATTTTTCCCATATCAATCGATGCGTACAATTATAGTTTGTAAATCTTTCCTTTTTTTTTTTTGCAGCTTGATTTGATTAAATCGTGAATAAAGCTTTGATAAGACAAACCGAAACCATGTTAGGAAGGCTAAACCATTGACTTCGCTATGATGTAAGCAATGACGGTGCTTTGAACAATCAAGTACAATGTTTTAAAAATTGGTCGCTACTTACGATTTACAAATATCACAACCACACGTAAAGATACGAATTAAAAGCGTAAATGGTCAAGCAAACAGGAAGTCAACCAAACATAAATACTATATTAGTTTTTTAAAGAACACATTAATCTCAATGCCACAAATCCCGGTGAACTAAGCATTTAAAACTTTAGCTGGTTACCTGTTACGACTTAAATGCAAATCTTGATTTTAATTCGATATATGGGAAAAGATGGACCGATCCACTATATATAGCTTAACAAGAGTATAAAGTTTAAATTAATACAGATCATCACGATCACACCATTAACATCGATAATTTTTCATTTTATATATGTGAATGGATTTAGTTACATAAGGGTTTATGAGATGAGAGTAGGATAGAATTGGAAGAGTGTTTAGATACATCGGGGTGCAGGAGATTCCCTTGCGCAATCAATATAGATTTGTAAATCTCAACCAGCTTCTTCTCGTCATACTCCTTGGACGCCAAACCCGGCCCGTAGCCATATTCGCCGTACCCGTAAGATGACCCGACGACCCGAGAGTTGGCGAGGCGCAGCATCATGTTGACGTAAGCATCTCGAAGCCAGGTAAGAAGCTTCTTAGGCGACGCCCTTTTCAAGATCCTTAGCTTCGGCACTATCTTGACCCTCCAAAACCGTCTCTTCCGGGTCGGATCCATGTTGACCCGCTGCACATTTCTTCGACCCGATGTGGCCTTCTTGACCGACCCATCTAGCCTTTGGTATCCTCTCGACCTCCTCCGCCAATACCTTATCTCCATCACAATCTCTCACAGTGGTGTATTAGTGTCTAGAGAGAGAGAGAGAGAGAGAGAATGTGAGAGCAGTGGAGAATTTTAGTGAGAGAGACGGAGACGCTCTAGGTTTTGTTTATAAAGAAAGAGCACATGCATTCCGTAATATTCGATATAAAATTATTTTAATACCGAAATAATTAAAATGGTTCATCATGTAGGAAAGCATTAAATTTATTAAGTAAGTAACTAGCAGTAAGCTACGTACGAATTTCTCATCCGACAACAAGAAAATGATCATATCCATCCATAATGAAAAATGAAGACTCCAATTGATGAAGCATACAGAGAGTTTTGGGGAGATAAGATAAGTTGATAAGACATAAATCAGATGATTGCTGTTGCAATAAATGGCGAGATTTTTGTTACTACTTACTAGTAATACTTTTCAACCTCCAAACAAATCCTGACCGTTGGATCTCTTTTCGTGAAGGTTCTAAAAAAAAAATCATGATGAGTAAGTAGGGTACTGTACTTTTTATTGGGAATAAACTGACGATTTATCTATTATTGTAAGGGCATATTTATCCGTGATAATAATGGAAGTATCCAATTCAGACTAAAAAAATAAATATAAAATTATAATAGAATTGAAAACGAGTAAAAAAATGACATATAAGTTAGAAGAGTCTATAATGATGTTTTTAATATCTTGTAGAAAACATTTTCTTCTTTTTTCTCCTTACTAATGTCTTACATTTATATTTTAAAAAGTACTAAAGACATTCATAGTATATGCGATAAGAATGCTCTTAGAGAACGTCTTAAATAAATTTAATTGGGAAAGTCATACTAAAGTCAGTATAAATGCAGATGCTGAAAAGAAACAAAGGACCAACAAAATTTGAATGTTTCACGCTGCGCTGCGATTCTTGTGCGTTTTTTTCTCTTCAAGTATAAAGAGTGACGACGACTGACAAACAACCACCAATTCTTTTACTTGACATTAATTATCCATCCACCAAAGAGAAAAATAATAAACCACCAACTCTCACGCCATTTATTTGATTCGGTAAAGGCCCATTATGTCAATACTATCTAGACTTTTAATTTATTTTTAAGGAAGAGGGATCTGTTAATTTTGATTTAAGAAGCAGGTTACACATGCTAATAAATTAATAGGTTTTCTAATAATACACACATTGACATGGGATTAGGGCTAATAAGATGAACGGCTGGAATCAAACTTGTACATATTGTATGTTGAGCTCCCATGTTAGCATAATTAAATAATAATCGATTAAACTTCTTGTTTTGCATATTACCCCAGCTGAACCGGACTTACGATCCATATGAATTCGAGCCTTGTGCTCCACACTTAACAAATTGCGTTGTCGTTTGCGTTTACTTGATTAGATATTTCCCTGTGGAATAATTTTTAAAACTATTTTCGACAGGGATTGATGAAGTTTATGATTATCGTCACCAAAGACAGAAGCCAAGCCCAAAAGAGTTTCAGAAACCATCCAGATAAAAAATAACCACAGATCTTGATCTTGACAAACATAAAATCTCAAGACGACGACTCTACAAATCGTATCAGTTATCTGAGTCTCTCAGACTCCTATTCTCTTAGCGCTTGAAGCTATGGCTTTAAGAAGAAGCAACGAACGTGGTAAGGATATTTCTCTTGAGAGTGAGTTCATCAGCTTTCACCGGGCTTATGGACTTGCCAAGGACGCGTCCAAGCCGCTCGGTTTCTTTGCTAGCATAGTCCGAACCTTTTTCTATGTAGTTCTTTGCGAGTTTCGCGTAAAGCTTTCCGAACCTGTAGAGACATCATGAAACCTCAGGAACTAAAGAGAGATCTTATCTAAATGTATAGATGAAGCGTTACTACTAAACTACATACCTTGCTGTGGATCCCTTAAGGTTATTTGCTTCCTCTTCGATGCGGGACAACACCGACTTCTTCTCATCTTCACTTGCTGCAACTAACTCTTTTACCAACGCATCTAAGCTTTCAACTATACCAGCCTATGAGAGAGTGAGAGAATAAACATAAGCTTTCAATTTCCGAGTCCAATGATGATTCTGCAGAAAGACATGTTTTTACCGAACCTTTGAAGTAAGCTGCCCTTTACTGTCCCTGCTGGTCCCAGACTTATCGTTGATGAAGCTTACAAAGTCATCTAAATCCCTGCCCCCGTCATAATCATGACCAGCTTTGTTGTCCTTTGGGAAGAATTTCAATGTTGGGAATCCACTCACTCCATACCTGAAGAATATAAGAGGTAGTTTGTCTTTTATGTTATGAGTTTTGTGAAACAACATACAATGACTTGGAACAGTAAAAATCGGCAAGTAAAAAAGATCTCGTCAAACTTACTTCTCGCCGAGGGCTTTGTGTGCATCAGCATCTAAATTGGCGATGACTACACCTTCTTCCTGCTTAAAAACTGTGGCTACCTTTTCGTATGTCTGATGATATAAAGAAAAAACATCAGCAATGAAGCGAAGAGGGATTTGATTATCTATCAATATATTAAAAAGCAAACAGATAGTTGAGCTTACAGGAGCGAGTGATTTGCAGTGGCCACACCTGGCAGATGGAAAAATGAAATGAGAAGATAGCAAGAAAGCTACTAATAAACCATCACAGTGGAGAGAGAGAGAGAGAGAGAGATGAGTAAGAATGAGTTACCATGGTGCATAAAATTCGACTAAGACATCTTTGTTTTGATCGAGAACAATCTCATCGAAATTGTCAGGTGTCAAAACAACCACGTTTTGTGGAGCTGCAGCTAATTTTACGTTGGTGCCTGAAAACATATTTGTTCAACAACAAGTAAGCACAGTTGAAAAAAATTTATCGAACAGAGCAAGGAAAAAAAACTAATGATGAGCAGAGCAGTTATCATAAAGCGACGTCAATCACAATCAGGGTATGATTTTCAGCAATTTGCACACACTTGCATCTCGCAGAAACAAAGTCTCAAAAAACAAATGATTCACCCAAACTGAATGTAGCTCATAAACAAGTTCCCTCACAGAAAAGGAAAAAATCCGAAATGAAACAAGCTTAGCTACTATACAGTATGACCAATGAAAATACCTCCTTCCTTGTTCACGTATTCAGCCAATGCTTCAGCATTGCGTGGACCCTCATACCTATTTGACATGAAAAGAAAAGAAGAAAAAAAAACACTCACTGATCTATATTACAAAGAAAAACTTATCCAACAAATAAACAATAATAATATGATTGGAGAAAAGAAGAAAAAAAGATTTTGCTTACTTATGAGGTTCAAGAGATCCTTTAGGAAACCACTGAATGGTCGGGTATCCACTAACACCATATTTAGTACAGACAGCCTTGTGCTCATCACAATCAACCTTCACCGATAGAAGTTGAAACAATCACAATCGAGATATCTCATTGCTGAATGAATAATAAATTCAGAAAAAAAAATAGAGAATCTCAGAGAAAAGAGACCTTTGCAATCAAGACGGACTTAGCTTTCTTGAAGCTTGCCCCAAGCTTTTCATACTCGGGAGCAAGTTTCTTGCAGTGACCACACCTATCATCATCATTCCCAATTGCTCAAGTTAAATAAAATAAAAAAATCTAGAGAGATACAAATCGAAATCAATCAACATGCCTCCTTAGCCTATCATTTCCAAGACAAAAAAAAATCGAACATAAAGATTTACAGATCAAATCCACACGAACGAAACGAATTCAACACTACAAGAGGATCGCATCGGAATCCTTTAGAATCTACAGCAGCTACTTCTTACTTACTACTTTGATGATGATCCCAAATAAAACAAAAAAAACAAACAAAAGATGATTTAAAGAAGAATTAGGATCTCGAGAGAGAGAGAGAGATACCAGGGAGCGTAAAACTCGACAAGAGCTCCTCTATCTTTACCAACTTCCTTGTCGAAGCTATCGTCCGTCAAAACAACCACATCATCGTCTGCCACGGCTGAAACTAGAAGCAACGCCGCCACTACGGCAATTCCAAACCAGATCTGAGATTTCGCCATCTTCTTTTCTTCTTCTTTTTTTTTTTTTAATTTCTTTGGATTGAAAAGCTCACTCTCTCGATCTGTTTATTTTAATAAATAAAAAAAGCTCATGTAATGTTGATCTCTCTGTTTTTTTTTCTTCCCCTTCTTCGACAAGCAAGAAGGAAGGAAGGATACTACAATGACATGGCGTGATCTGGATCGTCCATTTAGTCACATATTAATACGAACGGTGATCAAGCGTTGTAATTACGTGGCTGGGTTACATGTCGGACTATGAATGGTTTTAATTAGTCCTCGGCGTTCGGTTTAACCGGTTTATTCAGATCGGTTTGTTCGGTTTTGCAAAAATTCGGTTTTTAAAAAATCCCACCGAATAGATCCGAAATAAATTTCGGTTCGGGTCGGTTCGGAAATCGGTTTGTTCGGATCGGTTATTGACAAAAAATTTTGTTCCGAAGATGAACCGAATTTTTTCGTATTCGGTTTATTCGGTTTTTTGTTCGGTTTACTTTTTGCAAGAAAAAATATTTACATCGCAAAAACCCAATAACAACAACCCAATTGACAAAATTAAAAGGCCAAACCTAATAAAATCTCAAGCCCAATCCAAATTACAATAAAAAAGCTCAAATCCATCTAAATCTAGGGTTTTGGGTTAGGCATCGTTTCTAGATGGTTCTGCCGTGTGAACTGCCGTGAGTCTGTGCTTTCAAGTTCTTCACCCTCTGTCTCATTATTATCTACCAAACCGTCATTAGATCTACAAAACTCAGAAATTTTAGCATTAGATCTATGTAAACAGATGCAGAAATTAAAAAAAAAAAACAAAACAAAACGACCCTAATTAAAATTAGGTTTTAAACTTTGAAATAAACATAACAAAGTAATTAGGATTTAAGATTTGAACTAATACATCTGGAAAAATCCAGAAGAATAAAGAAAAGAGATAAAAATCAGAAGAATAACAACAAAGCAATCGACTTGAACAAAGTTAGGGTCAGGTTTTGACTTTGAAATTGTTTAGAAGAAGAAAGAAGAACAGCTTACCAATAGTAAATTAGAGTTTAACGAATTTAGACCAAAAGGATTCTTCTATTGAGAGCAAGAGACGAGTTGTAGAAGATGATGATGGATTCAAAGGTTTGGCTTCACCATTTTTTCGGAGAGAGAAAAAGAAGCAGCCGCAGGGAGAAAAAATGAAGGGAATTAGGATTAATGAAACTTTATTCCTATATATATTTCGGTTTATGTAAAACCGATCGGTTATGCTCTGCCGAACCGAACCAAACCGTTAACCGAATTCTTAAATTAATTTCGCCGATCGGTTTTCCTTTCTTTACAACTCGAGCGCCGATAACCGAAACTTTCGGTTTATCCGGTTCGGTTTAATCGGATTCTGCCGATTGCCCGGGACTAGTTTTAATAAGCTCTCTCCCACATTGTTTCGCGGAGGTGACGAGAGAAAAAGTCTTCTTCTCCTCCTAATATTTTATTTTGTTTCGGTTTAAGTCCTTTTGTTTTAATAATTTAACAATCTAACCCACAGTCGAATTGTACCGAAAAAAATGGGCTTTAAGATTGGAGAATAATTAATACGGGGGGTGCGTAAAGAAGCCCAAAAACGAGTGTCGAGATAAAGCCGCAGCTACGAGTACGAGTAACGACGAGCTTTCAGTGAATAATTGGGAAGGTTGTAATAAGACTCGGATAGTTGAGATATCAAAAACGCTATTTTTAAGAAAAACGCTATTTTTAAGAAAAACTTCGGCTCTGTAAGTAAGTACTCTATGTTTATATTTCTTATGATTGGAAAATTATTAAAAAAATAAAAAATAAAATTTTTTGTCTCAATGTCTTCTTCAGCTTGCGTGTTGAGCAATTATATACAATAGTATATTATGACATGCAGTATACTACATGACAAGTTTTTATATAATATTTTTATTAATATACTATTATAATACAAATTTTGCTAATGTACTATTTTGTTAATTTTAGTGATTTAATATATAATCCGCGGTATACCGCAAAATAATTTTGTTTAATACAAATTAATTAAATCAGTTTGATTTGCTATATTTTATATTAGTGTTGTTAAAATAATAAAATGAGAATTTAACCCGTATTAAAATATCATATTAGTGATATTTTACATTTTTAGAATTATCAATTCAATCATGACATGTCGTATAATCTGTCATGTAATATATAACTCATTTGTGTTATTTTTAAAAAAATATCAATAAATATTCATATTTTTAAACTTTTTTATGAAATTTAGGTATATCAGTTATAAATTATAAACTTCTTAAAATTTTATAATTTACTATGCGATATATATACTATATATGTATGTTGAACACACACTTTGTATATTAATTGAATAATATATGTTCGTTTAAAAAAATTCAAATGACGATATATGCAGAAAAATAAATTTTTATTAACTTTATGTATTATATATGATTCACTACATTTAATATTTAAAATCAAAAAGAGATGATAGGAGAATATTTTTTTTTAATTTACAATAAATTTTCTAAATATCTATATTAATTGTAGAACATTATATATATATGTATATTTAAAATATTTTAATTTTGTTTGATTATAAGAATAGTAGAGAAAGTTAACTAAACTTGTTTGGATATAAATATAAGCATTTAATGGTAAATGTTTCCAAAAACATATTTTTGAGCAAAAAGTGTTGCAAAAATACTAGTATAGATAATTCTATACGGACTAAGGAGTCATATATAATAATAATTTCCTTATACGAGGAACTTTGTTTTAAACCTTGGGAAAAATGCCAAAAAAAACCTCATGTTAAATATAATCTCATTACCTCTTCTAAGTAGGAGATGAAACAGTTATAGTCCTACAATACAAAAAAACAGACATATTGTATCACTTAAACAATATCACAAAACTAAGTGATGTTATTTTAAATTACTTTTTAATGATTGATACAAAAATTATAATTTTACATTAGTTACAATAATCAATATTATTATTGAATCATTTCATTATAATTAATGCAAATATAAATCATTTACATCACTTTCAGAATACTAACACAAAATATATAAATTTACTTCACTTAATGATTGATGTATTTATTAATTTATATTAACATCACTTAGAAAAATGATCCAAAAATTACATCATTTTCAAAATGATGCTAGTAAAATTATTATATTAACTGAACTAAAAGAAATAAAAAAGAATAATATGTTAATCTTTAATCTACTAAAACTAAAATTCAAATTAATAACACACAAAAGAAAAACAATTTAAAAAAAAAACAGAATAGCCGATTAGAGTTGTTATCCCACACCGGCTGTATCAAAAAAAGTTCTCACTCCTATATAATCTCTCACTTAGTCGTACATTCTAATGGGATAACAACTATTTGTGTGGATCCCATAAATACAGTATAAATAATATAGCTAAATTATAAATTGAATATATAAACAAATATGATTTTAATATAAATAATTAAATTTTATATTAAAGGAAAAAAATATTTTCATATAATTTATTATAATATTGATTTCAACATCAATTTTCTGATATGATATAAATATTTAAAATTAATTATGATAAATGATACAAATATTTTATATCAATTTAGTAAAAATGATGTAATACTTGCAATAATTTTTAGAAATGATGTAAATGAACATCAATTCTAATAACCGAAGCAAATATTTATTTTAATTGATGCAAATTATTTGCATCAACAAAATATAAACTATTCATTAAAATAAACTGATGTAAAAATAGAAAATAAATGATGTAATACGATTGGTAGGGCTAGGAGCAGCGGCAGAAACAATCTTCTTCTTTCAATTTCTTCGATTTGTGTACGTTTGTTGCAGACATTTTCTCGACAGCCGCCTCTGTCACCGACTAACGCATCTAGTGTTGTTTTCGTCAATCAAAGTAGTACCCTCTTACTCCATCTCAGTCTTCATCATCGGAATTTATGATCGGAAAATCGAAAGAAACAATCTCTCAGACTCTTACTGCTCATCCAACGAAGAACTCTCTCTAGTTTTTTTATAGAAAAAAATGGTTTACGGAGTGGTTCGAACCTGGATACAACTGGTTGCAAAATAAACCAATTACCACTACACTACTTCAATATAATCGAATAGCTAAGTAAACAGACTATATATATTTATTAAAACTGTGGGACTGAAATTGAAACCCGGTTTAGAAATTCCGTCACACATGTTAACGTGTGTTAAGTCATGTGTTTGATTCTACCAATTTTTTAAAAATAAAGTTTTATTTGACATCAAATTTAATATACTGAGTATTTTCATTCCAACCAAAAAGTATTGGATATTAAACATCCAAATAAAAATAACATACGGTTTTTTTTGGCATTTTTTCCTTTAAACTTTAGATACCACCGTGATCGGTTTTTCCATTTTTCTTTTTTTCATAAGAAGAAGAAAAAAAAGCACATGACATCACGTGGGCGTTCCAGATACCGTAGAGGTCGAACCAAGTTGGACTTTTATGAGAAAACCATCTTTTTTTACTTTCTCCCTTATTGTCACTCTGTATAAACTTAAAAGAAAGAACCAAAGAAAACAAACAAACATTTTTCCTTTGTTTCTTGGGATTTTTGTGCATGGCAAGTTGCTTTCTGTTTCATAAATGATTCGTCCAAACATATATTTAAGAATCCCTATATTTAATGCGTAGGTCATTGCCCAACAAAAATGATTGTCTTTAGGTCCCTTTTATAAATAAATAAAAAAAGTTGTTAAGTGGTCATGTGATTAATTTACTAGACATACACTCCATACTCCATACATACTAGACATCTTAAGATCAATTTTCGGTCCGAAACTAAAATAAACATATATAGAAAAATGTTTATTATACTATTTAACTAACATATAACATTAGTTTAAATTCTTCTACTTGAATACTAATTACGACACATTTACAGAACTGAATTAATTTCACGTGGCTACCATAACTAGGACAAAACTGTGTTATTGTTCCAACGTCCATAATAACTAAATATCTACCTGTTTGTAGTTTCGTACAAAGAAGTCAGATCACTCAATATCTATCACTGATCATGACACATTGACACCTTCCGTTCAAAATAATCACTTAGAACGGCACGTGATGATTCGCGGTCGCGCGCGGGTGTGATATATGCAAGCTTTTATATATGTTGGTGTAAAGTGAAAAAGCTTTGCCTTCGAAATGATTGAGATACTAATTTTTGTTTTTTTTTTGTTAATTTATGCTTCATCTGTCCGTACGTCGACTAAATTTTTTCTTCTAGTTCGGCGTATTCAACATGTCAATAGATATATGTATATACACACACTCCCCAAATAAATTAATATATATACACCTATTTTTCGTACCTTCTTTATTAAATTCCATTAAAAAAAAAGTAAATAATACGTCGAGATTAAACAAAACGATCAGATTAGTTTAGTTCTTAGACTATTATTACAACGACTAAATATATAGTTTTACCTTACAAAAACCCCATGAGTTTTATTGCCTACGTACGCACATTGATAAGTCGGGATATACGATGCGATGTGGAATGGATTCAAACTGTAAATACACAAAGATTACGTAAGTACGTACGGGTCAACCAATATCTTCAGGACAGAAGCCAAGCGACTAAAGCATTTTCGTCGTCATGATCCAACGGTTCTCCCAAGTTCTCGCAATTGCTTTTCCCGATCGTGGCGTCATCATCACCGTCCAAAAGCCACGACACCATCGAGTCGGCTCCCTCTTTCTCATGCCACCGATTGTTGCTACCTTGTTGCCAAACGCAATCCCAATCAATAAACTCATCCGTCAACGCATCGTTAACTTGGTGGTCGTAGTTGAGAAACGAGTCCACTGACGGGCAAGACTGAAGACAGTCGAGTTTCCCTTGGCTGGAAGACTCCGAGCAGATCCCTCTGGCTCCTTCAGAGACTCTAATTATGCTATTCAACTCCGCTTCACCACCACACGATGTGTATATGTGGCCTGGATCTGACTCGTCCAACAAAAGGTCGGTGATGTCGTCATCAAACGATAAAACTCCATTAATGCTCACGAGATTTTTATTACAATAATCTCCATAATAGTCACATGGTCCTAGCTCAGCCTTGGCTCCACTTAACTCCACCATTACTGCTCCTTCTTCAGCCACCGCTACGTCGGCGTTTGGCCCCGGCGGTGCTGCAGGCGTTTTCTTCGTTTTTCGAGTTTTAATTGTTCCGTGGGTTTTGGGTTTCATGGCGGATCTACTAGTTCTCCCAAGTCTGCGTTTTGCGTCCGGCGCAGAAGAAGCGTTCATGATTACGGCGGCGACGTCTTGAGAGTTGGACGGCTTCCTGATGAAGTTGTGGAGTTTACGACTGAGATGAGAGTTCCAATAATTTTTTATTTCGTTGTCTGTTCTCCCTGGTAGATGACTCGCAATTAGTGACCACCTACATTACATTAATCAAAATTATTAAAATCCCTCTCTATTCACAATTTTAACACGACCGTAAGACATTAAACATAATTCGGAGGAATATATCAAGAGAACCTCCGTGTCTCGATGGAAATCAATAGAACAGTTTGAATTAAATCTGATTTGCCCTGTTGACATGACTGCTGACCTAATCGTGCAACTTCTAGATATCTATTACTATTATTAGTTACAATAATTTAGTGGACACAAGTACAATCGATCAAAAATTAAATACTTGTCTAACATTGACAGATCCTCGCTTTCTAATAAAGATTTATGTCTTATGGCTTTTCTAATGAAGTGTAAAACAGTTGAGTACATTTAGTTTGTCTCAACTAAAACAGAAAATGTCTAGCACCACCCAAACGTTAGAGAGGAGACCACAACCAAACATGATTTTTTTTTTCAACGAATAATAACAAAGTTTTACTCACTTGGTTGACACATGATATTATTATTACGCCACATACATACAGTACATATATAATTATTAATCCGAATTATATAAATCGAGGAAAGTGAAGAGGGATAAAAAAATATATCAAAATTAGTAGAGTTTTGGATTAATAAATAAAAAGTACCTGTTTCCCAAAGTGGAATGCAACTTAACAACTAGTTCTTCTTCTTTGGGAGATATGTTCCCACGCTTGAGATCGGATCTAAGATAGTTTATCCATCTCAATCTACAACTCTTTCCACACCTTTTTAAACCTTTTCACACCCAAACAAAAATTATGATTAGGAAAGTAATACTACACGTCAGAGTTTAGATACAAATATGGAAGTAGTAAGACTATCTATTTACTGCTCACGAGATTCTTATATTAGCATTTTGATCACTGTAGTTGTATATCATATGCACATAGACAACTAAAAAAAAAAAAATCCCAACTACTGCATTAATTAATCTTTGGATTAAAGCAGAGCTGGAAATCAAATCAAATCAGTCATATGATATTTGATCTGATTCTTGAGATGATTGATGTACAACGGACAAAAATACATAAATACGCATCTGTTTAGTTACTTTGTATTTCCTTTTAGAACGTTTGTCCGTATACTAAAAGTCTATAATATACAAATAACCATTTAAGGCATGCACTTGGCAGCACTTTACATAAACGTACATTCACTTAACCCACCGTGACTGTGACTTTGACGAAATAGCCAAATTAAAATAAATAAAAGAACGAAATAAAATTGACACGAAGGTTGCAATAAAACATTCTAGAATCTGTTACAAACAATTAATCCATGGTTCATGAAGATTATTTACGCCACGAGATCTACGATGATTGCTGTCGTCTCTCACTCTCACAATCCATGTTATGCCTAAAATTAAGCTTGTGTGCAGTGGCAGTTGTTGCATGATTTTTTTATTTTGCAAGAAAAAGAAAAAAAATGTGTTAAAATATTATTACCGGCATTTTTGGGAAGAGATCTCCAAGAGCCTTCACCGTTGGATTGAATGTAGTTGGAGAGAATCTGGTCCTCCTCCGCCGTCCACCGTCCTCTCTTAATACCAACCTTCTCGCAACACGGCGCTCTTCCCATATTCTCCGGCGGCTATATGTATTTAATTAACACACTGACCACAAGAAGTCAAGCAACGGAGAGAGAGAGAGAGAGAGAGAGAGAGAGAGAGAGAGAGAGAGGGAAAGAGTGATAAGTGAGAAAGGGGAGTTACTGAATAGTGAATACTGAGTGAGAGAGAGAGAGAGTCAGACAGACACCAGAAGTAAAAGTGACTATTTTGGTATTATAGCATACATAAGACGGATATATAAATAAGTAATCAGAAGAGAGGATTAAAGAGCTCGGACGTTCGAAGGAGAAGGAGATGATGACACGTGTGTGGTGTAGGAAACGCCACGTTGGTTTATAAAGAGACTGGAGTCGTGGCTTATTCACCGTCGAGAGACTCGTGATCGGTCCGTGCAAGCTCGTCGTGTTCTCTTAGACGCTACTTCTAGGGTGTTGCCGAGCCGAGATCATTGACGTTACTTAGCTTATTAACAACATCATCAAGGTACTTATTAAAATATTATTTTACAAATTAACTCTGTTGCAGCCTTGCAGGTCACGTGAATACGTAGATCAGATAGTAATCGCACAATTTTTTGGTCTTTCTCATATAATAAATTATCCCGATCCATTACTGGTCCGTTGACCAGATGGTCTTTGCTCGAGCTACAAAACACGTGTGCGTTCGTAAACACGTCTGTAAGTTCGAAAGAGAGGGAGAGAGAGATCAACTAAATTTGAACTTGAGAAAAGAAAAATAGAAAATTGGAGTTTTAGTACATTTTTAAAACTTAATTGGATAATTAGTACATTCACTATTTAAAATTGGCAAAACATACACTTTCACTATTTACTAGTATTTGAATTATTTCTTAATCATCTACTAATCATTTTATTTACAAATATGCCAATAAATTAAATATATCTATATTTTTATTAAATTACCGGAAAAAGATACTCAGTTCAATACATGGTCACACATTCCAACTTTAAAAATGTATTGCCAACGACACGAAGTATATGTATTGCATGGTCACATATACCAATTATATGATGACATGTGGTCAACATCACAACCTTTTTATTCCGGTACAACGTTCATCAGAATCCGATGTTGACCAGTTGACCGGCGTTGACCGATGTTGATTAATAAAAATATGCAATTTTTTTTTTGTTTTTAATATTAGAAACCAAAAAAAAATTGTTTACATCTTTAATGTATTCATTCTTATAATTAGTAATTTTAATTTTGAATCTAAACTAATAGTTAAATAAAAATTATTAATAATTATTTTAAATTCATATATATATATATTAATATTTTCTCCAGTCAAATATATTGTTTCGCAAACTCAATTTTTTGGATCTTCTATATATTAAAAATAAATATTGTGTGTTTTTGTTGTTTACAATCAAATATATTTCTTTTATTAAATAACAAAAACATTGTATTTAAATAAATCAAATAGTAAGTTGATGTTTTTAATTGCAATAGAAAAAGAAACTAACTATTATAAGAATGGATGAATTAACAGATATATAATATATTTTTATATTGCAAAAATTAATAAAATTGAAATGAAAAATCATTAATAATTTTTTCAGATATTAAATTTTTTTATTTTACCATGAGTATATAACATTTTTCAATAATTCTAATAATTTTGATATGTATTGGGTTTGGTTCTACGTATTTTTGTTGTAGATATATTTTTGTGGTTGAGAATATTAAATAATATTAATTTTATATTTAGATAAATTAAGTAAGAAGTTGATGTTTTTAAATTAATAAAGTTAAAATAAATGGTTTTCTTATTTGATTTATTATAACAAGATTATCTGGTTTGAATTTAAGTTTTAATATCTTATGAATGATTTTTATTTCAATTTTAGTTAAGTTTTGAAATTGAAAAAGATAACTATTATAAGACTAAATTAATGGAATTATATAGAATATATCTTTATTTTGGATCCATATATGTTTTACATTATAAAACACTATAAATGATTCCTAAATAATTCAACTTAATCTTTTTTTTCGTTTCTAAGATTAAAAACAAAAAAAATTGCATATTTTTATTGGTCAACATTGGTCAACGCCGATCAATACTGGTCAACACCGGATTTTGATGAACGGTGTACCGGAATAAAATGGTTGTGATGTTGAGCACATGTCATATATATGTGACCATGCAATACATATACTTCGTGTAGTTGGCAATACATTTTTAAAGTTGGGATATGTGGCCATGTATTGAATAATACTTCATTTAGCTGAGTATCTTTTTTCCTAAATTAACTCTTGAATCTAATAACTAAAATATTATTCAATATATATATATTTTTAAATTTTTTTACAGATACAAAAAAATCTATGTTTTTTTTTTATAATTTGATATGCATTTTGTATAGTGATTATATTTGATAATGTTAAATATTTTTTATAAGTTTTGTATTCGTACACCTTATTAAGTGTACAAGTGTTTGTACACATTATAATATGTACATGTATCTGTATATGTGTTTGTACACATTACAATGTGTACATATATCAAGTGTATAAATGAATAATAATACACAAGTTTAACTCGTACACTTCATTTAATGTACTTATATATATGTTAATATACATGTTTTTATCCATACAAGTGATATATAATATATTCAATATGAATGAACTAAAAATATTTATATGTGTGTAATAAATGTGTACACTAAATATATTGTACGGATATCTTTTATGCACCTACCCTTTTATAATTTTACAATCCTACACTATACCCCACTTTCTTATCTATCTCACATCTTTTCTATTACACAAATAATAAAAACCATCTATTTCTCCAATTATAAATAGTGAATGTACTACCATTCTAATTAAGTTTTGAAAATGTACTATTTTGCTAACAAACAAAAATAAAAAAGGTCATCTGATCAGGTCCTGATTTTAAGCAAACTAGGTAAAAATTTGTTGATGAGATGAACTAACTTAGTTGATCAGTTTGTTACATCGTCAGCCATGGGCACCATATTCGCTGCCAGTAACGTCAATACTGAAATATCAACTTTATATTCGACGGAATCTTTTGGAGAATATGTTTCCTTACTTCTCATTTACTGCTCATGTAACTACGTGTTCCCCACAATGTCATTATTTGCCGTTTCGTTTGGTATGGTGTTGACACTTCCGTCCTTATTTAGAGAGAGATTGCACTATTACATAAAAGATCTTAGTATACATTGTCTTCGATATTTAATATTCTAGTATAAACTATTTCGTTTTCTAGTAGAAGATTTCGGACTGAAATCCAAATTAAATTTTTACAAATAATTACAAATGGTCGATTAGAACTAAAATCACGTTCATCACTAGAACAATATACAATTGTGGACTATATATATTTAAAATGTATTTCTTTCTTTAATCATATATATATATATATTTGTGATAATCTGAAAATATTAATTTGATGACTATGTTTTGCTTACAAAGTTTTATATATTTATTAGTTGTGTTTTTTTTTTTGGGGTCCTTTTATTCGTATTTATTTATTCTAACTTAAAAGAAAATGACCATTGAATTACCGTGATATTTCTCTTCGACATTTACATCTATACCCATTTTTATCTACCGGTCTTTTTTTTTCTTTTCTAAAACAATAATGTTCGAACACTCTCTCTCGTAGTGGAGGCTTTTGGCGGAAGTCTGTATTGGGGTGCTAAAAATACGTGTACTCTTTTTATTGTATGAAATAAACAGTGCAGGTCAGGAATTCTCCTTCCAATGTGTCAAATTGTAATTGGTTGCAATGACAAAAATTCAAGCAACGAGATCAGAACGGCTGGATGGAATAAACTGCCGTCGTCGGATGGTAGAGTCATGAATCACATTCCGTGCCCACAGAATTTGAAGTTCACTAGTGAATGTAAGGTCTATCTTCTGAAACTTGACAGGAAAAAGGATTCACTGAACTAGTGGTAAAAAAAACAAAAAGAAGAGTGAATTACTTACAAGTTGCAACACACAAAAAAAACGCGATTAAAGTAAAGAGAGAACACTTGTACACAGCTGAAAGATGATGAAAGAGCTCTGCTTTGAGATATGTTTGGGGAACACTTGTACACAGCTGACAAATGATGATTGACTAGTGCATCATATGAGGGAGGATGTTGAATCTTCCCCAAAAAAGGCAAGCAGAATTCAAAGTATACCTATGCCCTTGTTGAATATAAAAATCAAAGGAAGTGTCAGAATGATGACATGACAATGTATTTCCCCAAAAAAATCATCACATCTTTAAAGAAAATGATCAAAATGCGCACTAGCAAGTAGCAATTGGAACCGACCACCAGATCATTAGATAAGTAATATATATATATATATATATATATATATATATATATATATATATATATAGAATCAATCAATTTCGTTGGTTGGAGAGTTAATAACCTGCTGGGCCTCCTCTTGTTGTTGTTGGTAGAGTTGAACAAGTGTAGAGTCGACGTTGTCTTGAGGCTCCCAGGTGGCATCAGCCATATCAGTCCATTTGACAAGATACTCGATGGTGTTCCCATCGTCTCCGTTAATCCTCTTCCCGATGACTCTCTCGGCTACAGCGTACTCCAGCCCGTTCTCGTAGTCCTTGGCGACGTCCTCCGCCACGTGTACACCTTTGACCCACTCGCAATCTCCACCGTCCTTCCATCGGACCAGATATTCAACGTCTTTGCCTTTCCCTCGTTTCTCCACAACCTCCTCCACCTCGGCGTACTCGAACACTTGTCCTTCCAGAACACTGATCACTCTCTCTAACCCAAGCCTCTTCCCGAACTGCATCGGATTCCCCTTAGGCGTCGTCTTCAGAATCTCCCTGGCTAGTTCCAAGGCCGTTAAACCTCTCTCGTCTTCCAATTCGAAATCAGCGCCGAGCTCCACCAGCGCAGCAACAACGTCCGGCTTCACGTAACCAGCAGCCATGTGCAGCGCCGTCAAGCCGCCCCTGATGTCTCGGTGGTCAAGATCGGCTCCAGCCTCCGCCAGAAGTCTAACGCACTTGTCCGAACCCAGACCTGCCACGAAAAGCAGAGCCGTTCTGCCGTTTTCGTCTACGGCGTTGACGTCGCGGTCCTCGAGAAGCTGTGACAGGGCCTGCTCGTCGGCTTTCCTAGCGGCGGTCCACCAGGGGGTCTCGTACTCCGACACCACGTCTGCTGCGATGCAGCTGGATGGAACCCACGAGGGAGCATGGCCGTCCTTCCACTCGATAAGGTACTCCATGGCTCCTAATTCCGCCGCCCTTCGGCTCCCAATGATCCGGTTCACTTCTCCGTACGATGACGACTCCTCATCATCGTCGTCGTCTTCCACGGAGGGGATCGTTTCTTCGTAGTTTCTTTGTACGGCGGCAAGTATACTAGCTCCTCGGAAACACAGCTGCTGCTTCTGAATCCGTCTTGTCGGTATGGAGAAGGGAGTGGAAAGTTTGATGCGAGACAGAGACTGATGGATCACTAGAGCACAAGTATCCATGGCCAAAAGAACTAAGACCTTTTGCATCACAATTAGAAGAAGAGGAGGAGACAAAGTGATGAGAGGAGATCCGTTCACTCGATTTTCTTTTGGATAGAGAATCATAGCCACCCAATCATTTTAAAGCGATGTCATCCCCCTAATCATAATATTATAATAAATAATTATTTATATACAGTATTATAATGTTAGGTGCAGCAAATTTTACTTAAAAAAAAAACACAACAACTAATTTTAACACTTTTATAGGATTATTTTATGGACTACATTTATTTATTTTATTTTTAGAAAATTGACCCTTTTTCTATTATATAATTGGTGTAGCAATTTTTACTTTAAAAAAAAAACCTATTTTTAACATTTCTATAGGATTATTTTATGGAATATATTTATTTTTTTCTATTTCTAGAAATAAACCATTTCTTCTATATATATACTTGATAACTGTGTTATAGACATTCTCATAAAAAAAAGAGAAGAAAAAAATATAAATCAAAAGTAAACAAAAAAAAAGATGAATAAAAGAACAAGTAGTAGTGCGTATGTCGCTGGTTTGATCACTCGTGTGATGCTCTTGTTGTTGATTTTTACAGGTATGTATACATTACAACATATGAAAGATTGTCCATATATATATTATTTGTGTTTGATTTTATAAGTTATAAGTAGTGCATATTTACGGGCGGTGATGACAATTTCCCCAAATGATCGATACTAAGGGATGATTATTTCCTTTCAACAGAAGGAAATCAAGCCAATGTTCTGATCCTTCTTTAGGTGCACAAAAAGAAAAGTGTATATTTAGTTATTTACTAATATCTTTAAACATATTTAACATGATTTCATTAGCTGATTGTGTATATGCCAAACATACAATAATGGAATTTTTTTTGCATAAGTTTGCACTTGAAAACTTTATTTTACAAGAAAAGATGTATTTTCTAAATATTGTAAATGATATTTAATTTTTAAAAGTAGAAACTGAGCAAACCCAAACCATATACTATTTGCAAATTTTAAAAATATACAATTTACGTTTGTTCTAGTAATATATTACAAAAGCAGAAATATGCCTTTTAACCAAAAATATGTTGTGTTTTTCTTTCTTTAAGGAATATCAATTGGAAACTAATGTGACAAGAGAAATACAATCAGAGTGCCATCTGGGACTTGTAATAAACCTAACAGCGCTTCATTATGTCAGCGAGGTTGCTATAACGGAGGGGTAGAAAGTTATATGTATGGCACATGTATGACTATGCCTAAAGGAAAAGTTTGCACATGTCACAACTGCAAGCTAAGAGCATAAATATAGGTAGGTTGTTGGTGGAGTTTTTAGTGTTTTGTAGGTAAAAATTAAATCAAAAGAAAAGAAAATAGAGAAGAGGCTCAACTTATATAATTGACTGAAATCGATTATAAGAGACCCTACGTGTCCTTATTTCGTTGGCCCAACAGAATAATACTAAAGAGAAAAAAATAAAAATGTTGACGACACACGATTAATCTCTTTCTTTCTTTCTCTCATTCTCTCTTTCTCTCCCGATCAAAGTCTCGATCCGACAAAAGAAGATCTGCTGTAATCGGAGGTTATAGAATCAGTGGAGTGTTGGGTCGGAGGCGATTTGAATCGGCGGAGATCTTATCGGAGACGACTGTAGCGGTGACGATTTGAATCGTCGTGGAGATTGTAGCGGTGGCGATTTGAAGGAGTAGGCGATTCAATCGGAAGAGATTGGATCAATTCGATGGAGAGGGTAAGTTTATACCTTTTTATCCCTCGTTTGTCTCTATACCCTGAAGCAGTTGACTGATGAGGAATAATTTCGAACCAAGAACTGTATATATTTGCTTTATGAGATAGCAGTCTACGTTTTCATAGACTCGAGAAGGTTCTCTTTTTATAAAGAAGTTGTTGTTTTTGGGGCGAGTCATCAAAGTTTGGAGTCTGTTTTGTATTATGCTCTATCGTGGATGTTCTGTATATTTTATATCAAAGTTCCTTCTTTTACACATTGTGAAGGTCATAGTGGCACATATCTGCTGCTTAAGAAAAGTTGACCCTTGGTTGTTTGCTTTTGAGTGTGATGATGATCCATGGTTCTGCGCTAATATTTCCTTTTCTCTAGGCATCATTGGCGATGGGTTGCTGAGAAACTGGGTCCTGAGGTTGCAGGGAGAGAACTTGACTGTACTTGGCGAGTACTATCACTTGATGCCAAACATTATCTTGCTTGGTCACATAGGCAGGTTTGTGATCTCAATTACCTTGTTAAAGCATTCACTTGTTGGTGTTATACATATCTTTTTGCTTGATGTTTGGAAACAATCTGCAGTGGGCACTACGTGCATTAGGAGGATGGGAAGATGAGCTTGATTACTGTCACGAGCTCCTTGAAGCTGACGTCTTTAACAATTCCGCATGGAATCAGGTAATATGATTGTTGATACATACACTAGATTCTGTTTTCCCAAATCTATAGACTCAGTCACTCTTTTAAATAACTCTGTTCCCCTTAACCTGGCAGAGGTACTACGTCATTACTCAATCTCCTTTGTTGGGAGGCTTAGAAGCTATGAGGGAATCTGAAGTAAGCTACACAATCAAAGCCATTTTAGCCAATCCCGCAAACGAGAGCTCATGGCGATACCTGAAAGGTCTTTACAAAGACGACAAAGAATCCTGGATTAGTGATCCAAGTATTTCCTCAGTCTGTTTGAATGTTCTCTCCCGCACGGATTGCTTCCATGGATTCGCTCTTAGCACCCTTTTGGATCTTCTTTGCCACGGATTAAGACCAACCAACAAGCATAGAGACTCAGTGAGAGCTCTAGCTAATGAAGAACCATATACTAACTTGGCAAATTTGGTGTGTACCATTCTTGGTCGTGTAGATCCTATAAGAGCTAACTATTGGGCATGGAGGAAGAGCAAGATTACAGTGGCAGCAATGTAACTGACGAGTGACGACCCAAAATCACACTTGGGAACAAAATTTGATTTTTATTTTTTCGTATGTACTGCTTCTGTATGAATCACATGAACATGTTTTCATATATCAAATACAATCTTGAATTCTCTTCTTTTTCCCCAACTTTTAATATTCAAAGAAGCTTTCTCAACAATGATTTTGCAGAACCAAACGATACTCAACAACGCATTGCTTTCTAGTTAATCGGAAGATTGAGTCTGTCTACATTGCAAAAGTGTACATCAGCAATTCGAAAGAATGTTCGTAATCGAGAAAAACAACAACGCTTGCAAGATGATTTGGGCAAAATTTAGAGCAAATCATTATTAAAATTAATCATTTTCTCCATTTAAGAATTGCACTTCTATCTAATTTTAAAAAATCTTAAATGTTACACATTTATACTAGTTCTATTCTATTTAAATTTTTTAAATTAAAAAAAACAATATTTTAAAAAATAAGAGACCCAAAATTAGAACCTACCAATGGAAGAACAAATTTTATCTAAGAGATCATTGGTTCTTATATTCAAAACAATACACAATTAATTCATAAAAAAAATTAACAACCCCCCTTATAAGAGACTACCGATAATTATGGTCTAAGACCATAATCGAAAAGATTTTATATGCGCACATTTTATATTAGTTCACTTTAAAATAACTTGTATATGTCTAAATTATTTCAATCACAATTAAAGTAAATAAATGATTGATTTTGGACAATAAATTCCAAATATATTTCTCTATCAAATAAGATAACACTTTAATAATTATTATATAATTGTTTATTACATAATATATTTTCAAATGATACATGTGTAAATTTCATATGAATTCACTTTGAAATAATTGTATGTCAAAATGATTTTAATGACAACTGAAAGTCGTACTAAAATCGATAGATTACATATATAATCAAATATTAGTAAAAAATTTGATTTGTTTCGTTTTATAACAAAGAGATAAAGAAGAAGAAAAAAATATGCAGTTTTATTAGATTTCAAGATTAGCGAGACCCATGAAAAGCCCAAAGATCTGTTTTTTTTTTTTTTTTAATGTTAAAAGCGGTCCGGGTACCCGAATTAGTGGAATCTCGAACGGGTTTATCTTCATCGGGTTAGACTTGAAGGGGAAAAAATTGCAGTGTTACTTTCTCCTCTTTCACTTCTGAGAGAAGTAAAAAACCTTTAAAATCTCAAAGTCGATTCTTCTCTAGCTCTCTCTAAAATCAACCAGATTCTCTTTACGTACACTGCTTCGCTCACTTTGATTGAACAATTTGGATGGGGTTTGATTATTGGATCTCTTCCTCGAGGGTTTGCAAATTAAAGAAGAGCCTTTTCGGGTAAAATTGAGTTTTTTTTTTTTTGGTTGGTTAAATCAAAGACCCTCCTTGATTAGATTCTTCTTTGTTTGTCTTCCCTTTTGCTAATCGTCTTCTAAAATGTAGTTTATGTAATCAATTTTTTCTTCGTTAGTGTTGTTTCTGTTTGTTTATTTGAGTGAGTGATGTTTGATTACAAGTAAAAATAGTTAAAAGGAGTTTTGCTGGTTTGTGTAAACCGAGTTTGTAAAGGGATTCCCAGGTTTTAGATTCCCAAATTTTTGAATCAAACGGTTTTAGAACAAAATGTAGTTGGGGCATTCCTTACCCACCCCCCATACCGTTTTTTAAATTAGGTCGATGACTTTGAGAATTTGTGAAATGGGGGATAAAGAAGTTTCTTTTTTAGAAAGAAGAAAAAACCTAACTTCTGAAATCGATAGATATCAGATTTCAGATATTCCGCAGTGGTGGTTAACTTGTTGATCCTCGTACTTGCTTCTTCTTTTGGTGTTATTGATACAGATTCCTTTTATGTTTCAAGAAACACAAGTCTCGTTTCTCCTGGCGGTGGTGTCTTCGAGCTCGGGTTCTTCAGTTCTCGTTGGTATTTCGGGATATGGTCACAAGAAAATCCCTAAGAGAACCTACGTTTGGGTTGGGAACAGGGACACACCTGTCTACAACTCCTAACGCAACTCTCGAAATCTCTGGTCGTTCTCCGCGATAATAACCGCATCATCTGGGATACTCTCTCAGAGAAAAAAGGAGAGATCTCCGGAGCTGGTGGCGGAGCTCCTGGCTAACGGAAATTTGGTGCTGAGATACTCGCAAAGCATGGACCCAAGAGGTTATTTGTGGCAGAGTTTTGTGATCCATCCGACACGTTACTTGAGAATCCAGCAAGAGGAGACTACATCTTTGAACACATCTTGAGAATCCATCCGACACGTTACTTCCGGGTATGAAATTTCCTAGGATTTTCATCTCCGAGGGAGAGGAAGCTATCAAAAAGTATCGGAGCGGCGGTTGGAATGGTATCGAATTCGCTGACGTTCCCATGGTTTTCAATTCAAGTAATCAAGATGGTCAGACGTCTTTTTTGTTTCAAGACACCAACCCTTATTCTAGAGTCACATTGACGTTCAGAGGTATTTTGATGTGGTATACGTGGGATATAACATCACAAGAATGGATCACTCGATGGAGTGCACCAATTACAAATTGTGATCAGTATAACCATTGTGGCACCAACAGTTACTGCGACGGGAACATGTGTAAGTGCATCAAAGGGTTTGAGCCAAACATCGCAGGAGGAGGATGTTTTAGAAAAAAACCGCTGAGCTGCGATAGCAACAGGTTTTGTCTCTTCACCAGAATGAAGTTGCCGGATACAATGGATGCAAATATATATACCTCACACGAAAAGAAAAGTTGTCGTCATATGTGTATCAATGACTGCCACTGCACGGCTTATACACTGATTGTCTATCAAAATGGCACTTTATCATCAAACTGTGTGACTTGGAGCAAAGACCTCGTGGATGTTCAAACTTACGCCCAAGCAGGTCAAGATTTGTACATCAGACTCAATGGTATATATATAGAGATATTGCTTTCTCACAAATTGTTTTCATTCACATTTTCGCTTTTAAGTATTAATTCTTGTTCACTTAGTATATATATTTTTGTTATTGGGTTCCAGGAAAGAAGAAGAACAAAAAGTGGCTTATCATAGGTCTGAGCGTTGGAGCCGCTGCTGCTCTCATCATCATTATAATTGTGGTACTGGTTTGTATTTGGAAAAGGAAACAAAAGTTAGCAAGAGCGACTGCAGTAAATGAAAATGTTATGGAATCGCAAACCGAAGAAAATATCTTTGGAGCAGAGGATATAGGGACTCCGCAACTTCCACCCATGGATTTTGGAACAATATTAAGCGCCACAGAGAACTTCTCTGATGCTAATGAGATTGGACATGGTGGATTCGGTACTGTATATAAGGTATAAAGAAGACATCATTTGGCTTTTTTTTATAAAAGTTTGGCACTTCAATTTCTCAATATACTTATGTTATTATAAGATTGGGATTTTTGCATATGATTTTTTCTTCTTTTTTTTTGTTGTTGTTGTAGGGATGTTTACCTAGCGGGCAAGCAATTGCGGTGAAAAGACTCTCTGAGATCTCAAGACAAGGGACTGTGGAGTTCAAAGCCGAGGTGATGTTAATTGCAAACCTCCAATATATCAATCTAGTTAGACTTCTTGGTTGGAGCGTTCACGAGGATGAGAAGGTCTTGGTATATGAATACCTAGAAAACGGAAGCCTCCACCATCGACTTTTTGGTGACTTCTTTATACAATATATGATATAATAATTAAGTTAACATCCTTATTATTATTTTAATTTATCGAATTGTTTTCTAACCGCGTTATAGGTGGAGGCCAAAACTCATGTGAGCTGAACTGGCAGAGGAGATTTGACATAATTAAGGGCATCGCTCAAGGACTTGCGTATATGCAAGAAGGTTCGCGAGACATGATTATTCACAGGGATCTTAAGCCAGGTAACATCTTGCTTGATAGAGGTATGATCCCCAAAATTTCAGATTTCGGGTTGGCAAGAATCTGTGACAGGAGCGAGAGAGAGACTAAAACTACGAAGCCGTCTAGTACTTAGTAAGCAATCAATCAAAAACTTTGGTTACCTCTCTCAAACTAACTACATGTATATCTATATGGTTTTGTTTCAATTAAAGTTAAAGTTTGAAAAAGTTCTTCCATGCATTATGCAGTGGTTACATGTCTCCGGAGTAGGCAGAGAATGGGTGGTATTCAACAAAGTCAGATATCTTTAGCTTCCGGGTGATACTCCTTGAGATTGTTACTGGGAAGGAGAACAGAGCCTTTTCATACACGCTGTGCAGCACTAATCTTCTAAGCTATGTAAGAGTTTTATTTTATTTATTTATATATATTGTTAGTTATTAGTACTTCCCATATATATAAAAAAACTAACAAGCAATGGCCTGGTTCTCGTGAACAGATTTGGACCAACTGGAATGACGATAACTGGGAGGATACTGTTGATCAAACCATACGAGACTCATCATCATCATTTCAGAAACAACAAGTCCGAAGATGCCTAGAAGTTGGTCTCTTGTGTGTTCAGCAAGATGCAGAGGACAGACCAACTATGTCGTCGGTGTTATTGATGCTTGTTAATGATACAGCTGCCATCCCGAGCCCTAAACTTCCTGGTTTTTTCAGGGCTGAGGGTCACAATGAGGCTTCCATAACGTCTGGTTCTTTAATATCTACGGCCATAAGATACTCCTCCTCGACATCACGCCCCAGTTATTAAATCGTTTTGTTAATCTGTAATATCTTCATGCTTCTATATATGCTGCTATATATGATATTGCTGTTCAAGACGATTGATATTTACAATTTCCAAGTAATAAAGAGACCTTGCATGTGGTTACATTGAATGGTTATGCACTTATGCTTCTTAATTGATGTTATTCTGATTAGATAGAGATAGATCATTTTCATATTTCTTAAACAATAAGAGAGATCAGGCATACCTCTCAAAAGGGTTTAAGCGTACCACCAAAACTAAAGAAGGAAAGATAGAATTTGTTTTAAGTGTAATATTACTACGGTGGCCTTTCTATCTTTCAGAAGAAAGTAATTGAACGCACCAGGACCTCAGATACTTATTGAATTATCTGAATTATGTCAATATGTATTGTCTTTATTTGATTTTATCACCAATGCCTATTTTTTCCTAATAAACTTATATCTTTAAAGATAAATTCATTAGCTGATTGTAAATACCAAATGCACAACAAAGCTACCATTCACTTTAACTCTTTTTAAAAGCATGCATTTTATTAAACAAAACAAAATCTTCTACATTCCCTTTTCTTCTTTTTTCCATAAATCTTCTCTTCTCATCTAAAAAATGAACAGGTTGTTTAGTGGAGATATGAGTATTCGTTCGTTGGTTTATTGATACATGTATTACAGAATAAAGTCGACGCTACTGAAGTTCATATATTCTTAGTTTTGTAAACTTTTAGTCTCTTACAATTTTCTAGCATATCCGGTTTTCCTGTTTTTGATCTGTTTGATAACTAGGCGTGCCATTTTCTTTTTTTGTGTGGCTAATGTTTTCAACTCTCAAATGTGTAGATTTTATTTTTTGATTTTTCTTCAGAATGTTCGATTAGATGTTGAAACGAAACGGATGATGTTGTATTTTGGCATTGCTTATGTTGTGTTCTTATAAGTGTGGTATCGAATTTCAGAGAATCTCTGATTTACAATCAACCATTTCAAAACGTTTTTTTTAATCCTAATCAACGATTATTATTATTAATTCATGATAAGGTCCCAATCAGAGTTTGAGAGAACAAACGACACAAGAGGTTTTAACAAATTATTTCTTATCATAATATTGTAGAAGTATTTGTACATGTCGCGTCTAGATCCTAGAATATAGAAGATATACATAAATCAAGATTTAACCTAATCTCTAAAAGAAAACAACAAACACAATCTACTTAATTAAGGAGAGAATTTGGCTTATTAGGACATATGGGCTGTTGAAGTATCTAGGGCCCATCAATTTAGTAAGCATAATGATTCTTCGCCCTTCAAAAGGCGTTCTTCTCCACACCAAAGGGTTTCTTGATCTTTCACTACCCAAAAAAAAAAAAAAAAGAAGAAGGGTTTCTTGATCTTCAATTCAATGATTATGAAAGACTCGTACTTGGCATGTATAGCCACCGACACATTATTCACCATATTAATCCTGTGACTCTGTTGATTACGTATGCACCCACTCTTCTAGATTTATGGGTTTCTGTGACATTTTGTAAATTGTATTTCTTCAGTCTCGAGACATAGATTTTGTTGGAGATGAGCCTCGGTTCGGTTTGGTATTGGTCTGGTTAACTAAACTTACCATCTGGTTTGAGTTAACTTGGTGATGAAGATGCGTGGGCACAGAGCTGGCGTTAACTCGGGAATGTTCCACAAAATCAGTCGATGCGTATATTGTTTTCCTTATTTGGTAGAGATACGAATCAGAGAAGAGCTAAAGGATCGATGTTGATCAATCTATATATGTACATGTGAAAGTAAAACATTGTTCATAATCAAGAAAGACCCTTGAGCCTCTGTTTCTTTCATGGTATCAGAGCCTGAAAAATAAAATCTGAATTTTTCTTGAAACGACGAACAACGAACGAAGATGGCTGAAGGTGACCAACAGATGCATCTTGGAAGAGTTCCTCCGAACCCGAACACGACCCCGACCGTGGAAGGTTCTCTGTAATGAATGGACCAAATTAAAGCTTCAACAACTCAAATCTGAGTTGGCGTGTTGTAAGCAACGAGGGCTTACAATTGAAACATACTATGGGAAGCTGACAAAGATTTGGGACAGTATGGCGAGTTTTCGTCCATTACGCGTCTGCAAGTGTGGCCATTGTGTGTGTGATGTGGGTGCGCTCTTCAAGAGAAGGATCGTGAAGAGGACAAGGTTCATGAGTTCTTGTCTGGGCTTGATGATGCTTTGTTTCGGACAGTGAGGTCGAGTCTTGTGTCGCGTATTCCGGTACAACCATTAGAGAAGGTGTACAATATTGTGAGACAAGAAGAAGATTTGATCAAAAATGGTGGCAAAAGACTGGATGAGCAACCACATGTGAATGCTTTAGCTGTACATATGAAAGCTCTGGAAGAAGCAAAACCGTGCCATTTGGGACTTGTAATAAACATATATACTTTGCTCATTATCCAAACATAAAATGAGCAAGTATATATGTTTATGTTTCTATTTTTTTCGGATGATTTGTGTTTTTTTTACATTGGACACATTTTATGGATCATGATTTAAAGTTAATAAATGAGCTCATGACTTTGGAACATTTCTATTTATAATGTCACTATGTCGGCCAAAACAGAATTAACAATGGAGTTTATAATTTTTTTTGGACACAGATATACTTCTATTAAGATTAAGATGTGCTTACAACAACACAAATTATGATCTCTTTGCCAAATATATATCTCTATCAAATAAGATAACTTTTTAATAATTATTATATAATTGTTTATTACTATAATATATTTGTGTACATTTTTTACAGGCATTACTTAAACATTATCAAAAAGAATTTGCCGAAAAAATATTATTAGCTAATATTATCATATGATATTATGATACATGTGCAAATTTTCTATTAATTTAGTGAGAAATTAATTATACGTCTAAATATTATATTTACTAAATTACAACTAAATAATAGTAAAATGTGATTCGTTTTGTTTCATAGTTAACGAGATGAAAAAGAAGAAAAAATAAAATTTTATATTTAAGAAAAAATTAAAACAAAACTTATAGAAAAATAAGTTTATATTTTGAGATTAGCGCGAGTAATCTAAGATATATAATTATCAAATGAAAGAAAAAAAAAAAGAAAATATTTTTTTTTTTGTTTTTTTTTGAAAAAAACGAAACTAAAGTGACAAAATTTCCCTCCGGTCGGTCGAATACAACATCGCTTCATTTGTTCATAACTTCATACCATCATTTTATAATACTATATATATAATTTTTTACTGTATACTGTATAAGGAAGCTGTCGTCGGACCAGCAAATACTCCGGCGGAAGCGAGGCGTTTACCGGTTTGAAGCAGAACCATGGCATCCTTCAGTAGTCCTAGATGGCAACAAGCTTGCCCCAACACTACATTCCTCCATCATTGCCCTTGTTGCTAGCTTGTCACATTCTTTAAAAATCCCCCTGCCATCGGAGGAAGACGCTTTGGAGAGAAGCTTGGCTCCGTCAGAGGAAGAGCCTTCCGATAAAGCGGATCCTCCTCCTTCGTCTTCGAGACTGGGGGATATAATCCTGAAGCATCTCGGCAACTTCCTTGAAACGACCAAGGAAGAGCAGAGATCTAGCCTTAAGCTCCCATGGCAGTTTCCAAACGCGGCGATATCAGTAAAGCTGCGTCTAGTAGATTGATAACACAGAGTTTTAAACCCTATTTTCCTACTGCAAGTGCACAACAAAGAAGTAGTACTTAGGGGTCGAATCCCACGAAGACCAAGTTTTACTCTATGGTTCTATTGGTTCAATTTCAAGCTAAGACAATTCAAAGTTGGTTTTTGGTAACAATTAAGCGATTAAAACGGTATAAAAAGGCAATAAACAAAACACTAGATCAGGGGTAATTCTTGGGAATTTCAGAGATAGCAACCAAACAACTATTCAGGGCATAGATTAAGTACCAGTCTAGAACTCAAACATAAATATAAACTGATCCACTGTCGTGGCATCAATAACTCTATCTGATCGATTCTGTGCGGAAACGCGGAGCACGTGCTCAGACATCCGGAGCACATGCTCGGCGGTCCATAAACCCTAAACTGTCGTTTGAGCCCAGAATCGCAGACAAGCATTAAAGAACAGGAATGATAAGTTCACAAATCACCTACACATCAACTTTCGCAGGTCTAGGATAATTTGCCCACTAATGTCTTTTCTAGCAACCTATTACACTTTTGATGAATAGATATACCTAGAATCATAGATTGGGTGATCAAATCAACCTAAGCATTAAGTCTAACAATAGTGAAGACAATCGATTATATAAAGCCCTATTTGTGTTCTGTTGCTAACCCATGAAACCCCTTTTGAAACCCCTAATCTAGCAAAGAAAACTACTCAGACATAGAGAAATGAATAGCCAACATAGATGAGAAATTCAATAGCATCAAAATAAAAAGGGTTCAGAGATTGCTTCACAAAGTAGCCGCTCTTCCTCTCCCTCCCACAAAAACGTCGCTCCAAAACCAAAAAGAAAAAGTATATTCTCTCCCCTAAAAGCCCTAGGTTAAATAGCATACAAGTAGAGAAAAATAAGGAAAGAATCCAAATCCAAATCTTCCTATTAAAAAGCGATCTCAGCCCTCTTTCTCTCACAAAGGATCGCCTAAAATAAGGGGAATTAGGCAGGGAATCGGCGCCTAGATGCTTGCCACGTGTCGTCATGAATCCGTAGAGTTGGGAGCATGTGCTCGGAAATCGGGAGCATGTGCTCCTGGGTCTAAAATCAGCTTTTCTGCTCCGATTGCTCCTGCTGTTCCAATCCTTGCTTTTAGCTTCCTAGCTTCTTATTATAACCTGAAAAGGACTCAAACAACTACAAAACTATCAAATAAACGGGGTCAAAGTGAGTCAAAACCGTAACATATCAACTCCCCCGAACTTAGATCTTTGTTTGTCCTCAAACAAACTCAAACCAAGCGCCAAGAGAGCCAAGGTGGAAACTCGCAAAAATCTCAGAAACCGTGAGTAGACCATGACCTGCAGACCACATGTGTTAGAACAAGCTATACCAAAAACTTCTCCAGCAAACATCTCCAAAACCAGAACCATAATTGGCAATCAAACCCAGAAAAAGATCACTTTCCAGACAAAGACTCTTTACATTCAGTTAAAATTGGCGTGAGCTTCTCATTAAGGGCATTAAGCTAGTGAAATCGAGGCTTGGTAGATAAAATGCTGTTTTAATGGTGGGGCTATAGAGTGTTTAGGGGTTACCATTACTTCGAAAGAGATGCAGGATATCGCACAAAATGGTAAGGGAGAGTGGACTCATTGATGTCCACAACCTCTAATCGCTCTCCTCTTCTTATCTTCTCAAACTCAGCCTCTCTTTTCTCCTCAGGGTACAACGCATGCTCGAGGATGTGTAACACTAGCTCTGGTCCCTTTCCATCATCCTTAAACGTTTTTTTTTTTTATAGATGAGAAATTGAAGGATGATGGGGGATCTTCTTCTGATATTGCCCCTGGAGCATGCGGACCGTATCCTAGGCTCTCTCTCTGCTCAAAACAACTCGCGGACTCGGATGTATATAATTTCGGAGCAGGTGCTCGCTGGGTTGGAGCACGTGCTCTGTCCGTCCGGCTCTTTCCTCTTTGGTTCTCCAGCAAGAGCGAGTTAGAGATTGTGTCAGTCCTGCTCTCCCCGACCGTTTTGCACATAGCTGCACAGAATGAGAAAACAAAAATACAAGTGCAAGTGGTTTGAAAGGAGGTTAGGCTCGGGGTGGGTACTAACTTAAAATGAGCTAGCTATTCAGGATCAGCAAGATTGGCAAAATGAATAAGAAGTCCTGAATATGTGACACGTTCCCTATCCTAATGCCCAAAACGAGAAGAATTTAAATCCGGTTAGGTTCCAATAAAGTAGAGTCTAAGTCTTTCCGGTGAAACCTTATTGGGATGAAGCTTTTCTGGCCAGGAGAAGGGTCCGAATGTGAAGAGGTATTAGCTCGTCTCTGTACTCTTAGTTCTGCAACAATGGTCACTAGGAAAAACGGTCAAACTCACAAATGGTTAAAAACATCACAGATTTCGGTCCTAATTCCCACAAGTTTTGGTTCGACTCACATGACAAACTGACTCAATAAAAAGAAAGATAAAGAAAACAAGTGTCATAGGTGACCCTCCCCCGGACTTACTTCACACCGTCTCCGGTGTGAAAATAAGCCAAAGAGAGACCTAGACAAGAAGAAAAATAAAGATAACAACAAAAAAGGAAAAGAAAATAAGGCGGATAGAACAATGATGGTGTGTGTAACCGTGATCAGACGTCGGAATCGTCTGGGCTCTCGCTCTCCGAACGGGCAAGGCGGCGCCTCCGACGTGGTGGATAATAAAGCAATTTAGTCTCAAAAGTCACTGAAATCGGTCTGGGCTTGGTGGGTCTGGGCCTGAAATTCATTAAACTTACCTGGCCCAATCGCTCTTCTCTTTTTCTTCATTTGTTCTCAGTTCGCCGAGCATGTGCATCGGGTTGCTCGCGTCCTGCGAGCATGTGCTCCGCATCTTTTTTTCTTTTTTTCTCAGTTCGCCGAGCATGTGCATCGGGTTGCTCGCGTCCTGCGAGCATGTGCTCCGCATCTTTTTTTCTTTTTTTCTTAGTTCGCCGAGCATGTGCATCGGGTTGCTCGCGTCCTGCGAGCATGTGCTCCGCGTCTTCTTCCAACATTCCTTCTGCCTTTGTCAAGGCAACCTCTAACGGGTCGAGAGTGAGAACTTCATCGGTAACCTCATGTGCAACCTCTGAACCATCATCAACCACAAAAGTCTGACCATCTATCATAGGTTTCTTGAGCAGCTTATTCATCTCAAACCTTGCAATCATATCCCCCAGCTGGAGATCGATCGCTCCCCCTTGCACATCTATAAACGCACCAGCTGTGCATAAGAATGATCTACCTAAGATCAGGGGGTCACGTGGTTCTTCTTCAAGTTCCAGAACCACAAAATCTGCTGGGATAAGCGTGTCCCCTATCTGGACATGTAAATCCTCCAACACTCCTATGGAGCGCTTGGTGGATCTATCCGCGAATACTAACGAAATCCGTGTAGACTTGAACTTCGTGTATCCCAGCCTTTTAGCCACTGAATATGGCATAAGGTTCACACTGGAACCTAGATCACAGAGGGAGTTTGCAAAAATCGTTTTACCGATTCTCACGGATAAGACAAATCGCCCTGGATCATCTCTCTTCTTTAGCACCTTGTTTTGCAGCACAGCACTGCACTCTCTTGAAACCATCATCACGTTCTCTTCCTCTGACACTCTCCCAGAAACCAACCCTTTCACATATCTCTTCAAAGCAGGTATCATTTGAACATCATCAGCTAGGGGTAGTTTTACCGTCAATTCTCTCAACATTTCCTTGCACTTTGCATCCTCCAAATCCTTGCGAGATTTCTTAGGAGGGACAGGGTAAGGAACCCTAGGGGTGTACACGCGTGTAGGAGGTACCTCAGTAGGAACGGTCTGATCGGGAGTCGGGAGCACGTGCTCGCTGGGTGGGAGCACATGCTCGCCGGATGCTTCGGCTTCTTTTTGACTCAACGGTGGAGTCTCAGCAGCATGTTGAGGAAGGTATTCTTCAGCAATACCCTTGCCCTTGTCAAGCCTAGCGGATGGTGCTTCTCTAGGGGGTAACTTCTTTCCTCCCCTTAGCTCAATCGCATATACATACTCGTTTCGCGGGTTTGCTTCTCTTTTTCCGGGCAGAGTCCCAAGAGTTCTTTTCACGGCTTCAGCAGTCTGTGCAACCTGAACATCAAGCTTCTTCACATGTGACATTACTGCCTCATACTTCCCATTAAGGTCATTGTACATGGTATCGACCTTAGCGTTGATTTCCACTAAAGCTTTTTGTTGATTCACCAAGAGTTGTTGCATCATGTTTTTCAGCTCATCCTGAGAGCTGCTAGCAGATGAAGGTCCCAACTGCTGGTTAGTGTAAGGCAGTGCTTGCTGAGCGCTTGTATATGCCTGCTGGTTCCCCCCTTGGAAACGGTTTTGAGTGGGCACAAACTGTTTGCCTTGGAAGTTGTTTGAGAAGGTTTTCTGATAACCCATCTGATTCTGAGCTCCTTGCTGCGGATACACCTGATCCTGAGGGTTCTCCACGTTGGTGCTTCTATAGGACAAATTTGGATGGCTTCTGTAGTTTGGGTTGAAACCCCTGTTCTGCACAAAACCTTGCCCAATCACATAATTAACCTCCATCGTGTCATCCTCTCCATCACAAATCTCTTGAGCTAGCGGCATGTCCCCGGTCTCATCGACAAAATGGACAGTTTTCTGGCTCCCCTTCAGAAGAAGGTGCACCTTGGCTGTCAACTCATTAATCTTTTGCGTATCAACACTGTTGACCTTCATGGACCTGTCATACTCAGGGGCCTTGTTGCTGGAGCTTGCAGCTAGGTTCTCAATCAACTGATATGCTCCTTCCTTAAACTTTGTCATAAAATCCCCATTGCTGGCCGAGTTGAGAACGTTTCTGTAGTCCCAGTTAACTCCATCATAGAAAATGCCCAGGATCTGTTCATCACTGAATCCATGGTGCGGACACTCTCTACGGTACTCTTTGTACCTCTCCCAAGCCTCGCAGAAGGCTTCTCCAGTGTGCTGTTGGAACGATGAAATCTTGTTCCTCAGGGCAGCGGTCTTAGCCTTGGTGTAGAAATGGTCCAGAAACGCAGACCTACACTGTTCCCATGATGTCAGAGACCCAGGTGGCAATGACTTCAGCCAACGTGAAGCTTTATCCGCAAGAGAGAAGGGAAAGAGCTTGCACTTCAGAAAGTCTGGCGGTATCCCATTTGAACCAGTGGTGCTACATATCTCCTCAAAATTCTCGATGTGGTCCATCGGAATCTCAGCTGGAAGATCATGAAATAGGTGCTGCTTCACTAGAGAGATCATCTGTGGCTTGATCTCAAAATCTTGTCTCGGGATGGCGGGAGGAACAATCGCTGCTCGGTTGGTGTAGAACACATGCGGGTTGTCCTTGTCCCCAATGGACGGTTGTGGCGGCGCGGCTCTTTCGTGTTGAGCACGAAGCAACTGTCCCAATTGTTGTCGAAGTTGCTGCAACTCGGCAGCCATATCCTCATTGTTTCTGTTGTCACCCATGTTGACGGATTGAAACTTTCTGTTCTTGCGGTTTGTTCTTTCTGCCAAAGAGAGCTCTGCGACTGACAAAGCAACTAATTCTTCGGTGTTGTTTCTTCTTGTAGATCTTCTTGACATGCACCTGAAACACACGCAAAGAAGAAGCAGAAAGACAAATCAGTAAGGTCTTAGTCTAGTAATTTCGCCGAAAACCAAAGGTAAAAAATTTGGTCCCCGGCAACGGCGCCAAAAACTTGATAACACAGAGTTTTAAACCCTATTTTCCTACTGCAAGTGCACAGCAAAGAAGTAGTACTTAGGGGTCGAATCCCACGAAGACCAAGTTTTACTCTATGGTTCTATTGGTTCAATTTCAAGCTAAGACAATTCAAAGTTGGTTTTTGGTAACAATTAAGCGATTAAAACGGTATAAAAAGGCAATAAACAAAACACTAGATCAGGGGTAATTCTTGGGAATTTCAGAGATAGCAACCAAACAACTATTCAGGGCATAGATTAAGTACCAGTCTAGAACTCAAACATAAATATAAACTGATCCACTGTCGTGGCATCAATAACTCTATCTGATCGATTCTGTGCGGAAACGCGGAGCACGTGCTCAGACATCCGGAGCACATGCTCGGCGGTCCATAAACCCTAAACTGTCGTTTGAGCCCAGAATCGCAGACAAGCATTAAAGAACAGGAATGATAAGTTCACAAATCACCTACACATCAACTTTCGCAGGTCTAGGATAATTTGCCCACTAATGTCTTTTCTAGCAACCTATTACACTTTTGATGAATAGATATACCTAGAATCATAGATTGGGTGATCAAATCAACCTAAACATTAAGTCTAACAATAGTGAAGACAATCGATTATATAAAGCCCTATTTGTGTTCTGTTGCTAACCCATGAAACCCCTTTTGAAACCCCTAATCTAGCAAAGAAAACTACTCAGACATAGAGAAATGAATAGCCAACATAGATGAGAAATTCAATAGCATCAAAATAAAAAGGGTTCAGAGATTGCTTCACAAAGTAGCCGCTCTTCCTCTCCCTCCCACAAAAACGTCGCTCCAAAACCAAAAAGAAAAAGTATATTCTCTCCCCTAAAAGCCCTAGGTTAAATAGCATACAAGTAGAGAAAAATAAGGAAAGAATCCAAATCCAAATCTTCCTATTAAAAAGCGATCTCAGCCCTCTTTCTCTCACAAAGGATCGCCTAAAATAAGGGGAATTAGGCAGGGAATCGGCGCCTAGATGCTTGCCACGTGTCGTCATGAATCCGTAGAGTTGGGAGCATGTGCTCGGAAATCGGGAGCATGTGCTCCTGGGTCTAAAATCAGCTTTTCTGCTCCAATTCAACTCCTTTCTGCTCCGATTGCTCCTGCTGTTCCAATCCTTGCTTTTAGCTTCCTAGCTTCTTATTATAACCTGAAAAGGACTCAAACAACTACAAAACTATCAAATAAACGGGGTCAAAGTGAGTCAAAACCGTAACATATCATAGATGAAGAGCTTAAGCAACGTCGTTTTGCATCCTCACTTGCCATTAAAGTTCTTGCATCCTTAATATACTTATCAACAACCTGAGCAAGGGGTGGTGGCAATGTGGGATTAGATGGGGAGACAATGAATAAAAAATGTTTCAATCTCATCGATAAATATTTTTGTTTGTTACTTTACTTACTGTATATAGCAAGAGTAAAAGAGATAAGAGTATTTATTTTGTCAAAATTAAGTCTTCATCTTTGTTTTCAACGTTATAAACAACGTAATATCGATCAAAAAGACACTGGTTCATCATCCATTTGATTATCAAAATTTGATAATTTGCATAAACCAAAGTGAAGTGGTGCAATGACCCCATGCTTCTGAAAATTTCTCAGCCAAACTTTTATTTTTACTAGACATGCAGTGTCGAGATCTTAGCTAGTCCGACGTTGATCTCCATAATTAAAAGTCAAATATATAGATATGATATATCTACACGTTTGCCATCTTCTGTTCACTCAAATTCATACAAAGGTTAATTTTATCGTTTTCATTAGCCCTTCCTCTGGACTTCATATAGCTAGAAGAAATATAATACAGACATAGGTTGCATATAAACTCTTTTAAAGCTATGTTTCCGTTTCTAAAACGTTTCACAAACGGAAACTCGCGAAAATACGGAAATAAGTTACAGAAATACGATTCTTAAAAAATCTATGTTTGGAAACACGATGGAAACTCCATTCCGTTTTGGAAATACGATGAAAACTCTTTGTTAGCTTAGAAACTTAATAAATAAAATAATTTTAAAATATATATATTCATAATACATATAATATATAATATTATTAGTGTTTAATTCAACTATTTAATATTTATGTTTTGAACTTGTGTTGTTTCAAATATTCCTTTTGATATAGGTTTTAATGTTTGGTGTTTTATTATGTATGTATATATACATACGTTTCCAAAACGTTTCTACTTCTTAATTTTAGAAAAAAATCGTTTCTCGTTTCTGAAACGTCTCGCTTTCGCGTATCCATTTCCGTTTCCATACAACTAGAGAGAGTATTTCTTCTGTGCGAAATCTAATTAAGTACTACAATATTTGGTTTGTAGTACTTAATGACTAGAAATCCCTACAAAATAATGACCAGTACAATGATTTGTAGGGATTTTATGACGTTTAAAAATGAAAATATTTGGTTTTTATGTATAATCATTTTCATGAATATCGATTAAACGAAACAATATAAAATCCGATCGGATCGGATGCCTGCAGGGATCATTTCCTAAAATAAAATGATTGTTTTTATTTATTACCATGATTTGCTTGTATTAACCTTCCTTTTCCCCTTTGCAATACATAAGATATATATTCATAAAATATTCTTGATATTATAATTGCACTTGAGTTTAAGATTTTGTTTGGTGGAAGATCTATATATATATATATATATATATATATATATATATATATATCTGTATGTATAGTATTCTACACCTTTTTATTTTTCGTCTTCATATATAGTATATTATATATGCATGTATACATTTTCAAAGGGGTATATGTGATATAGATTTGTTCCTTCAAAATGTTCTTCATCTAGCACAGGTGAAAAGCGTGCCCGGACATCTCTAGTTTCAGATTCGATCGGTATCTAGTGATAACAAGTCTTCAAACTTGGCGTTATGCCCGGATGTGGTTGCATCTTCTTTCCCAGTTTCTCAACAGTATAAGGAACCTCAACTTCCTAGCATAAGCCTGACTGCACCACACATAACGGTTGGACAGTAATGTTAAAAACAGCTTCTATGTTAAATCTAGCTCAATTCTAGATTAAAAATAATATATATAGAAATGAATCTTGGGGATCAATTTTTTTTTTGTCAAAAAGGGTTTCGACTTGCTCCGAGGAAGAAGAGAAGTGAGAATAGGCAAATTTACTCAAGTGATGGTGAAAGTTACAAAGCTTGTGACTTCACGTCCAATTGTGGTCTTCTGCGTCCTGGTAATTTTTATTTCTTCTAAATTAAACACATCATCGTTGGATGCTCTTTTGATTTTATTATAAAGAACAAGAAGACCTTAACTTAATAAATGTTTTGTTGTGTTCATACGATATATGATTCTAATCTCGTTTTTTTTTTTTTTGGTTTAAATCTTGTTTAGCTTGTATGTAAATTATGTATAATCTAGGTTTTGTTCTTTCTTCCATTTTCCTCGATGGAGTTTTTAGCTTAGGGCTTATTTATTTCAAATACCCAAGTACCAAAAAACTGATCATGTATATATTTTTATTGAATAAATTTGTAGGGATTTCTGGTCACTATTTTGGGGTGCATATCGACCTCGAATTGGCTAACAACAACGGAGAGCCTAATAAACGACGTCGCTTCATTCACTGAAGATCTCCGGTCAAGTCTAGTTTCGGAGTTTGAAAACATCGGAAAATTTTCATATCCCAAGACAAACTTATCTACAATTGGTTTAGCGGCAGTCATAGATTCTTCTTATCTCACTAACAACGATACTGGTTTCACAGACATTCAAACACAGGTTGTTAAAAGTCTCAGTTTTTTTCTTTGATCATAACCTTTGGGACTAATTTGAGTTAAAATAGTAATTGTAATTTTGTGCTGTTGTTGTTGTTCTTCTTCTTCAGATCGCACCATTGTTGTTTGAAGCATATTCAACGATCCCTCAAGTCTCGCAAGTTTCGTACATTAGTAGGGACGGTCTCTTGTTTTCTTTCATTAAAGCAGATTCAGACACAAGTGTCGCTGTTTTTGCCAATTCTTCGTCGAATTCTTCAAGTGGTGGAGACTACACTTGGTACACTCAAACCGTTGATCAGATAACCGGTCGTCTCAACGGGAACGCAACCAAATCTCAGCCGTTAGATGTAACCCACACAGATTGGTTCCAAACAGCACAGAGAAATAATTACACTACCGCCTTTCTTGGAACTAGTTTGGGAGGAGGAGACAACGAGACTCTGATTCAGAGCGCGGTTAGCTTGTTCAGCAAGAAAGGTGTTGTTTTGCTAGGGTTTTCGGTGAAGACTTTGACCGATGTTTTGAGCCGTCTGAGTCTACACGGCGAAGAGTTTTACATGTGGACAAAGTACGGGACGGTGCTTGTTCGTCAAGGTTCACTGAATGCTTCTCTCTTCATCTCCAATGGCTCGATTTGCTTCGGTGGTAGAGAATCTAAATCCGTCAGGTCTCAATGCATACCCGAAAATTGCAGTTCCAGTGGCTACGAGGTGGAGATCAAAAGATCAAAATTCCAAGCTTTTTGCTCTCATCTTGAAGTTTCTGGCGTTCCTCTGGTAAATGATGAAACGTTATTTATTTTTTCACTTCGATGTAGTAAAATGAATTCATCACTCCAGTGTTTCTCAGCTTCTTCTAATGGTTCTTTTTTTTTTTTTTTTTTTATGTCCGAACCAGAGATACACAGTCATGTTTCCAAACGATGGAGGAGCCACACGCATCAAGCACCAAGCGAAAAAGGCCTTGTATCAATTTTTTGTGGTGACGATATTTGTTGCCTTTGGTTGGCCTGTGTGGTTTGTGTTGTTTATGGTGCGAGCAACAAGAAGAGAGATGCATATGCGTGCAACGCTGATAAACCAAATGGAAGCAACACAACAGGCTGAGAGGAAGAGCATGAACAAGAGTCAAGCGTTTGCAAGAGCTAGCCACGATATTAGAGGTTCTCTTGCAGGGATCAAGGGTCTGATTGATCTATGTCGTGATAACGTTCATCCTGGATCCGACCTAGACACCAATCTCAAGCAAATGAATGTATGCGCCAAGGATTTGGTTGGTAAGACAACATCTGTCTGATTCTTTAGCCTTTTTCTTAATTAATGCCTTCTTCACTTTGTTCTCTAACAGAAAAAGTCTTACTCATGTTGTTAATTAAATGAACAGCTCTGCTCAACTCTGTTTTGGACATGAGCAAAATCGAAAGCGGGAAGATGCAGTTGGACGAAGAAGAGTTCAACTTGGCCAAACTTGTTGAATACGTCATTGATTTTTACCATCCCGTTGCGATGAAGAAAGGCGTTGATGTGGTTTTGGATCCGCACGATGGCTCCATTCTCAAATTCTCGAATGTGCGAGGAGATAGTGGCAAACTGAAGCAGATTTTGAACAATCTTGTCAGCAATGCTGTCAAGTTCACAGTCGACGGGCACATTTCGATCAGAGCTTGGGCTCAAAGGCCGGGTTCCAAAAGCTCTGTGGTCCTGGCATCGGGCCCTCAAGGAGTTGTGTCCAAGTTTTTTAAGTGTATGTTCTGCAAGAGTAAAGACCAGACAGAAATATCGAATTCCATAAGAAACAATGCCAACACGATGGAGTTTATGTTTGAAGTGGATGATACAGGTAAAGGGATACCTATGGAGATGCGTAAATCGGTGTTTGAAAACTATGTTCAGGTAAGAGAAACAGCTCAAGGACAACAAGGAACTGGACTAGGGCTTGGGATTGTGCAGTCTTTGGTAAGCAATTGAACTCAAAACCTTGGTTCTAAAACAGTGCATCTAAATGGTTTCCATTTCTGGTTTATAGGTACGTTTAATGGGAGGGGAGATAAGAATCACTGACAAGGCAATGGGAGAGAGAGGAACATGTTTCCAATTCAATGTTTTATTGACAACATTAGAGTCTCCAGTGAGTGACATGAAAGTGAGACAGGACATCGAAGCAGGAGGTGATTACATATCCACGCCCAACCTCGGGCTGACTGTAAACACTTCACTAGGAGGAGGTAGCATGAATATACGCAACCTGAGTCCTAGATTCAACAACTGTCTCACCTCAAGTCCAAAGCAAGAATGTTCTAGAGTGGTTCTCCTTTTAAAAAATGAAGAACGCAGAAGAGTTACTGAGAAATACATCAAGAATCTGGGGATTAAAGTTACAGTAGTGGAGAAATGGGAGCATTTGAGCTATGCATTGGAGAGACTTTTTGGATTTTCACCTCAGAGCTCCATGGGAAGAGCAGAGTGTAGCTTGTCATGTCCGAGCGCAAGGGAGTTACCTTTGATTGGCATGGATGGTATTGATTCAAGAAGCCAACTTCCTAAAAGGCGAAGCAACAGTTTCAATGCAGTTGTCCTTTTGGTGATTGATACAAAAACTGGACCATTTTTGGAGCTGTACGATGTTGTCAAGCAATTTCGTAGAGGCTTGCACCATGGAATAACCTGTAAAGTTGTTTGGCTTAACGAATCGAGCACCCGTGTAAATGAGAGAGGGGACATTAGTTGTTCCGGACCCTTGCACGGATCGCGTCTTACGGAAGTCTTGAAGATGTTGCCTGAATTTGGAGGAACTGGGGTAAAAGAAACAGGCACTGAGCTGCAAAGGGAATCACTGCTGAGACATTCTTTTGTTGCAGAGACATCACCAAAACATAATTTCCAAGAAGAGGGACCAAGCTCAGGGTTTAACAAAGAGTTAGGTAAGACAATAACGGCACCAACAGCTTCAGAGAGTGAGACTTTGTTCAAGTCAGTGCGTACCGGTGGAAAGCCTATTGGGAACCCAGAGGAAGAGCAAGGGACTTCCATGCCAAGTAACGATGAATTCTTGAGAGGAAAAAGAGTTTTGGTGGTCGATGATTGCAGGATAACAATCAAAGTTGCTACAGGAAGGCTGAAGAAGATGGGAGTCTCTCAGGTCAAACCATGCTACAGTGGAAAAGAAGCTGTGAGATTAGTCACTGAATGGCTTACACAACGAGAACAACAAGGATCAGTAAATAGGCTTCCGTTTGACTACATATTCATGGACTGTCAAGTAAGTTTAATGATTAACCCTCCATATAACATGTACAATCGCAAATATATATATAGGTCACTCTTAATAAGTGGTGTTCTGCACAGATGCCAGAGATGGATGGATACGAAGCAACTAGAGAGATCAGGAAAGTGGAGAAAAGTTATGGTGTGCATATACCAATTATAGCTGTATCTGGTCATGATCCTGGTTCAAGGGAAGCAAGAGAAGCCATACAAGCTGGAATGGACGGCTTTTTAGAGAAAGAAATGAAACAGGACCAACTTGCAAGCGTCATCAGAGAAGTCGAAAGCAAGATGAATGCACAAACAACTCTATAGTAACTAGCATTTTTTCTAATACCATTAGTGTTTTCTTTTCTCTTTCTCATGCATATATAGAAATGTTGGACAATATATTTTATTATTAGTATGACAATGTTATACCAGTTTTCTTCTTCTTCTAGTTTATTCTGAAATAAGCTTCCGTTGCACCAAAAATATTTGAGAAGAATATACATTTAGCACTTGAGATCGAGACAAATGAAAAGCAAGCTCCATCGACAATTATGAGCAAAGTCAATTAACTCAAAAGACTTAAAAAAAAAATTGACTATCACATCCAAATGTTAAAAGATTCAATCAAAAACAAGGGGTACCTTTGATGAGAAAAATAAATAGTAAAGGAGCATAAAAACTATGTGAAGTGAATACCATACTTGTTGAACAAGGAAAGAAGATACAAAAACTCTTGTTGTGAAAGCTTGGAAGCTCTCTTCTCCTCGAAAGCACCTTCCTTCAACACATTTATAACTTTCTCCTTGAACTCAGATTTTTCACCTCCGTCTCCATCTACTTCTCCTCCATCATCCATGTCCATATCATCGTCATCCACTTCATTGTAGTCATCTTCGATTGCCATGCCCTGGTGGTCACCACCAAGATCAATGGAAGCAGCTTGGCCATTGTTATTGTTCTGCAAGGAAGCAAGTAAGGCCTGAAGAGTCTTGAAGTTCTTCTCGAGCATCAAAAGAACAGGCTTTTGCTTGAAAATCGAACCCAAAGTTTTGTTCTTTCTGATGAAACAGACTCGCAAGAAGCCATCCCACTCCTTCTTGTTAACCTGAGGGCCAGGCCTCCTTGGTTCGATACGGACAACGGAAGAATCAACCTTAGGGGGAGGTCGGAAATTGTTCTTGCCGACTTTGAGGAGGTGGGAGACTCTGGCGTAGAGCTGAGTGTTGACAGAAAGACGGCAGTAGAGATTGTCACCAGGCTGGGCAACGAGTCTCATGGCGAATTCCCTCTGGTACATGATCACAGCGCATCTGAAGCTTGTTGGATGGAAGAGAAGCTTGAAAGTGAGAGGTGATGATATCTGATAGGGTATGTTTGCCACACATATGTCAAACCGGGGTAGCTCTGTCTTCAGCACATCACCTTGAATTACCTAAAGACATTCACAGAGAACAGAGAGACGTTTACGTGTCTGTCTATATTATTGATATTCTCATCCTCCTAAACAAAATAATTTGGTATGATAGGATTCAGAAGAAAAAAAAAAACAAAAAAAAACAAAATCTCTCGGTTACCTTCAAGCGGTTAGAAAAGGGGGTTCCTTGAAAACGGCGCTGAAGCTCGAGAACCATGCGGGGATCGAGCTCGACGGCGATAACTTGTTTGCCAGCTTCTAGAAGCTTCTTGGTCAAGTTCCCAGTTCCGGGACCGATCTCGAGAATTACATCTGTACTCTTAATCCCAGCTTTCTGAACGATTGAATCCACAAGCAGAGGGTTCTTAAGGATATGCTGTCCTTTCGATTTCTGGAACGATATTCCTCCTTGGTAATGGTTCGACGGTGCTCGACTCGACGCCGTTGGCCTCTCCTTCCTCATCTTCCCTCCCGCCATTCTTGCTTCACCTTTTTTTTTTTTTTTTTTTCTCTCACGGCGGCACGATTTTATGATTAGGGTTTTTCACTAGGGTTTCAGCCGCGTTTTCATTTTATATAACCTCTTCTCTTTTTCATTTTTTTTTTCAGCTCATTTTTATGACTAAACAATAAAAATTAATTACTGTTTTCTTCTATTTCACACTGTATTTATTACTTGAAAATTTATACGGAAAAATATGTGTTAATTTATTTTTAAAAGGGAGGGAATCAAATTATGGTAGTTGCAGGTGAACTAATAATAAATAATCTTCTTGTAGTAGAATGAAGATCAAAATAAAAATTATGACTTATGATGTCATTCTTGTGACAAAAGAGTAAATTTCTGTTACAGACAGACATGTTGTTGTTGTTAGTCTTATGGGCACTAAATATACTAAACTATACATTAACCTGTGTCGGGTGACTACAAAACAAAACCGACTTCTTTTGTTTAGAGTGAATACTTCTATTTTTTTTTTTCTTCTTTTAACACTCTCTTCGCTAGTATAATTTATATAAAAAAAGATAAATAACACTGCCGCATCCTAGCGTGTTCACAAGAAACAGAAACAGCGAGGCCTAAAAGAAGCATACCAGTGTTGTTGCCTTCTCTCATCAGATCAGCTTTCTTAACGTTTTTGTCAATTTATCTCCCAATCGCTTTATCTTCGAAAGCATATGTGCATTCCTAGCAAAATAAGACTCCGCGTTTGAGAGCATTGCATCCATGTCGTGTTTAAACGATTCAATACTTCTGTAGTACTGATTCTCTAGTCTCTTGTGAATCAGCTCAGGGTATAAAGGAACCGGGAACCTGCGATTTAAATGCAGGAAGCAGATTTTATACACACAACACATGAATCCTAACGCCACGAAAGAAAATCCACACGTTTGAGATCATATAACAGACTCAACTACTATAGATGGATTTTCATTTTCTTAACTTTATGAGACTAGGGAGGTTTTGAAAGAATCAATTGCAGAGAGCCAATTGTTGTTGCAAAAGTATCGTACCTATTGCAGAAATCCATCTTTTGAGCAGCTTCGTTTAGCTTTTGGATCCCATAGCTGTCCTGAAGAATATTTATAAAGAACAGCAAATAACAGTTAAAGAGGCAAGCGAGGATAACTGGGAGATGAGAAATGAAAGTTTTGGGAGGGAAGACAAACCTGATGCTTGCTGATTGATTTCACTAGTCCAACAAATAATGAAAGCAGCTTATCTCTTTTCTTTTCTTCGATGGTGGAGTTTTCCCAGGGAAACTGGGGATTGTCAAACTCCCACGGGCTGTGAAGATCTCTCTCCCCAGTTTCATAGACAACTCTGTATCTATCCCAAGGACTATCTGGGAAGTCAGGGGATTTAACTTGTGAAGACTCAATCCTACCTTCCCACCACGCCCCGCCTTCACCGGATTCATTTCTCCACCACACACGGCACTCATCACCGATTTCCCACTTCCTTTGAATTGCAGCATCGTATCGAGTCTTCTCAACAACAAAATCAGGGAAATTAACGAGATCAGGAAGCGTCAGTTGAAACTCTTTGCGGGAGGCATGTGATGAAGAAAAATCCAGAACCCTGAGGGTCATTTTGCAGCAGCTTTCGCCAGAACCACGATATGTATCGTAATTGAGTTTCTCAACTCTGCAAATCTCTACCGCTCCTAGGTTTCGAGGAAGGAACCTTCGGTCACTGTCATTTAATTCGCTAGAGGCAATGAACTCTTGATGACCCTGAAACCGAAAGTAATTAACTCCAGATCGGGAAAATTAATACATCCAAATGAACAAAGAATTACCAGCCAAAAGGACCTACCTGCTTGAAGTAAACAACTTCATCTCCTAGCTGGGGTATATAACGGCAGCCTTCCTCGTGTTCAGACAACATTAACCATGGAATTCTTCGTGAGGCATTATTATTCAACTTAAATTCAGTATGGGGACTTTGTTTGACGGCGCTTGCAGATCTTGACCGGAACCCAGCTTTGATCGTAGAAGGCCATTCTTCAAATGATGCACCATCACACACGCTCGTGGAAGGTTTTTCTTGTTTCTTTATTTCATCTACAGATCCAGAGCCTAACCTTGTGCGTAGTGTGCTATTTCTTGTACTAGATTCACTTCTCATGGATCTTTTCCTACGTATCACATCAGCTGTAGGTTCTCCAAAATCAAATTCATGTGCAGACGAATCTCTAACTTTATCTATTACAGGTTCAGAATCCATAAAAGGATTCATGGAAGAGGGAGCTACGGATGCAAGTCCATCTCCACCATCTGCCAAATCATCTGCTACTTCAGCAGGCTCTAGTTTAAGAGGACTGCTGGGATGCCGAAGCTTTAATCTCAGTCGTCGAACTTTCTTTGGAAAAATCTCATCAGCTTCCATAGAAGCATCTATATCACAATTTCTCAACTGACCAGACAAGGGTTCAACTCTTGACAGATCTTCATCTCTGCAAGAGAACACGAGGAATTAGATATTGTGGAAATTTAATATGAACATAACTTTCTTGGTAATCATAATCAGATTTTCCATACCCATTTAAAGTTTGGGCTTCTTCAATGTTCTCAGACACCAGTAATTCGGTAGGTTCACAAACAGGAATTTCTTCCCTCCACTTGCACATATTATGGTCTTGATCTGAAGATTTTATCATCTGATTATCTGTCTTTTCTCTCTGTGGAGTATTCATAGATTGCGGAATATCCTGACACCATGAATCACCTTTTGCATCTACAGAACTTGAACCGGGCTCTCTTGAGTATATACCAATCACTCTGTGATTCTCCTCCAAAGATTTAGAAGATAATTGCTCCAAATCTGCCTGATTTATGACATCTCCCTTGCTTTCCACAGATTCTCTTGGCTTCTTAACACAGATCTTTACAATCAATTTTTTCTTCTGTTTGTCATTTGAAAGAGATTCCAGCATCTGAGATGGTTTTTCCAACTGTCGCGAAGTGGGTATGCTTCTATCAGATTCACTGTTGGATGAATCATTATAATCATCAACTTCATCCGAAGAGCTTCCAGAAATTTTAGAAAGCAAGGATCGAGCATTTTGAGCTGCTGCTCTTTGCGGTCGTGATGCCGTGACATCACAGTATTTTCTTTTTGAAGCCTTCACACCAATTTTTCGGTTCTTTGTTCTCTTAATCCCAGATTTTGAGCTATCATTCTCATCCAAAATCCTCTTATCACGTCTTCCCGATGAAGTAGTGACCTCGGCCTGAGAAAATAGGAGTTAGTTAATAGATACCGACAAACAAAATCGCAATGAGTTTAGAAAACATACTCTAGGATGTTTTCTTCTTCTTGTCCGATGATAGCTATTTTCGTGAATATTTTCAACGTTGCTGTCCTCGGAACTGCAATCAAGTTCATTTGACGAGTTAGAACATGGGCTTGCCCTAGCTCCATCAGAGGAAACTTCAGCATTATACTCCGAATCATTGTCGTCACTCAGAACTTCGTGTTCTGGTTCCCAGTACATAGCATCTATAAACTCTGGCAATGGCTCGATCAATCTATCCAGGTCAGCCAAAGGAGGCATAATATAATCTTGACCTAAACTAAAATCAGGGCCAACAGAAAACTTTATCGAGGAAGGACGCCATTCAACTCCTAGCGCACCAAGTCTGCGTTGCTGAAACATTGTCTGGTCAGGTTCTGGATACGGAATCATACCTGCAAAATAATAATAATACACCAGGAATAAGTTTCATGAATAACCAACATCTTGCATAACTGAAGTAAAAAGATAAGCTTTTAGAAACAAACTTGAATCACAAAGAAGATCCTGAAGGTTCCTCCGATGGGGAAGAAGCTGCGTCTCCTGAACCATGAAAATTATAAAGCTTTATATTTCAACAATTCAGCAAGTGCAACGATATAAAGTGTGCACAGTTCGGTGAGGTCTTTTAAAAAGAACGCAGCATAAATTTGAAAGAAAACAAAAGAAACAAGCATTTGAAACAAACCTGATCAAGAACATGTCCATTGGTATCTCGAATAAGAGGACGATAATCACCAAGGAAGAACTAAACAAAACAAAGCAAGAGAAAGGATCAGAAAGCAACAGAGAATCACTAGAAACTATAGCCATTTATTAGAAATCGATCATGCATCTGAAATGTAAAATCGGCCTTACCTGATCGTATTTTGCATTCTTTTGAGACTCTCCTTGTCCTGTGTTTAGGAAATATATCTGGCCAACGTCATCTGAAAGCACAATTGATGTCCCATCTCTACACAGTGCCAAGGAAAAGATATCATAACTAATGATTCCATATCTTTCATGTGACTAAATAAATGCTTCAGAAGCAGATGTCGTTACTGAAAGAAATATGAATATTGTATATCCAACTGGATATGCAAAATATGGCTGTATCCTCTAGTTTCAGACTCAATAATCATGTGCATGCTTTACTGAAGTCATTTGCGAAAACAAAACAGAGAATATATAAGATCTTGTCCTGGATATATCATTGGTTACTTACTGTGAAAATTTTCCATCAACCAACTTAAATCTCCCGATTTCATATACTTTGATTGGTATACCCTCCCATATCTAGAAAGAAAAATCTAAGGAGGTAAGTGATGCTATTGATAAGATCAAGGATTATTCCTATTAGAAAAAAATGAAACTCACATCCCAGATAATTGTTTTCCCATCGTAGCCAGCGCTCATAGCAATACGAGGATTGAAAGGATGGACATCCAAGACATAGGACTACAAACAGGAAATGAGTGATCATTTATATCAATATTAGTATCTCCCATATCAAGTCGGGGATGAACAACAAAACTTGAAGATAAATGCAATATGGAAGATATGGGACATTCAGGAATCGAAATCAGATAAGAACTACAATGAACTATAAAGGACACAACATGTAATAAAAAAAAAAACAACATACATCTGGCCCCAACTATAATCTCAAGATAAAGAGTAGAAATTGTTACCGATTCACTGTGACCAGTTAAACAATGCACTAAGCTACCATCAGCAGCATTCCAAACACATATCCTGCAATCTGAATAAACACTGATGGATTAAGGGAAACAGAAGATAGTAGCACTTTCATGTAATATCAACAGGTTGCCAAAAACACTTTTTTCAGGGTTTATGTATTTTTACTATCCACGATTGGAACACAGTCAGACTGAGAGAAATCCATCAAAATTGATAATCTATGCATCAGAAGATATTCTCTGATGATATTTATTTACCCATGATAGCGGCAAGTACGAAGCGATTATCCAAGCTCCATATAATCATATTTACACCCCGTGGTGTTGGAAGAAACCTTTGACGTGGGCCTCCTCGAGGAGGTTGTGGAGGAAGTGGAGGAGGTGGCACCTTCAGATGATATCCTTTCATCCAGCGTCCAGATTTCCCCTGAAAATATAATATCGAGGAAGTTGAGGAACCAATGATAGAATCGGAAATTTGCTGTCACTAACTTGCAAAGTACCATTGCATTCTGCGGTTGATTGACGGAACTTACATGGAATTTACGTGATCTTGGAGTCCATATAATTGCACTACCATCGCGAGAGCAGGTTACTATGTTGTCATGACAAAACCTAGTGATCAGAAGTATTAAATCTTAACTAAGAATAAAAGGAAGATAGAGGAATGAAAATAAGTCCAACACTTAAAACGTGAAACAAACCAGGAGTTCTTAAACTTTGGGTAACAATCTTCCTTCAGAGTATCAGCTGTTGAAGATTTTGGAGCCACAGCACAACCACTATAAAAAAAAAAAATAGAAACACCCTTTTAAATTTCTAATTATGTTCTCCAACCAACAAAATGCACAATCTAAGAGAGGCACCATGTTCACTGGAAAATACCTAAACTGCACATAGTTGACATCATTCTCATGGCCACGTAGAACATCCAGCTCATGAGTCGGCTGTTCAGCATCATCCAAGTTAGGTTTTGAGGCACTCCAAACCTGCAAGATAATGGAAATACTAACAAATTAGACGAACAAGCAAACCAAAACCAACATTACCTGCAGTTTCTGCATTACGAAGGAGGATAACTAAATTTGAAAGTTTAACACAGACCCTTGCATTGCTGTCAGAGCTACCCGTGACGAAAATGGTCCCATTAGCATTGTACGCACAACATAATATTTGATGACTCTGAGATGCATTGCTCGTGGACGCTGTGTTGGAAGGTGTAAAAGTGTTTTTGCCTAAGAAAAACTTCCAATGAGCTCTATAACCGAAAAGATTTTTAACATTGAATAAAAAAATGATGATGTACCACTTCTTACCAGTGCTAGCATCTGATGGACTTGGAACATAGATTCGTGGGAGCCATTGAGAATACCTAGCATCCCAGATACGACAGGTTCCATCATCTGATGACCTACATAGATAACAACAAACCACAAATAACTAACTGATTACAAGTCCAGGAAGCAGTATTGAAACATCCAAACTAAAGATCCAGGAGTGGTCTTGAACAAAGCGAAACGAACTGGTTAAAATAGGAACATATTAAACAGAACTCACGATAAAAGTTGGTAAACAGTCGCCTGTCTGGGACTGAATGCAATTGCAGTAACAGCTCCAGTGTGGCCCCGCAATACAGAAATTGGCATTCCATCAGGCAACCGCCACTGTCATAAGAATCAATACTCTCTAACTGATAAATAAATTAAAACAAGTAATACAGTAAAGACTAGAAGTGTATTCTTACCACTCGGATCACAAAATCGTTTGAAGCTGACGCCACCAATGCATTGTTTGAACTAACGGCCAAGTCTGTAATGTCACCCTACATATAACATGCATAGGCGAGACTAATTTTAGTAGAACAGTCCACAACCTATTTCTTACAAATATCGAAAACAATAGCTCACTTCATGCCCGCGGCAGCTAGCCAAGCAAAGCGCAGTTTCCATTGACCAAATTTTGACAAGCCGGTCATCAGAACCAGTGATAACATATCTACCAGAACGATCAAATATAGCTGTGCAACAAAAGTATAGATAGTCATACTGTTACTTTTGTACATAACAAAAACATTTTGTCACAATAAATGGTGCTCCTATGATGGACATATTGCATTACAACTTCCAGATATTCTAATCAGAAGATATAAACAGACTAATATAAATTCCAAGGTCGCAAATGCAACATAACAAGGTATATAATTCCAACAAACCAGAGATTAAACAGAAAGGATGTATTGTGAAGGTCATACCGCAGTAGACAGCATTACGATGTCCTCTGAGCTTCTTTATATTTTGCATCTTTTGAACCATTGTTGATGGTTTTGCAATAGCATGGCATGCTGAAAGAATGGACGGAGCACGGTGGTGTTTTCTGAAACCTCCTCCTATTTCCCTGAGACTTAGTCCACGCACTTGATCGGCATGCATATGCGGCCAGCGTAAGTATGACGCAACATGCCTAGCTTTCTGAGACTCTATATTTTTATCTTCACATAGGGGAAAAAAAAATTAACAATTAAGTAACAAGGACCTAGGGTAAGAATTGGAGAGGTTAAAGAGATTTTCAAAGTAAAAGCATACGTGGACTTTTCTCTTATATGAGGCTACTCACCAGAATTCCAAAAACAAGTCATGATACCAAGTAAAGATAACCAAAACCACAAAAATAAATTCTAAAATGCACAGCCCTAAAGCCACTATCAGGTTCATGTATGTGATTTTTTTCAAGTCCCAGATCCAAATACATAAAGAAAAAGAAAAAAATATCCTGATTTCCAAACATCATTTCGTCCAAGTACCATGTCTTTTTAAAGCAGAATAAAAACAAAAACCATGAAGCTTTGAAATTCATGCACAACAAAGTAGATGAATAGGAATTACTACGTACGATCCACAAGTGAAAAGGTGCCAGATCCCAATAGTGTTGGAACGTCAGCAGCATTGGGAGCATTTCCTTCAACTCTCATGTGTGAAGGTAAATGCGGGTTTAAAATAAGTTGTTTGAGAAGCTTCACCAAGTGATCCTTTTCGATATGAGGATACCTGTCAGTAACAGGAAAAAAATGATGACAGAAGCCATGAAAGGGAAAAATACTTGGGCACAGCTACGGACATGGGAAACCTCGAATAAAGTATGACATATCATAATTAAAAGCGCACTTGTTGAGAGAAAAGTAACAGAACATTTCAATAAGATATGGCAAGGCTTCCATAGTAACTCAAAGAATAAAAGAGTGGAGAAAGCAAAAAAAAAGAAAGAAAACTGTACCTCTCAATCAAATTATCATAGCTCAACGGAAGGGAGATGCCATCATCATCAGGACGCCCAGTACAAGTGCCACTTCTTGACCACCAGGAATGATATCTACGGGGTAAAAGCCCTTTTTCCAGAATTTCGTCTCTCAAGTGCCCAAAGGTGCGTTCGCAGGGGCCAGTAGAAAGAAAATGTAAAATCAGGAAATAGACTTCTCTAAGGTCCATATCTACATCAGTTAGCGAAGAATGGCAAACAAGTCTCTCATGTGGCTCAAGAGATGCATTTCCTGGAACCACGTTTGCCAAATTCGAAGCTTCCATAAAAGGAATAGATTTGGGTATCCACTCCATTATAACGCCGCCTGTGGAAGAGAAGCACTAGTCAAAACTAAATGCCATTGCCAAAGTGAAAGATAGCAACGAGTACAGTAACACCACAGATGACATTTTCAAGCATTTAATAAAACCAAGACAAGAGATATTCGCTGCATAGGAAATAGAATTGCCCACTAACCTAATAAACTAACTAGGGGTGTCTTTTTAAAAATTGGAACCTGAGGTAACTTAATCTGTTCTTTCCTACACAGGGGAGGATCATTTGTGTCAATGTATTGAAATCAAAAATCTGAAAGAAGAGTTTCCCCTAACGAAAGAGACTGAAAGAAGAATAGAAATCCACAAAAACAAAAAAATCACAAAGGAATTGGATCGTAAACCACTGAGACACAATCTTAAAAGCGATTGCAACGAGTTATTCCCGAATCAAACAAAAGAAGCCCTAAGATCCAATTACATAGAAAAGCACCCACCACCATACATTAAAAAAAAAAAAAAAAAAAAACACACACAAAATCAACTAAAAATTTCGCAGCTAGGTAGAAGAAGAAGGGAGAAACGCAAGTAAAGAGCTAACCTCGAAACAAGCTAGGGTTAAGTTAGGTCAAGAAACATAAAGCTGCTACGCTACTCAGCAGCAGTTGATTGGTGGGGTGGGGATAGAGAGAGAGAAAAGGAATCCTGGATTCGTCGTTTCAACGATTCGAATGAGGAGGTGAAAGGACGAAACCCAGAGAGACGAAGCAGCGAATTCGAATGATTTCTGAGGTGACGAAGAAAAGGAGAGACGAAGAGTAACAAATAAACGTTACATTCTGCGAATCGAGAGCGTCTCTGTCCTGGTTACGACGACATCGCCAGGTCGAGCGACCAAGGATGAACGAAACAACAACAACAACAACAACAACAACAACAAAAAAAGACCAGTGACGCTTTTTTTTTTTTTTTTTTAAATAATATTTCTTTCTTTATTTACCGCTGTAAGATTTTTCTGGGGAAGCTGGAAAATACAAATTTGAGAATAGAGAAAAAACAATAAGAAGAGTTTTTTAATAAAAGGAAACTCGGGTTCGTATGTACAAAAGACAGATACACCACTTACTTGTTTGTGGCATCTTCTTATGCCGCCTAAGTATTGTAGGGGTATCAATGACTTTTCTCTTTTAAATGGCGGCCTGGCCGACAAAATAATAATAGATCCGGTTTCATTTTTCTTGTTTTCGCATATATAACCTTTTTAACTTTTTTATCTTCAGATTTTAACTGGGTGAATGATACTGATACGGTGGTTCTGACGCATTTCTTGTTAATATCTACTTTTCTTACCGCCAAAAATGTATAGAAGTGAACGAGTTCAAAATTGCAAATACTAACACGAAAGAGCATGAAGCAAGCACTCATGTTATTTACCATTTGAAAAAAAAAAAAAAAAAAATAGCTTTTTAAGAATAGCAACACTAGCTTCTAGATTCTCCTTACAAAGATTCTCCAAGATCTTCCAGCAAACAACGTTTTCGGTCAGAGACCAGACAGCTTCGGATCTTCGGATCTTGGGTATTGAAGGGTCCACCAATTGTTCCTCCCGATTTGATATTAAGAATATGAATATGGGATGTATAACAATCCTCGAGCAAAACACGATTCGATATTTTCTGAACTCAGTTTCAATCACAAAAATCCAACACTCGATCCATTATCATTATTATCGGAGAGGAGATGCTTGACAACTTAGCTTATAAACAGACTCCCAAATCCGAACTTGAGCGAGCCCAAAAATCATCAGATTCATCAAAATTCTAGTTGAGATTTTTCATCAACTCCACAACAACAAACACTATAAGGGCAATTGAACCAAAAAAAAAAACGTAGAGAAATATACTCCTTGTATGGTATGTATTGTAATTGTACTATCCATATTCTGATATTTCATTATCACATTACAATCATCAACCAAACCAAAAACAAAACAAGGGACAACAACAACAACAAGAACAATAACAAAAAACATCGAGATCTGACCATATACCTAAACTTTCAGATATCGATCGGAGCATTAAAAGATTATATTTAATTATCATAAGTACGGCACTCATCAGTCTCAGGATTGTCAGTGCAGTACTCTTCCAAAGGATCGGAGCCACCAGCTTTCTTCTTGTCCCTAGCATGACTCGCCGCCGCACTCAGCTCCTCCACCTCGTCCCACGCCGCCACACACTCTCCGCTCACCGGATCATCAGCGCATGTCTCCTTGGCTTCTTGTATACTCTTCTCCACCTTGTCCGATATCCCTCCTTCCGATGTCGCCTTAACCACAACCAGCCTGTTCATCGAACCCAACTTCCACGGGTAATTCAACCGGACCGGAGCTGATACACGAACCGTCGGTACAACGACCACTCGTGGAGTCGCCACGCTGAGACCAGATGCAGCTATGGTAGTCATCGTTGGATGGAGTAGAGTTTTTTTTTTTTTCAATGTAAAGAGTAGATGAATGAAAGATAAATATACAATAGTCTCTCTTTATCGGTTCACGTTACTTAACAAAACTCTGTGATCACAATCATCTTATCTTCTAAGAACCATTCATTTTCTGCCACGTGTCTTCAGAATTTTAGTTTCCCCGGACCGCTGACTTATAATGGGCCATATAGTAGAAAAGAAGCACTAGTTGGGCCTTGGCCCACATAAAGAACCGATGTTTTCATGGTTGATAATAATAAAAACAAGTCGTCGTTGATAAGAGGACGTTCGTTATTCGTATTGTTGAGTGAACCGTCGAATGAGGGAATATCATCGCACTTTAAAAAAGTAATTAAAAAAAATAATTAAATTAATTATGATGCGCTTTCACAAAGCTTGTCATCGTTTCTCTCTTTCTCCTCTCTGCCATTTATCTCCGCCGTCTCCGTCGCCGTCTGCTTCTCTCCTTCTACCTCCCAAGCTTTCCGGATTCTCGACTCTGCGTGCGCGCCGTTGCGTGAAAGCTCACCGATTCTCCCGAAACCCGTTCACCATTTCCATGTCTTCACGTTCTGCTTCTACTAGGCTTCGTTGTCTCGCATCTGTCTGTGCTGAAGACGGTGGTGGTGGCAGCTCTAATGGCTCCGTTTCAGTCTCTGCTACGGCAACTGAAGATGATGGTAACTTTTCCTTTTTCTTAGCCGATTCTATCGATTTTACTACCTAGGACTCGGATTTTGGAATTGTAACCTGGATTTGAATACTTTTGTGTGTACCGTTAGTGTTGTTGCTCGTCACTGAAATCGAAATCGAATCTCCAGAGAAATCGCGTTTGATTGCTTGTTTTGTCCAACTATAGTCTTTAGTCAAGAAGAGTTTACTCAAGCGTTTTTTTGTTTGTTTTGTGTGTTTTGAACTACTGTATGTAGAATTGGCTTTAGGCACTGGGTATCGTCTTCCTCCGCCTGAGATCAGAGATATTGTAGATGCCCCACCAGTCCCGGCACTATCATTTTCACCACAAAGGGATAAGATATTGTTTCTCAAGCGGAGAGCATTGCCCCCGCTGGCAGATCTAGCTAGACCAGAGGAGAAGCTTGCAGGTGTTCGAATCGATGGATACTGCAACACCAGAAGCAGAATGTCATTCTACACTGGTTTAGGAATCCATCAGTTATTGCCTGATGGTACGTTGAGTCCAGAGAAAGAGATCACTGGCATTCCAGATGGCGGTAAGATTAACTTTGTCACATGGTCTAATGACGGTAAGCATCTGGCTTTCAGCATCCGGGTCGATGAGCACGGAAACAGTAGTAAGCCAGTTGTATGGGTAGCTGACATTGAGACTGGAGTTGCTAGGCCATTGTTTAATTCGCAAGATATTCATCTCAATGCGATTTTTGAGAGTTTTGTTTGGATTGATAATTCCACTTTGTTGGTGAGCACAATCCCTTCTTCTCGTGGTGACCCACCAAAGAAACCTTTGGTTCCATCTGGTCCCAAAACTCTGTCAAACGAGAAGAAGAATGTTGTCCAAGTTAGAACATTCCAAGATTTGCTTAAGGATGAGTATGACGCTGATTTATTCGACTACTATGCCACATCACAACTGGTATTGACTTCTCTGGATGGTACAGTGAAGGAAGTAGGGGAACCTGCAGTGTATACATCGTTAGACCCTTCCACAGACCATAAGTACTTGTTAGTATCATCACTTCATAGGCCATATTCCTTCATTGTACCTTGTGGTAGATTTCCAAAGAAGGTGGAAGTCTGGACATCTGATGGTAGATTTGTAAGACAGCTATGTGACTTGCCCCTAGCTGAAGATATCCCCATTGCCTCCAATAGTGTGCGGAAAGGAATGCGTTCAATAAACTGGCGAGCAGACAAGCCTTCAACCCTCTACTGGTAAATATTTAAGATTCAAAGTGATTCACATGTAGAACACGTTTCAAAATGGGATCTGAAATTGACTACTTTACAACTCTCTGAGATATGTAGGGCAGAAACACAAGATGGAGGTGATGCCAAAGTGGAAGTTTCACCGCGTGATATAGTTTATATGCAGTCTGCGGAACCACTGGCAGGAGAAGAACCAGAAGTGTTACACAAGCTCGATCTTCGTTATGGGTAAACTGACTATTAACGCCATCTTATCAATAAACTGACTAACTTCATCAAAGCATTCTATGTCCTAACATGTATCCGATTTCAATTCTACAGAGGGATTTCCTGGTGCGATGATACATTAGCTCTGGTTTATGAATCATGGTATAAAACACGACGGACAAGGACATGGGTTATCTCTCCGGGATCTAGCGATGTCAGTCCACGCATCTTGTTTGATAGATCATCGGAAGATGTGTATTCAGACCCTGGCTCAACCATGCTGAGGAGAACTGCTGCTGGAACATATGTAATAGCAAAGATAAAGAAGGAAAATGATGAAGGCACTTATGTCTTACTGAACGGAAGTGGGGCTACACCACAAGGAAATGTACCCTTCCTTGACTTGTTTGACATGTAAGCCCTAGCAGACAAATGACTTCTTATTTCTTGCTTCTCGTGTTTTTATTGCCTTCATGCAGTAATAAACTGGGAATGTTCTGTACAATATCTATCTAGAAATACAGGCAACAAAGAACGAATCTGGGAGAGTGACAAGGAAAAGTATTTCGAGACAGTTGTTGCCTTGATGTCTGACCAGAAAGAAGGGGACTTAAGAATGGAGGAGCTGAAAGTCCTGACATCAAAGGAGTCTAAAACTGAAAACACCCAATATTCTCTCCAACTTTGGCCTGATAGGAAAGTGCAACAGATTACAAACTTTCCTCATCCGTATCCGCAGTTGGCGTCATTACAGAAAGAGATGATCAGGTACCAACGAAAAGACGGAGTTCAACTTACTGCAACACTATACCTACCACCAGGCTATGATCCATCAAAAGACGGTCCTCTTCCTTGTCTGTTTTGGTCTTATCCTGGTGAATTTAAGAGCAAAGATGCTGCTAGTCAAGTCCGTGGCTCTCCAAATGAATTTGCAGGCATTGGTTCAACTTCGGCCCTTCTTTGGCTTGCTAGAAGGTATCAAACATTTTCCAATTCTATGCTTGGTTAGCAATGATACTGTTTCTTGTTGTTTCATTGTCCTGGAGTCTATATCATCGAGCTTGATGATCGAGTGTTACCTGATACCATCTGGATTCTTATGCACTGTGCAGGTTTGCTATATTATCTGGACCTACCATACCTATAATTGGTGAAGGTGATGAAGAGGCTAATGACAGGTACGGTGATATCTACTTTCAAAAAGCTGGTAGCTAAAACATGGCAACCTGTGTCATTTTCATGGTAAAGGTTTGCTGTCAACATAAAAACTAATTAAATGGGAACCAGTGACACCAAACCACTCAAGTTTTAGATGTGAGATGTGCTTGAGATTGACTGTTTCTAATGTGAACTACTAAACAACATTCTCAGCTACGTAGAGCAATTGGTTGCAAGTGCCGAGGCTGCTGTAGAGGAAGTCGTCAGGCGTGGAGTAAGCATTGCTTGATCTTAATTCCATCTTCTCGCTACTCTATAAAACCACAACAGTTTTGAAACTTACTGTTTTGTCCTTCTTTTTCCAAGGTGGCTCATCCAAGCAAAATTGCTGTTGGGGGACACTCCTATGGAGCGTTTATGACAGCAAATCTTCTTGCTCATGCTCCTCATCTTTTCTCCTGCGGAATAGCTCGATCTGGCGCTTACAACAGAACACTCACGCCCTTTGGTTTCCAGGTGACATGGCCAATTGTCTTCGTCTCATTGTCTGCATTGGGATAATTATTGACTTATCTGTGGTTAACCTTTAACTATGCCTGTAAATTTTCAGAACGAGGACCGAACTCTGTGGGAAGCTACTAATGTCTATGTAGAGATGAGCCCATTCATGTCTGCTAATAAAATCAAGAAGCCAATCTTGCTCATTCATGGCGAAGAAGACAATAACCCAGGAACTCTAACAATGCAGGTTATGAGTTGAATAGAAATCACCCGAAAATATTAGATTCCAACCCACACCAATTTTCTCTCTCTAACTAGTTTCCTTTCTCATACATTGTGTAACAGTCAGACCGATTCTTCAATGCACTAAAAGGTCACGGTGCTCTTTGCCGTCTTGTTGTTCTTCCTCACGAGAGCCACGGGTACTCAGCACGGGAAAGCATTATGCACGTACTCTGGGAAACCGACCGTTGGCTTCAAAAATACTGCGTTCCAAACACAGCAGATGCGGATACAAGTCCTGACCAGTCGAAAGAAGGCTCGGATACTGCAGACAAAGTAGCGGCAGGCACAGGTGGTGGTAATCCCGAGTTTGGTGAGCACGAAGATCACTACAAGCTCAGGAGATCACTTCTCTGGTAAACTGTCTCACCAATCCCGAAAGAAAAACAAACTGCAAGATTTTCTCACATTCGATTAAGCTGATTCAGGTTTTTCGAATTGTTGGTTATGATTTTTACAGAGTTCCAAAGGTGCTTTTATTTGGCTACATACAGCATTCGGATGCACTTGCAGAAGCAGAGAACAACAAAGAAATTGGCAGAAGCAACACAAACTATTTTTTTCAGAGAACATTGTCATTCAAAATAATAATATGAAAAAAGAAGTTTTTGATACATGTATACACTCTCTGTCAAGTGCAATACTTCCATCTAATAAGTTTCAACAATATTATTCACCTTTTGTAATAATCTCAAACAGCAAAACAAAACAAGAGAAGAGATTACGTCTGAGTCAACATCACATTTGAATTTGTTTATAACTGACTTTTCCCAGATTTATTTCTTAAGAAACCCAAACAAAAAAAATCCAAAAAAACAGAAATCAAAATCATCAGGAACCAGTTAAGGAGCGTGGCTGTATTACTACTCTTGGGCAGCAATGACACTGATCTCACCTCTCTCAAGCAAGTCATAGAAAGCTCTGGTTTTCCTCTGTTCGTTCCAATGGTGCATCTTCCAGAGACCACCAGCAGCTAAACCGAGTGCCATACCGATAATTAACTCCTTGACAACACTAGGACCCTTCAATGTCGCATGCGCAACCTTGTGTCCTGCCATTCTCTTCTTTCTTTCTTTCTTTCTCTCAACCTACCAAAACGTTACAGCATAACAGCCAAGCTCAAAACATGCATGAATCACAGTAGTAATGTAACTTTCACTAAACAAAAGTTAGAAATGTAATTTAACTAGCAATTCATATGAGACTAACAATTTGGTTCTTTCTTTAATCAAAACCGTTTATTTTTCTCAATGGACATATAATAAACCTATGCATTAGATATGAGCTACATGTATAGAGATGATACATATTAAACCAACTGTCAAAGGGGCAGTTGGTGATTTGTTTGATCGGGAGAGATGAAAAGCTTGGATTCAATGTCAATGAAAAAAATTAGCATTCTCCTCCAGCCTAATCGATCAAATATATTCTCAGGAACTACTAAATATGATAAACTTTTTTAAAAAGGAATCTGGATTCCGATCACTTATTAGATCGTCGCAATAAAGAAGAGGAATCAATTTGAAATCAGAAAATCACTCATCATTATTCGATGAGAAGACGAATCTAGAATACAAACCAAAAATATTAAAAAAAAAAAGGTAACAGAGGGAGAGAGATTAATTAATTTTAAGGATTTACCAAGTCGGAGTGTGGGAGGTAGACGAACGACGACCGTAACGAACGAATGAAGCGGAGGATTCTCAGGTGCTGAGAGGAGGAAAACACACTTATTGATAAACTCAGTTTGAAGGATCCTGATCCAGCTTATTAATTGGGCTAACATCTGATCACGGCCCATTAATTTTTTCTTTTCTTTTTTTTTTTTTTTTTTTAAATAAGAGTTTTCTTTTTCCATTTCCCAACTTGTCATCTTTTGCATCATATATTCAAAAGTTCAAAACACCTAAATGCAGATGATAAAAGAAAGCAAATAATTCTTCCTTTTTATTATTATAATAATATAAGTTACGATATTTATCCTAAGTATTGATTTACTACTACTAATCTATGAATTCTCTAATATTTACATGTATTAATTTCAAGGAAGATTTAAAAAGAGTTAAAAAAAAAAGGAATTATGATAATACTACAGTCTACGCTATATAGAAATTAGAAAACGTGTATTTTTCTTGTTGGAGGAATGGAAAAATATCAAGGTCGAGCTACAATTGAGGAAGTAGAATGTACAACTCTAATCTAGACTATTCAATCAACCTGGACGTTGGGATATCGCTCGGTCGTATTCGAAGATGATAATGAATTGGTGAATAGAATCCTCAATACCCATGAATCATATCCACGATTACAGCATTATTTGGAGACAATACGGAGCTGGTGCCACAAGTTTAATGCCATACAGTTTACCTTTCACCATCGAGAACAGAACATTTGCGCAGATTTACTTGCTAAAACAACACTTATTAGTCTTCAAATGTATAATATACTAGGTGTCAGCTCATGCTATGCGTGAGTTCTTACATAATCGCTATTCTATTTTGAAAAAATAATATAAATTAACATGTTATTATTATTTTGTTTTTTCGGTATACATCAAAATTTAAAGACTATGTAGTTTGAATTTAAATAAAGTAAAGAAATCAAAATTTCTTTCGATGATAATATATTTAACATATATTTTTGTAGTTGTAGTCATGATTCAAAATCATTGTGATATACATTTTCATAAAATTTATTTTGTGGTGTTAGCTATGCATAATTTTTTTTATTTATTTATGGTGATAGCTTAAAGAGATTTAAAATGTTTCAATTTAGAAAAAATCAAAATAATAACTGTAGGTTTGCAGTGTCTCATACATATATAACTAAGTGAGTCTAACCACAGATTATTAGACTAATAGTTTAAAAAAAAACAGCAACTATTTTATTAGGTTATTATCTTAAAGTCTTTAATTGTCTTTGGACTTTGATTTATATGAAATGATAATGTTTCATATAGAAAAAACTAATTAAACTATATATCATATATTACATTATCATATTCAAATAAACTGAAACTTTTATTAAGTTAAGATATCATTGGTTAAATCAAGGAAAAATAATGATATTGTAGAATTTATAAAATTATGTGAGATTTGAAATATGAGGCCATGAGGTTTATAGTGAGATATATGTTTTTATTTTAATAGATAATACAGAAATCGATATATCAAAGGTAACTATTTGAGAATTACAAAAGTGCAATTAAATGCATACTAATACAATTTTAACATGTATTAAATTAAATTTATTGAGAACACTACTATGATATTATTATGGGAGTTACAAACAAACTTTTATACCTTTCCAACTCCTAAAATTTGAACCCATTTAATTTAAAAGTGAGTGTTGGTGGGTTCATAATTTGATTCAAAAGTATAATATGTTACACATTGATCCTTTAAAAAGAATATGAACATCTAATTCTCAAATAAACTTGATTTTTTTTTTGTTAAAACCAACATATGTGAATTTAAATTTAACTATAGAAATTTAAAAATAAATATGAATAGATTAGAAAGGCAAGAAATATAAATGAATATTTTATTTTTATATAAATAAAATAAAAATTGAAAACAATGTTAAATATATATAATATTTTCTAAATTAAAATATAGAATAATAAGAACAATGTAAAATATAATTTATGTAGTCTCTAAAATTAAAATTTATCATTCAAAATTTACAATGATATTTCATTTGTTTTTTGTAACTCATACAACAAAAATAAGAACTCGAAAAAAAAAAAAAAAACAGAAAATGATTTGAGGTATTGTGGAAGAGAATGAGAGAAGTGGAAGAGAATGACAGAAGTGGAAGAGAATGAGAGAATGTAAAAATGAGAAAGTAAAAGAATGTCAATATGAGATAATGAGAGAATGCTTATTTACATGATAAGAATTGATGAAAGTTACATTTAGAATTATGGAGTTATAATAATAATTTATTGTGTTTGATTAAAATTGAGTGGTGGAATATGATTAATGCATAATTTATTTAATTTTCAGTTAAAATATTACTTTAATGTATGAGTTAAATGTTTTGTGTTAATTGGATCTTAAATATTGTTTAATGCTTTCACAAAAAAAAAACAAAAAAATATTAGAAAGCATTAAATGAAAATCAACCAATAAAGAGAGACCAAAACCTTACTTTTATGTATATGATTAATGAAAGAAAATATTATATGATTGTAAAACATGTAAAAATTAAGGTTTATAAAATTACATAAAGGCTTAATTATAATCATGTATTTAAATTATTTCATTTCTCATCCAAGATATGGTTTTTATTATGATAGTTTCTTTTATTATAAAATAGTGTGTGTTTTTTTCACTTTAAAGAATGAAAAGACAAATTAAATAAAATGTAAGAAAAATGTGTAAATTAGATATATCAAATATCAGTTATTTATTAGTAAATGTTATAATATTACATTCTGTATCATATATATAATATGAGATTTTATTATAAAATAATCTGATTCTGTTTGACAAAAAAACTTAAGATATAAAAATGGTTTTAAAAATATATGTCAATTATATAAGACTAAGAAGAGAAGTGTGATTATCTAGAATTAAAAATGATAGAAATTTGGTTTTAAAAAATAAAATGAAAATAAAAGATGACAGGTATCATATAAAAAAATGTCAAATGTCGCAATATGAGTAAAAAGTTAGAAAAAAACCTTCTCAAAAGTTAAAAAAAACATTTTCAATATTATATAAGATATCATTCTTGTCAAGAGTTTTTCTGTAAACTATGATTATGCTTATGCTTCTTACTAAAGTTATTGAAAGGAAAAAAAAAAAAAAATTAGAAAACGTGTGTCGGTGTGTGATATTTTCCGGAAGTTAAAACAAAGAGTGTGAAGTGAATGGCACCCACCAAACCAAACTGATCCATCTTTTCAGCTTTAACCCAATTGGTTGAATTTATAAGCTTCAACCGAAACTTGCAACAAAAAAGAGTTCTAGCATTAAAGGTAAAGAAAACACAAAGCAAGTAGGACACAACAACTTTTACAACACTTTCATAATAATTAAAAATATATATATATATATATATATATATATATCGCACACTTTTTCCCATAATAAGGTTAAGGTGGTCCTCGCCGCACCCAATTTATTTCTCTCCCTAACCCCGTATTTTTCAAAAATATGTCGCCGTCGTGCTGCTGCGGCAAGCGCTCCGTCGCTCTCTTCTTCCTCTTCATTTCCGCCGTCCCCATAGCTTACCTCGTTTCCTTAGAGCGAGCCGTTCCTTCGACGCACGTCATCTCTTACCACAGCTCCGGCTTCCTCCGCGAGTGCGCCAAATGGGACGACGTTGGTCGGAGGTTCCTCGTTTCCTACATGGACGGAGGCGGCGGAATAGGCGAGCTCGTCGTTCCTTCTAATTCTGATTCCGAAGACGTTCTCGAGGAACTCACTTTGGTCAAAGACCTTGACCTCGCCGGCAACTCTTCCAACGGATTCGTTATCGACCGCCACAGAAACCGTCTCCTCCTCGCTGTCGCCGATTTGCTCGGAAATCGTTTCAGCGCTTTAGTTGCCTACGATTTGTCCACGTGGCGTCGTATCTTCCTCACAGTCCTTAGCAGCCACCACAGTAAGTAATTAAGCTCACTCCCTCTTTGCGTTTCTCCTCCGCCAACGATTCTTAACCGTCCGATGAATAGATTAGATTAGATTCAATCTGGTTGCATAAATGATAGTTTTGTTTTAAAATTGGAGCAATGTTGTAATGTAGGTAAAGAGATATCATACGCAGACGATGTAGCTGTTGATGCACAAGGCAATGCTTATGTCACTGATGCTAAAGGAGGTAAGATATGGCAAATTGATCTCAATGGTAAGCTTGTGTCCATCATTAGAAGCCCTCTCTTCGTTCCACCTGCCTCCTCCTGGTACCACTACTTCAACAACTTTGTCTCTCTTAACGGCATTGTTTATCACCCTGACGGCTTCCTTATCGTTATCCACACTTTCTCCGGTTCTTTGTTCAAAATCGATGTTACCAATTATGCTGATGTTAGCATGAGTCAAGTCACTGTCATTCACGTTTCTGGTGGCTCTTTGAGGTTCGGAGATGGCCTTGAGCTCTTGTCTCCTTCCAAGATTGTTGTTGCAGGTCCCATCTTTTTACTACTATAAACGTTTTTAAAGTCTACCATGACTTCAATGTATGTAGAGACATTACTTATTCAAGTATTTTTGTGTGTGTTGTGTTTTCAGGTAGCCCGTCTTCGAAACTTGTAGAGAGTTCAGACGGGTGGCGGACGGCTTCTGTGACAGGATGGTTCAGCAGCGGTATGGTTCATCGGTTAGTCTCCTCCGCTACTGTGAAGGAAGGAAGAGTTTATCTAAACCACATTGTTGGGTTTGGCTCTAAGAAGAGACACATACTTGTAGAAGCTGTATTTTAGTCTTAGATGCTCTGTTTTTTTTTGTGGTAATTATTCTTGAATTCTTGCTTATGAGTTATGACCTCTTTAAGATTCTACTAGAATCTGATTCTTTAATTATCCAATTTCTTTTCATCTATTAGATAATCATTCATTATCGTCTAATAACGATTTTGTTGAAGCCTTTGGAACTTGAAACTCGTTTCGGTTTCATATAAACGCATTAGATGACTACAAGAAAATTATGAATTTGGTATATAGATTAGTTGGAGTCCTCAATTTTGGTCGAGATCTTTTGACGCATATATAGACTATAGTACGTTTAATACAAAATTTGCATAATAAAACTTACAAAACAATGTGTTACTTACACTTTATTGTCACCTTCATCATCAACAACAACAACATTGGAAGTCGTAGGACTTGCACGTGGATTTCTTCTTCTACCTTGTTCGAAAAGCAAAACCATCCCAAACAACAAAGACCCTTTAACGATCCTAACCATACCAATCGTCACAACCATATAATATAACCACCAGTTCACAAAATCCAACGTACCCACATCAAAACTAACGTCAACGTTACCATCGATGGGCAATAACAACAACAACAATGCTCTTTTAGCCTCTGCCACACCAACCAAAGCCTCTACTTCATCTCGAAGCTTCCACCACCACAACGTCCCACAGCTAACGGCCAAAGCCACCCTCTCCACCAACGTCTCTTCTCTCCGTTGACCGTCTTCCCCTCCTAACAACGTGTTATCCACCACAGGTCTCACGATCACTCGGCACCACAGAAGCATCACCTCGTGAAGACCAAAGAAAAACACAAGCCTGCTCAAGAAATTGCGTTCGCTTCCGATGATTAAAATGTGTTGTAACTAATTAGTTAATCCTCTCTTCTTCATGTCACACGGAGACTCGGCCCTTCCACCACACTTGTACGGACAGCCCATGTTCCACACTTGTACGGACGGTCACTCCTCTCAATAGAAACACTAACATAGCTGTTTACAGCTTCTAAGCAATGTTTTCTTGCTTTTAGCCTGTTTTGGGACAAAATGGGTATACGTGGCTTTTAAACTCTCCACATCTATCTCAAAGTCTTATAATTAGTTAGTTGCATTGGATTAAGACACATTTTAACCTCATAAACACTAACATAGCTGTTTACAGCTACTAAGCAATGTTTTCTTGCTGTTAGCCTGTTCTGGGACAAAATGGGTATAACTGGCTTTTAAACTCTCCATATCTATCTCAAAGTCTTATAATTAGTTAGTTGCATTGGATTAAGACACATTTTAACCCCAGAAACACTAACATAGCTGTTTACAGCTTCTAACCAATGTTTTCTTGGTTTTAGCCTGTTTTGGGACAAAATGGGTATAACTGGCTTTTAAACTTTCCACATCTATCTCAAAGTCTTATAATTAGTTAGTTGCATTGGATTAAGACACATTTTAACCCTAGAAACACTAACAAAGCTGTTTAGTGCTTCTAAGCAATGTCTTCTTGGTTTTATTCTGTTTTGGGACAGAATGGGTATAACTGGCTTTTAAACTCTCCATATCTATCTCAAAGTCTTATATTTAGTTAGTTGCATTGGATTAAGACACATTTTAACCCTAGAAACACTAACATAGCTGTTTACAGCTTCTAAGCAATGTTTTCTTGGTTTTAGCCTGTTTTGGGACAAAATGGGTATAACTGGCTTTTAAACTCTCCATATCTATCTCAAAGTCTTATAATTAGTTAGTTGCATTGGATTAAGACACAATTTAACCCCATAAACACTAACAAAGCTGTTTACAGCTTCTAAACAATGTTTTCCTGGTTTTAGACTGTTTTGGGACAAAATGGGTATAAGTGGCTTTTAAACTCTCCACATCTATCTCAAAGTCTTATATTTAGTTAGTTCCATTGGATTAAGATACATTTTAACCCCATAAACACTAACAAAGCTGTTTACAGCTTCTAAGCAATGTTTTCTTGGTTTAAATGCCAGTTATACCCATTTTGTCCCAAAACAGGCTAAAACCAAGAAAACATTGCTTAGAAGCTGTAAACAGTTATGTTAGTGTTTATGGGGTTAAAATGTGTCTTAATCCAATGGAACTAACTAATTATAAGACTTTGAGATAGATGTGGAGAGTTTAAAAGCCACTTATACCCATTTTGTCCCAAAACAGGCTAAAACCAAGAAAACATTGCTTTGAAGCTGTAAACAGCTATGTTAGTGTTTCTAGGGTTAAAATGTGTCTTAATCCAATGCAACTAACTAAATATAAGAGTTTGAGATAGATGTGGAGAGTTTAAAAGCCACTTATTCCCACTTTGTCCCAATAGAGGCTAAAACCTGGAAAACATTGCTTAGAAGCTGTAAACAGCTATGTTAGTGTTTCTGGGGTTAAAATGTGTCTTAATCCAATGGAACTAACTAATTATAAGACTTTGAGATAGATATGGAGAGTTTAAAAGCCAGTTATACCCATTTTGTCCCAAAACAGGCTAACAGCAAGAAAACATTGCTTTGAAGCTGTAAACAGCTATGTTAATGTTTATGGGGTTAAAATGTGTCTTAATCCAATGCACCTAACTAATTATAAGAGTTTGAGATAGATATGGAGAGTTTAAAAGCCACTTATACCCATTTTGTCCCAAAACAGGTAAAACCAAGAAAACATTGCTTTGAAGCTGTAAACAGCTATGTTAGTGTTTATGGGGTTAAATGTGTCGTAATCCAATGCAACTAACTAATTATAAGACTTTGAGATAGATGTGGAGAGTTTAAAAGCCACTTATTGTAAGATTTAAGGTAGAAAGATTTGAGAAAGAGGAAGAGTTTGAATTCGGACAAGGGTGAGAGGTGTAGAGTGTATGCGAGTGTAAAGGAGAGTAGAGAGGAGAAAGAGAGTTAAACTCTTTTCTTACTTGAATTAGAACATACTTACAAACCATATATAGAGCTATACAAAGAGGATATTCTTCCCTAGGATCCTATGTACACATTAATGGGAGATAGCGACATCTCCTTATTCCTACATGTGACTAAACCCTTGACTTCCCACTTGCAAGTTGCCCAACGGCTATAATAGAAGGATCTCGATGATAGGAGATCGTTGGAAGCTCTCCTTAGTGGATTGGGCTCATGAGATACGAGATGGCTTGGACAGCCCATAGGTTGTCGATTGTACGGACGTCCGTACGGTTGTACGGACGGTGGTGGCCAAGGTGGTGTGCCAAACTCATACTCCCCCTCAAGCTTGACTTAGATGACCAGGCAAGCTTGACAGTCTAGGCACCCACCTCATTAAAAACCTTAGTATAGAAAACCTCATGGGAAAAAAAACTATACATAAGGGAAAAAGAGTGTAGGTGCCATGTGAAAGAATCATGGCCGAGTGAGGTCTATAAGGCCGAGCTTCGAGTGAATATATTCGCACACTTGGGGGCTTGCAGCTTTGGTGAGGATGTCAGCGAGTTGTTCCTTGCTCTCGGTGTGACATGGCAGGACAACTCCAAGCTTGATTTGCTCTCGCACCTTATGACAGTCCACCTCAATATGTTTGGTCCTCTCATGAAACACTGAATTGGTTGCTATGTGAATGGCAGCTTCATTGTCACAATGCATGGTGATAGGACTCGTGATTTCCACTCCTAAATCCTTGAGGAGTGCTTTGAGCCACATTAGTTCGGTTGTGAGTTTGCGCATGGCCCTATACTCGGATTCGGCACTTGAAAGTGATACGACCTTTTGTTTCTTGCTCTTCCAAGTGATCAGGTTGCCTCCAAGGAATGTGCAATAGCCAGTTGTAGAGCGACGGTCTCCACGGTCTCCAGCATAGTCAGCGTCGCAATATCCTACCAACTCGGTGTTCTTGTTGCGGCCCATCCAAATGCCTTGTCCCGGTGAGCCCTTGATGTATTTAAGGATTCGGTCGACCATGTTCCAATGATGGACAGTTGGATTCTTCATGTGCTGGCTCACCTGGTTCACAGCAAAGCAAATATCAGGCCGTGTTATAGTTAAATAGATCAACTTACCTACTAGGCGCCGGTAGCGGCCAACGTCCTTGTATGGTGCCTGCTCAAGCTCCTCCTGTCCTCCGGCCTTGTAGTTCTCTTCAAGAGGTGATGCCACTGCCTTTGAACCTAATTTTCCTGTCTCATTTAACAAGTCAAGAGCATATTTTCTTTGTGATAGAAATAAAATATTTCAACTCTCCAAGGTCCTTAATATCAAAGACTGATTTCAAGAAGGTTTTAGTGTCTTGAATACCTACCGAGTCACTCCCAGTGATGATGATATCATCAACATACACTAGGATGACTACTATACCTTTGGTGCTAGGTGAGGTAAATAGTGTGTGATCAGCCTCGGATTTGCGAAAGCCTTTGTCAAGGAGGATTGTGCTCAGCTTGTGGTACCACGCCCTTGGCGACTGCTTTAGTCCATAGATGGCTTTGTTGAGCTTGAGAACCTTCCCCGGACCAATGGTGTCTTCTAGGCCCGGTGGTGGCCGCATATACACTTCATCTTCGAGCTCGCCTTGTAGGAAGGCGTTCTTCACATCCATTTGCCATAGCTCCCAATCAAGATTTGTGGCAAGAGAGAGAACCACTCGAACGGTGTGAAGTTTGGCCACCGGAGCAAACGTATCAAGATAGTCCTCCCCATACGTTTGCGTGAATCCCCGGGCTACAAGGCGTGCCTTATACCGTTCTATCTCCCCATTGCTCTTGTATTTGATAGTAAAGATATATCTTGAGGTGACTGCTCTCTTACCCTTGGGTAGGTCAGCTTCATCCCATGTGTGGTTTTGTATCATGGCCGTGTTCTCGGCATCAACAGCGTCCCGCCATACCTTATGGTCTTTGGCCTCATCATAGGTTCTTGGAATCCAGTGTTCATCAATGTGGCCAAGGAAAACTTGATGTTCCTTAGGAAAGTGGGCAAGTGAGCACACGGCTTGAATCGGATGAGCAATGGCCACATTGTTGTAGTAGACACGGGTGTTCTTCCAATTGGTAGGAGGATATTTGATGCGTTGACTGCGCCTTAGAGGGACTATGGTTCCAGCTTCCAGGTTGGCACAGCCTGGTGTAATGATTTCCTCAAGTGGCTCGGCCGGATCCTCGGTCGGCTCGGCAATGTTGTCTGCGGGTAGTTCAGTTGACTCCTCAGGCTGCTCGATTGGATCATCAGTATGGATGTCACGTTCAGGCTCGCGCAATGGTTCAGGGTGAGCTGGTGAGGTAGGGCTGGCCGGCTCGGTATTGATCCGATCATTGTCAATTCCTAACCGCTCAAGAAGAACTCGGAGGTTGCGTGTTCGATCAGATGGTGAGGATGAGAGATTGCGTAGCTCATCCCAATTCTGTTCATCATAGAATCCTTGTGTCTCTATAAACTTGACATCGCGAGATACTAGGACTCTCCTTGTTGTAGGTTCATAGCACTTATACCCCTTTTGTGTAGTGGAGTAGCCAAGAAACATAGCCTTTGTACTCTTAGCATCAAGCTTGTCCCTTAGCTCACCTGGTCGCAACACATAGCACACACACCCAAAAACTCGTAAGTGATTAAATGTAGGTTTGTCCTTAGTTAATACCTTAAATGGTGACAAGTCTTTGAGGATCTTTGTGGGGGTGCGGTTGATAAGGTAACAAGCAGCTAGCACAGCATCTCCCCAAAATCTCTTTGGAACCCTTGTGTGGAACATCATAGACCTTGCTACCTCCATGAGATGCCTATTCTTCCTTTCAGCTACCCCATTTTGTTGAGGTGTGTATGGACAGCTAGTTTGGTGTAGTATTCCATGGTTGGCTAGATATTGCTTAAAGGCATGGCTTGTGTACTCTCCACCATTATCTGATCTCAAAATTTTAATCTTGGCATGATAGTGGTTAGAGACATAATTTTGAAAATTAGTAAAAGCCTCAAGAACTCTATCTTTAGAAGGAAGCAAAGTTATCCAATATATTTTGATTTTTCATCAATAAAAGTCACAAAATATTTTTGATTTTCTCTAGATAAGCAAGGGGATGTCCAAACATCAGAATGAATTAAATCAAAACAATTTTCATAAATAGTACTAGAATTAGGGAAAACAGCCTTGCGATGTTTACCAAGAATACAAGCCTCACACTCCTCATTTTTAAAAGAAATATTAGGAAACATTAAAGATAAAGCTCTTGTGTGAGGGTGTCCTAGCCTAGCATGTAAAATAGAATCACTAGGTTTAATAATAACCGAATTAAAACAAGATGCAGTAGAAGATAAATTCAAGTCCTCAAGCATATAGAGATCATCCTTGGAACTTCCTTGACCAAGAACCTTACTTGTCTCAATATCCTGAAAATGAACATTGTTAGGACCAAATATTGCATAACAATTTAAATCAGTGGTGGCCCTTTTAACTGATAACAAATTAGATGTGAAATTAGGCATGTAAAAGGCTTTAGTTTCTTTATCAAATAATTTTAAATTCCCTATGCCTTTAACAGCAACTTTCTCACCATTAGCTATCACAACATTACCATTAGCAGGTTTAATATCACTAATTAGCCTAGAATCACTAATCATGTGGTGAGATGCACCAGAATCAACAATAAGGGGTTTAATTTTATTTGAGGCAAGAAATGTTTTACCGGAGGCCTCCTTTAGGGCCTTGATGAGGGCGTCGAGGTCTGACTTGCGTACCAGCTCCGAAGATGCCGCCAACGCCACTCCGTTCCCCTCAAGCGTCTGGCCACTTGGTGTTGAGGTCGCCGCCTCGCTCACCATGCTGGCTTGGTTAGCTCTAGGTCCACCTCGGCTTGTTCCTCCACGGTTTATGCGGAGGTGAGGGTGAAGGATCCAGCAACGGCTCTTGAAGTGGCCGACCTTCTTGCAATGTTCACACACCGGTGGGTTCTTGTCCTCCGGTTTGTAGTAGCCACGATTTGCGGAGGCCACCTCAGCTTTGTTGGCGGTCACTAGCTCCCCCTTGCCTCCAAACAACCCCATGGAACCATGTTCCTTTTGAATTTGGTTACAAACATCATCAAGACTAGGGAGCTTGTCCGACCGTAGAATATGCTTGATAAGGTCATTGTAGGAGGGGTTCAAGGTCAAGAGAAGGCCGAACACCTTATCTTGTTCACGCCTCTCATTCAGAATGGCCGGATCTATAGTCGCCGGCCGGAGCATCTCTAGTTCAGCCCAAAGGGACCTAAACTTCCCAAAGTGCTTGGTGAACTCCATGTCTTCTTGGTTGAGATTGTTGATAGCCCTCTTAATCTCAAAAATTCGGTTTACATTTGTAACATTCCCAAAAACATTCTTGAGAGTGTCCCACAAGTCTTTTGCTGTCTCGCAATAAGAGTAAGCTTCAAGTATAGGTGCATCTAGGGAGTTTTGAATGATAGCTAGGACTCCCTGATCTTCTTGAAACCACTTGTTCTTCTCATCCGCGACAAGATCCTTGCCGTCTTTGGTGGTCTCAACATGGGACCAAAGTCCTCGGCCGCATAGGGCTGTCTTTGTGGTTCTAGCCCACAGTAAGTAATTCTCTCCCTTGAGAGTAACTGGAACAATGAGAGTTTTGGTAGTTTCCATGGAAAAAGATGAAGAGACCGTTGGTTAAAGCTATTGTCCAACGGTTAAAGAAAGAAGATTCAAGAACAAGAAATTTGAGGCAAGAAAGAGAATGCGGAAGGGAGTGATGGAGATTTGAGGCAAGAACAGAATCAAATCTGCTCTGATACCATGTAAGATTTAAGGTAGAAAGATTTGAGAAAGAGGAAGAGTTTGAATTCGGACAAGGGTGAGAGGTGTAGAGTGTATGCGAGTGTAAAGGAGAGTAGAGAGGAGAAAGAGAGTTAAACTCTTTTCTTACTTGAATTAGAACATACTTACAAACCATATATAGAGCTATACAAAGAGGATATTCTTCCCTAGGATCCTATGTACACATTAATGGGAGATAGCGACATCTCCTTATTCCTACATGTGACTAAACCCTTGACTTCCCACTTGCAAGTTGCCCAACGGCTATAATAGAAGGATCTCGATGATAGGAGATCGTTGGAAGCTCTCCTTAGTGGATTGGGCTCATGAGATACGAGATGGCTTGGACAGCCCATAGGTTGTCGATTGTACGGACGTCCGTACGGTTGTACGGACGGTGGTGGCCAAGGTGGTGTGCCAAACTCATATGTTAGTGTTTCTAGGGTTAAAATGTGTCTTAATCCAATGCAACTAACTAATTATAAGACTTTGAGATAGATATGGAGAGTTTAAAAGCCAGTTATACCCATTTTGTCCCAAAACAGGCTAAAACCAAGAAAACATTGCTTAGAAGGTGTAAACAGTTATGTTAGTGTTTCTGGGGTTAAAATGTGTCTTAATCCAATGAAACTAACTAATTATAAGACTTTGAGATAGATGTGGAGAGTTTAAAAGCCACTTATACCCATTTTGTCCCAAAACAGGTAAAACCAAGAAAAATTGCTTAGAAGGTGTAAACAGTTATGTTAGTGTTTATGGGATTAAAATGTGTTGTAATCCAATGCAACTAACTAATTATAAGAGTATAAGAGTTTGAGATAGATGGGATTAAAATGTGTTGTAATCCAATGCAATCTCAATGGTTTCATTAAATTTTTATATATAAAATTAACTAAAAGTTGTAAATTAGATTTATCATTCCAAAAATCTTTTGTTAAATAAAGAATTGGAGGAATTTATTTAATTTTAAAACAATGAATGCTAGAGAATAATTTAGAGAGCTGTAAAAACCATTGAGATTGAAATTTTATATTATTTTGTGTCATGAAAAAAATGAAAACAGTTCAAACAGACAAATATATATAGATTTAAAAAATAGGAATATTCAAATAGACACAACTCTACAATGAACAGTTGCAACTTTACAAAAAAAACTATTACAATGAACAATCGCAACTTGTTGTAAAACACACAATGTAATTTTTCACATATTTTTTTAAGAAAATTATTCAAAATGTATGATTGAAAAAACACAACTTTTGGTGGCATTTATTCGGATTGCTATTATATATAGGTATTTTCATTAAATTTTTACGTATAAAATTAACTAAAAGTTGTAAATTAGATTTATCATTCCAAAAATCTTTTGTTAAATCAAGAATTGGAGGAATTTATTTAATTTCAAAAGAATGAATGATAGAGAATAATTTAGAGAGCTGTAAAAACCGTTGAGATTGAAAAATTACATTATTTTGTGTCATGACAAAAAAATGAAAACAGTTCAAACAAAGAAATATATATAGATTTGAAAGGATACGAAAATTCGAATAGACACAACTCTACAATGAATAGTTGCAACTTTACAAAAAAACCGTTACAATGAACAATCGCAATTTTTTGTAAAATACACAATTTAAATTTTCTACATATGTTTTGAAAAATTATCCAAAAAGTACGATTGAAAAAACACAACATTTGGTGGCATTTATTTGGATTGCTATTATATATAGATTAAAAAAAAAAAGTCCATTATTAAAAAAAGAGTCTAAAGATTGCTACTATAATTTTAAAACAAACAATCAAATTTGAATGTTGATTATATATTTACTTGAAACTTGCTGATGTCAAATGAGTAAAAGTTTGGAATGTAACTAATTTTGGTTTACCTGGTAAAATTTGTAAAAAGACGAGTAATCATAAAATTATATACAAACGTAGTAATCAAAATTTTGAATTTCCAAAATTTCGACGATCACGTAGATCAATCTAACGGTTTTGAACCTTTTGAGACATGGCCAAAACGTTGCTACAAAGCTTCTTCATGAGCTCATCTAGAGACGCCGTCGGCGAATCAACACCCGGAACATCCACGAATATATCAGAGCAAGTCGACACATCGGAGATCGCCGCGCTCAAAACCGAATCCAATCTCCCGTAATCTCCACCGTCCATCGCCATCCTCGCGTCTTCAAGGCTCGATACAAACGACTCGTAATTCTCGACGCAGACACTCATCGCCTCTTTCACCGTCATCGGCGTTTTGCTATCTTCCATCACACGCTTTGCGTATTCGAGAGTCGCGTTTGCTTTTTTAAACAGAGACTCGGCTTCCATTCGCATCACATCCTTGGCCTCGAATCCTCCTCCTCCTCCTCCTTCGCCGTCTCGTTTCTGTAAATCAGGAAGAATCGCGGCGATGCATTCGTTGTTGTAGTCTGTGTTCTTGCAGAGATCTTTCGCCGTCGTGTCTATCTTCATGGACGAGAAATCGAAATTGTTTATGTGCTCGAATTTGGGAGCAAGATCTGCTATGTTTGTGACGGAGTCGAAGTCGATGTCGATGTCTTCTTGGGATGGTCCGGGTGCGGAGGTCGCCGTAATGGAAGTTGAAGATCCGGAGCTTACGTCATCTGAGGTGGGGGCTGGTGCGGAGGCTGGGACGGCTGAGATTGATGATACAGGCGGTTCGAGAAGCGAAGCCTCAGGTGAGGAAGCAGGGACTTGGGATGTATCATCCTTTACTGAACGACCGATGCCTTGGACGTTGGATACGCCGCCGGAGAATGCATAATAGAAAACAGTAACTCCGATGAGAATTATTGCTTTGTAAGGCTCCATTATTATTATTTTTTTAAATTAATTGGTGATAGTTGGGAATTTAAAAAGGTTTAACTATATATAAATTGACTGGTTTTAAAGGTGCCAAATTTTTGGAAAAGCTAAATTACATGAGAGGTTTTAAAAGGTACTCTCAAAACCCAAATTTAAACCCTGTTATAGATTCATAATAATAGAACCAAAAACCTTTAAAAGGAGATAAGTTATTACAAAATGCTGTTAAAAAAATTGTTGCAAAGAAAAATCATTTAACACTAATCTGCTACTAATTGGGTGATAGTACAAAAATAGTGCTTAACAAAGGCCCAAATGTATAAACGTTAACAAGTTATTACAAAATGAGATATTACAAAAAAAAAAGTAGTGATCACTAAAATATTAAAAAATAGTGCTTAACAAAGGCCCATTATAGGCCCAAATGTATAGACGTTAACAAGTCGGTAAACCCGGGAAATTATTTTACTCGTCTCTCCTTCTTCTCTAATTTACATAACCACCGGAAAAAACACACACACACACACACGAAACCCTAAATTCGTCGTAACGAAGCTTAGCAACAGTTGAGAGAGCTTTGCTCAACAAAGCAATAGCTGAGAGAAGAGTAATTCAAAGGTGAAATATGTCTAATCGGAAGTTTGGAATTGAAAAATTCGGCATAAATCGGCAAACTACCTACAGTTTCGAGCGATCTGAAGCACCGCAACGTTTCTACGTCCCTCCGTCGTCTCGCGGCGGAGACAACTCCGAGGATGCCGATCTAGATAACATTGATTACATAGAAAACGAAGAAGCTGAGGAAGACGTCGAGGAAGGCGGTTCTGCGGCGGCTAACGGTGGCGAGGATGATGAGATCGATCCGTTGGATGCTTTTATGGAGGGAATTCACCAGGAGATGAAAGCTGCTCCACCTCCTAAGCCAAAGGAGAAACTAGAGAGGTACAAGGACGACGAGGATGACGATCATATTGAGAGTTTCCTCAAGGCGAAGAAAGATTTAGGCCTTACACTAGCCGCAGACGCGCTTAACGCTGGTTATAACTCTGACGAGGAGGTGTATGCTGCAGCCAAGGCCGTTGATGCAGGGATGCTCGAGTATGATTCCGATGATAACCCCATTGTCGTGGATAAAAGGAAGATTGAGCCGATTCCAGCTCTGGATCATAGCTCCATTGATTACGAACCGATTAATAAGGACTTCTACGAGGAGGCGGAATCTATATCGGGTAAGTCTCTCTATTCGTTAAAGTTACTTGCTTTCTAAGGTCTTGGTGTTGGATCCTAATTTTGATTAAGTTTTCTTTATCCGCAGGAATGAGTGAGCAAGAAACTTCAGATTACCGTCAGCGGTTGGGGATTCGTGTGTCGGGTTTTGATGTTCATCGGCCAGTTAAGACCTTTGAGGATTGTGGATTTTCCTCACAGATCATGAGTGCTATCAAAAAGCAAGCTTATGAAAAGCCTACAACAATCCAATGTCAGGCTTTGCCCATTGTGCTATCTGGTCGAGATGTTATTGGCATAGCCAAAACTGGTTCAGGAAAGACCGCAGCATTTGTTCTTCCCATGATTGTTCATATTATGGATCAGCCCGAACTTCAGAAAGACGAAGGTCCTATTGGTGTCATATGTGCTCCAACTAGAGAACTGGCTCATCAGATATTCTTGGAAGCTAAGAAATTTTCAAAAGCATATGGTCTACGGGTCTCTGCGGTTTACGGTGGAATGTCTAAACATGAGCAGTTTAAGGAGCTCAAGGCAGGATGCGAGATTGTTGTTGCTACTCCGGGAAGGTTGATAGACATGCTGAAGATGAAGGCTTTGACAATGATGAGAGCCACTTATTTGGTTCTTGATGAGGCAGATCGGATGTTTGACCTCGGTTTTGAGCCACAAGTAAGGTCTATCGTTGGCCAGATTCGTCCTGATCGCCAGACTTTACTGTTTTCAGCCACTATGCCTTGGAAAGTTGAAAAATTAGCTAGGGAAATCCTCTCAGATCCTATTAGAGTCACAGTTGGTGAAGTGGGGATGGCCAATGAAGATATTACGCAAGTTGTCAATGTAATACCCTCTGATGCTGAAAAGCTTCCCTGGCTACTTGAGAAGCTCCCTGGAATGATTGATGAGGGTGACGTATTAGTGTTCGCTTCTAAAAAGGCCACTGTTGATGAGGTCGAAGCTCAGCTTACTCGAAATTCTTTTAAAGTTGCTGCTCTTCACGGTGATAAAGATCAGGCATCGCGAATGGAAACTTTACAGAAGTTCAAATCTGGAATCTACCATGTGCTGATTGCCACTGATGTTGCTGCCCGAGGTCTAGACATTAAGTCACTCAAGACCGTGGTTAATTATGACATTGCAAAAGATATGGACATGCATGTACATCGTATTGGTAGAACAGGCCGGGCTGGTGATAAGGATGGGGTTGCATATACACTTGTTACGCAGAGAGAAGCTAGATTTGCGGGTGAATTGGTAAACAGTTTGGTTGCTGCTGGTCAGAATGTACCTCCAGAACTCATGGATCTCGCCATGAAGGTAATAACAGTTTCCCTTTGTTGACAACGTTTTATAACTATTATTTCTTGTATCCTTTATGATTGTTCATTCTACTAGCTCCATTCCACTGCTCGAGTTTCGTTTTTGCATAGATTAAGATATGTTTTGAGTTACATTTTTATCTTTGTAAATCAATAGGATGGACGATTCAAATCCAAACGTGAAGGGAGAAAAGGAGGTAAGCGTTCTGTAGCTTTATTTGTACTGTAGCACTATTAGTATTATTAAGAGGAACTTTGCACTGGTAGATGAATCCAAAAAGGAAAAGTTTAATGTTTCTTTGCATAGATCTTCTTGTGAAGTGAGTGAAACTGTCCAAAACCTGTGCTTGATCTCTGAAATCTCTTCTGATGTAGGTGGGAAGAAAGGACGAGGCGGTAGAGGAGGAGGTGGAAACAGAGGGGTACGTGGTGTTGATTTTGGTCTTGGTATTGGATTTAGCTCGGAACCAAGTGGGGCATCATCTTTTAAAGCTGCGTCGAGTAGAAGCGGGGTGATCAATTCCGTGAGAACTGGAGTAATGGCCCAATTCAAGAATAGCTTTGTAGCCGCAACGCCATCCAACCCACAAAACCAAGGTTATCCAAACAAGAGACCATCCCTAATGGGGTTTGTCTCAGGTGGTACCATTGGTGGGGACATGGGTAGAACTCAGAGTCAACCTCCCCAAGTAGCACCTACTCATAACGCCTCATTACATAACTCCAGCCAGGAACATTCACAGAGGTTTGATTCCTTTTAGTTTCACTATTTTGCAAGTTGTAACATAGTAATAGTATTGACCTGTTTCTCTTACTGTTGCAGTTCGGAGAATCGGCCTAGAGAGAGGAAGAGAAGATCTGGTTGGGATAATTGAGTACGCCACGTTTTGCATGATAGTTTGATGAAGTGGTTTACGCAAATGTGTAACGAATGTTGTATAATTTGTTTTTAAAATATTGTTGTTTTATCCTTTTCGTAAGTTATCAAGTGTTCAGATTTAATTCTTTCTAGGAGAAAAAATGATGCAAAATAGATTTGGTAATAAAAAGGTTCAATTAAAAAAAAAAAAGAGAGAGAAAAAAAAGAATCACTTGAGTTTCATACAAGAGACAAGAGAGAGGTAAAGCTTTTATTACATGTCTTGAAGTAAAGTGACGGACATAATCTCAATTGGTGACTTTGGTTGATACTGTTCATCAGTCTCAACCTCCTCGATGTTCTGAACGACGTCTTGTCCCTTGGCAACTCGACCAAAGACAGTCAATTTCTCGTTCAGATCTGTGATCTGAGCAGGTACAATGAAGAAGTCGAATCCTCCTTGCTCGTTTTTAGCTTTAGGAGTTCCCACCATGAATTCTTCTTGTTTTAAACTTTGGATCAAAAAAAACACAGAGAGAAAGAGTCCATCCACCATTAGCCTGGAAAAAAGTTTTGACATATTATTTTTTCCTAACGGAGATTTATCGAAACAAACCTGGTGTCAAGGTTCTTCCTTTCGAGTGCCCAATCTTTGACAGCATCGAACTCGCCAGATGCACCCGCTTGAATCACAGAATGCTTTACAACTCGACTGAATAAGAAACCTTTGAAATAGCCATCTTGACTGCGCAGACCAATGACAGACGAACAAAGTTTATGAAAGAATAAAGTTAAAAAAAAAAAAAAGGCAAATATGAAGTGGACCTGAAAGAGTTTAAGCTTACCATAATTTCATGAATTGGTCAACAACAGTGGGAGCAGTAGCCTTGAACAGTTCAATGGTCACTGAACCTTTGCCAGTATCCAAGGTCTAGCGATCAAACAAAAGAAAAGAAAAGATCAAAAATTGTCGTAAGCAAATACGAAACTGAAGAAAACATAAGGATATAAAACTCACAATAAACCGGGGAAGATGGGAATTCTTAATACTCCCAGGGAAGGCTGCATCCTATAAACAGGACAATCATTAATACATCTCATCAGGTCATAACTATTGTCACGGTCATGGAAACAAACAAACCAAGCAGGGGAAGCTAAATCAGTAGTAATAAGCTATATATATATAGAGAGAGAGAGAGAGGCATACCTCAAGAACTGATCTACCGTTGTGCGATGGGATCTCAGATCTGAAATTGGAAAAAGTAATTCCTCAGTAAAATTTGACATCAAGAAACTAACACCAAGGATATAATTCAGTATATGTTTCTAGAGTACAGAGAGAGAGAGAGAGAGAGAGAGAGAGAGGGCAGTAATGAAGTTGAGAACCTAAGAGTCCAACGTCTGTAAGCAGAGAAGAGAACAAAGACAAGCAGTAGCAGAGCCAAGGTGTAAATGACGATGTTGGTTATGCTTATCCGAGAAGGTCCTTTCTTCTTCTTGCTTTGCTGCAATAAGGCTTGAGGTTTGATCTTCGCCATTAATTAGCTACTTTCACAAAAAACTTCAGATCCCAAAAAAATAAAAACTCTGAAGAAGAAGAAGACGAATCAAAATAACCAATTAGAATTCTATAATCAGAGAAAGAAAAAAAAAAAAGCATCAGATTCGGCATATCAAGAGCGGTTAGCTTCTGCAGGATAACTCAAATCTACAAAGAATTCGAGATGGAGAATTAAATATTTACTTAATCAAAGTTACGATTTGACAAGATTCGAGAGAAAGAAACAACACAGATCAATCAATCAATACAGAGTTCGAAAGACCTGGAAACAAAATCCAAATCTGAAAACATAAAGCGAGCAAAACTCAGATTATATAACCTCTTCTTCTTCTTCCAATTCTTGCAAGTGTGAGTCTCTCTGTGTTGTTGTTTCCGCAAAGTCGAGAGTGATCTTTGATTTGTTTTGGGTCTAAATAATCTATTTTTGTGCCCTCTAAAGGGAAGAGAAGAAGAAGACAAGAGGATGACTGACGCACATAACTCTCTCGCCCACATAGAGGCACTCAAAGAGTTTCTATTATTACTGTACCAACAATTATTCACTACTTTACTAGTACGTAGTAACTCACTCGTTCTCAGATGACTAACAAAGGAACTTAAAAATTTTCCCGAATTTTTGGATTTCTGTAAATCACCAAAATTGAATTGAAATGGATTCTCATTCTACCAGTGTGGATCAGGTGAAAATCAGTTTTCTTTATTTGATGAGTTCAGAAACCAGTTTTTTTCTACTGTCTGCTGCAATGTAACACCACGAAATCTTCTAACCAAAAACATATATATATATATATATATCTCCTTCTTTCTCCGTTGACCGTTGCTCATCTCTTGGTCTCCCTAAACAACAGCTACTACTCTAGACAAGAGAGACACAGTAATGAACAAAAAGGGAAACACCATTGAACACTTTTTAATTTGAAAACCAAAAATCTATTGAAATAACTTACTAATGATAATTCTAAAAACATTTTAGTATATATATAGATAGATTCTTCACCCAATAATCTAAAAACTGAAATCGAAGATGAAGTAGCCGTAGCCCGCTAAGAACTCCAATCGAGTACAGGGTTACAATAAAGAAACACTAGGATGACGCTGAAATCCTAGGCATAGCTTCTAACTCCTTTTGCCACTCTTTGAGATCGCATCTTGCTATGAAGGACATCTCCACTGTCTTTCTAAACATTTTGAGTTAGCGAGGATGTATTTCATTAGTTGTTTCTCATCTTCTTTTCCTTCGTACGCTATCCACTGAACAATCTCTAGATGAGACGATAAACATTGGGGAACAGTACTCGGCTGGTTCCAGGAACATGGGGGACACCCCTGATACACCAATATTACAGTATTTACTTTTTTAATATACATTTATTAAAATTCATCAAAACTAGATGTGCATATATGTTAAGGGATGATGGCATGGCACTTACCGTGGTGTAGATCGTAAGAGTTTTCAGTTTAGGAGAGTTCTGAAGCAAAAAAAATAAGTGGTTCCAACCAATGTACTGTTAGTGCATTAATGACTAAATCTGTGAGCCTAGGGAACTTAACGGTGTTACAACACCCACACGCAACCTGCAATAAAACAAACCAAAAAAAAGATTAGTTGAGTTGACCAAGCAAGCAACAAGGAACAGAAGAGATCGGGCCCGAGGGATATACCATTGATTCGGATAAATACAAGTTGAGACGTCTGGCAGAAGAAAAACATCTTAGAAACTTTTCATTATCATGGTTAGCAACTGCGGTGCTGGCTACGGTATCAAGGCAAAGAAAATTATCGATCAAAGTACAATAGTCTCCCCACCGACCCCTATAGTCAATTATTTTTAAACCTTTTAATCCAGGGGAATCTATCACCAACGACACAGTGTGATGTTCTTCTCCCTCTTACGGGGGCATATCCATGGTCAATCTTTTGGGGGTCTCATAAACAAATTTTTTCAGCCAAGGCACTTTGACGATGAAGTTTGTCAAGTTGTCATCTTTATAACCTCTTTCAACCCGGAGTTCTTGGAGAACAGGGGAACCTGATAAAAGCCTAGCAAGAGATTCTTCGTCTTTGTAGAACAAGTTGACAAGTTTCAGATATGAGAGATGGTAGGCTAGCCCGGAAAGAAACGTCGACTAGAATCTCGTTTGATAGAGTTAAAGAAACGAGAGAGTCGCATGTGTAAAGGCTCTCAGGGAAGCTTGTGGGCTTCCTTCTCCTGTCCAGAGGAGCTTGAACACTAACTCTTTCACACCGTGGTTAACTGCCTTGTCAACCCACTTTCTGACATCAACTACAGGAGGACATCGTGGACCCAGTTCGACAAATAGGTTTACTAGTTTCGGTGCCTTATGGTGTTGCAGTGTCTTGTCAACAAACCACACAAAGCTCTCGCTCCCTTGGTCGTCGTTTAGACAAGATCCCAGTGGCCACTGCATCTTTTGGCGGGAGGAGTAAGATCCGCAACAGCAAATCGTCGGGCAAATCACATATTCTCTCAATCCTCAACAAACCCATAGTTGTGCTGCCCAATTGAAACAAAATCCTATTCCCTCGCTCGAAACAAACAAAAACCCTAATCTGTTCCTGGGAAAAAAACTAAGAGGTAACTAGAAACTTACCGCAAGCTTGAAATTAGAGACGACTAGATGATGACGAATGATCACATTACTCTAGTAACTCAATTCTATAATATTCTCATTATAGAAAGTGACTAACAAAGGAAATTTTAAATTTTCCTGGCAATTTTTGGATTTATGTAAATAATACCATTGAATTGAAATGGATTCTACCAATGGGTTAAATGGATCAGGTGAAAATAGGTTTTTTATATACCAAACCAGAATCAATGTTTTGTTTATTTTTCTTTCCAATTCATAAGTTTCTAAAGAAACATTTAGTTCAGAAACCAGTTTTTTTTTTACTGTCTGTATTCTAAAACCACAAGATCTTTGGTTTCTAACTAAACCATGTATATATATATATATATATCGCCTTCTTTCTCCCTCCCTCATCATCTCTTAGTCTCCCTAAACAACACTGCATCATCACACAAAGCTTTAAGAGCTCAGTCAGGAACCAAATCAACCTCTACTGCATCACTAAACAGATTCATCTGTTCATTACCTGAGACCTTTTATGGACATGTAGTTTCCACAGCCAGTGTTGTTACTGAATATACTAAACTGTTCTCCACATCCTGCAAACACACAGCACCGAAAATATTGGACTTGACTCTTCTTATAAGAGACTATCTCAGAAAATGGAACTCGCAGTGTGTCAAATACGACACATTACAGAAATTATCTCTTCTTACCGCTGTGGATAAGGATGCTTGTTGGAGTTTAGTATTCTGTTGCAATACATCATCAGACTGAACTTGCTCCATTGCTTCTTGGCTCTCATTTTTTAACGGGGGAGATCCAAGTTTTGTCTCTTGTTGCCTTGTTTGCTCTTCATACCATCTCTCAAACATGGAGTATTCGTCCGGTTTCTCCCACTGTGTCTCCATCCATTAATTCAGTAAAAGTAGGTTTGGCTTCCGAGGAGTACATATTGAAAGAGGGAAACACATACCGTGCTTTCGCAACTGACGCAATGGAAGTAGTATTTATTCCCATCTGGACATGTGTGTTCACTCCAGTCACACTCAGAGCTCACTGTATTTTGATCTTCAGGTAATGCATTTGATTGACTAGAAATCTTCTGACCATCACTTCTAGTCTATAAAAAATTAGTTACCCATATAAGATCAAGCAGATGTGTATATATACAAGATTTATGAAACCTAAACTCCTAGTTCGGAATTCAAGATCTACTATTAGCAAATCCTACAAAAGGAGTACCTCCACGCTGGGTGTCTCAGATTTCTGATGCTTATCAAAATTTTGAGGTGGAATATCTCGATGCAGTGGTTTTTGAACCTCGGATACTGCTTGAGTATTTTGGTGCGGAAAGTGATTTGGCTGTGAAGCAAAATCATGATGCTGAACGACTCTAGGGGCTGCAGGTTCCTTGTTTTCCCATTGGGAATATGGTTGTGGGTGCCAATTTGGGTCGTAGTGTTGCGTTACAGGTGGAGTATTAAAGGTAGACCTGAAGACACAAAACAATCCAGGTATAAGTGATGGGGTAAGATCAAAGTGTAAGAACCAAGAGAATGAGTTTGGAATTGAAAAGTAAATCATGCAAATCCTCAAACAAATAATGTAGAAAAGGAATAGTAAGCAGTAAAACCTTGGCTTTTTAGGATCTGCAAATCTAACAGTCAGAGGCTGATCAGAACCCTGAAGGAAGACAAAAATACAGTAAAGCATGGAACAGTGGACGCCAAAGAAACATTAAGCCATTGAGATAAAACAAAAAACTATCTAAACTACCCGCATGGTAAAGACTCCATTTAAAGCTTTGATTGCCGCTAGTGCCATATCCCTACAAGAAAACTGAACAAATGCATACCCTACAGAGAGCAAAGAAGTTAGTTATATAATCCGGTTCATGCTGTCCAAAATATCACTCTTAGGCATTGGTTAGAAAGAACAATCTAAGGCTGTCACATAATGTTTCCTACAAACTCTGAGAAGTTTAAACTAGGATCTCTGAAACAAGCGTGATTTAGAGTACAGAACCAAAATATGCAGGGGCAACAGACTATCTCTGAAACAAGCGTGATTTCGAGTCAGGAACCAAAATATGCAGGGGCAACAGACATACCACGACAAATCTTCATGTCGTCAAGTGCCATATAAATATCTTCAATGACTCCGTACCTAGAGAAGACCTGCGAAGAGGACACTTTAGGAATTTATTCACAACAAAGTAAGAAATTCAACTATAAATGGAGGTTAAAAAACACAATTTGCACATGGTTCTGTCAATTGTCAGTGACAAAGGAATTCAGATTAACTGAAAGTTAAAGCCGAAAAGGAGTCCTGCATACCTCGTGGACTTCCATTTTTGTAGTTTGTTTGTTGAGGCATCTAACATAAAGTTTAGGATTATCTGGAAGTTGTACCGTGGCAAAACCTGAAGTCCAGATGAAAAGAGAATACACAAATGAGAAAAAATAAGAGAGCATCTTTTATACTCAGAAACTCGTGAAACTTGATCTTATAAGCTAAGAAAAGGAGGCGAAGGAGAAGCAGTCGAAGGTATGATAACCAAATACTAATTAATGTAAGAAATATTCTGTTTCAAAGGTTCCCATAATACACTACCATGTTGCCTTCAGAGTTGTACGTTCTATCTAAATTTATGTTCCTAGAAGTATGGACACATACTCTTACCAATCCGTTCCCGTTCGGCGTCAGCATATCGGACCTTGACTGGAAGCATTTCCTGAAAAACGAAATAAATTTTTGAAAAGAATCCCATATCATCAGCGAGGAAAAAACATTGCAGAAGTTAAGAACTCACTCCAGGAAAGGTAAACTGCTCAGATAAAGCTGCAATAGCCGCATTACCCTCTTCTGACTTTTTGTACTTAACAAAACAGTAAGCTGCAAAGATACATACAAAAAAAAAAAGTTATTAAGCAAACTGCTAAACCTCATAAGCAAGAATGTCAATGAAAGGCAGTGAAAAAATTATGCTTTTCAAGTAGTTGGGAAAACAAAAAAAATGAAATCACCTGCTCTATCACCGGTCATCTTATCTTTGGGTAGAATGATCTCAGTGACATTACCATATTTTTCAAACACCTGACGGATCTGATGTAAACACACAGATTTTCACAAGTCAATTTACTTGCACACAGAATCTCAAAGGAGACACTTCATAAAACCATAAAAGAGTAAGCCAAGACACTCACATCATATTCAGTTGCTGTCTTTGAGACCGGCGCAACATATAACTTGGCAATACTACCATCAGCAGTATCTTCATATATAAAACAAGTATTCAAACAATCAAAAACTCGAACAAACCAAGAAAGTACAGAAAGCGAGTTTAACGATGAATCACCAAAGTTTACACCTTTTGTTCGATATGAAGCAGAAAAAAAAAAAAAAAAATTAAATTGGAGATAACCTGTAGCTGATTGAGACCGTCTCTTCCTTAAGCTGCCACCGCAAGGACTAGATGGAAACGGCGGAGGAACGTTATTATTCTGATCAACGATCATGTTCTGTTGTTGTTGGCCGGAATAATTATCAAAATGCGGCTGACGGAAAGGCTGATCTCTGTTGTCTTTTTGAGGATATTGGTGAAATCCAACGGCGGTGACATGGTGGTGCTGCGGCGGCGGCGGCTGATGAATCTGATGATGATGAGGGTTGTTGTAGTTGTTATGGTAGTACGGAACTGGTGGTGCAGGACCAGGATAGGCGTTTGCGACACGTCTCTCCATCTTAAACCCTAATTGAGTCGTTTAACCAAACTCAGTCGCAGTAGTCGAGATTATGTTGATCGGTAAATTTCTCCGGCGCCGGTAGAGATAAGAGAAAGAGAGTTCTATTAGTTCCGTACCGCCGAACCTATAATATAATGTGTGGGGAAAGTGGTCAAAATCAACTTCAATTATTTGTTATAAAAGATTTAGGGAACGAAATCTCTTGTTCTTATTATTGATAATGTGATAGAAGTTACATATATATAATGTTTCCCTAAGACAAAGTCTAAACCGACATAGGAATAAGTAATAGCTGATGGGCCTTGGCCGATCGGCCTTGGCCGAACAGGCCTAAAGTCTTAAACACTTATGGACCGAGTATGGGCTTGGTTACGGAGTCCACAATCCAGTGTTTTACAACACTCCTTCTTGGATGACATAACCATGCAAGTGCGAGGAAGGGATCGATACAATGTGCTTGGGGATGCTGTTTCATTAAAACCTTACCAGGAAAACCCATTGGGACAAAACCTTGGTGAAGGAAAAAGAGTACAACACACATTGCTCCCCTTGTTCCAAGCATCACTCTAAATCCTTAAGCCTCCGCATTCCAATATGGCGCGTGAGCTTCTTGAATGTTGTTGTCGGTAATGCCTTGGTGAAGAGATCGGCTGAGTTGTCGCATGACTGAACTTGCACCACTTGAACTTCTCCGGCCTTTTGTAGTTCATGTGTGAAGAAGAACTTTGGCAGTATGTGCTTCGTCCGATCTCCCTTGATGTAACCTTCCTTAAGTTGTATGATGCAAGTCGTACTTGTCCTCTTCTATCATTGTTGGTTCCTTGTCATCGATCTAAACCATACACACTTAAACTTTCTTTGTTATAACCTGCATCATCAAAACCAACTAAAACCTTCTTTGTTATAGTTAGTATAATATAAACCCAAATTTAAAGTTCCTTGTAGGTAACGTAATAAATACTTAATTTCACTCTAGTGCCTTTGGGTTAAACAAGAACTAATTCTTGCTAGGAGGTTCACGGCAAAACTTATCTCTGGTCTAGTGTGGCTAGCCAAGAACATTAACTCTCCTATAGCACTGAGGTATGGCATTTCAGGACCGAGATCCTCATTGTCCTTCTTTGGACCAATGGATCTTTATCCAAAACAATGCTCCTTACAACCATTGGGCTAGTTAATGGGTGAGCTTAGTCCTTATTAAAACTCTTGAGTACTTTTCTGTATATGTCATTTGATGCACAATGATTCTATCATTTATGTACTCAAGTTGTAACCCCAAACAGAATTTTTTTCTTTTACCTAGGTCTTTCATTTCAAATTCTTTCTTTAAATATTCTACTTGTTTGGGCGATTTAACCAGAGGTTCCAAGGATGTTTAAATCATCCATATACACTGCTATGATTACAAACCCTTTGTTTGCAAACTTCTTTATAAATACATGGACTGATGGGATCATTTTATAGCCCTCTTTGGCTAGGTACTTGCTTAATCTATTGTACCATATACACCCACTTTGTTTCAGTCCATAAAGGTATTTGTCTAGCCTTATGCAGTATTTTCTCGAAAACCACTCTTATAATTGAGCTCTATACCCTCTGGTAATCTCATATAAATTTCATTTTCCAGTGGACCATATAAGTATACGGTTTTAACATCCATTAACCGTAAATCCAGTTTTCTCTTATAGCCAGCCTTATTAAAGTCGTTGCATCCATCACAGGGAGTAAGTCTCTTCATAATCTATTCCTGGTCTTTGAGAGAATCCTTGTGCTACAAGCCGTGCTTTATCTCACGATTTCATTATTCTCATTTCTCTTCCTTACAAAGACCAACTTATGTCCAACTGGTTTTATATCAAGTGTTGTCCTTAAGGTCGGACCAAACACATTTATCTTCTTTAAAGAGTTTAACTCCACGTCAATGGCTTCTTTCCATTTTAGCCAATCTTTACTTTGAGTGCACTCTAATATAAACGTGAGTTTCTGATCCTCATTTACTTCAAGTGCTACCTTGCATGCAATTATTTCATTAATGTCGACATCTTTGCAGTTCCATTTTATTCTAGACATGATATAGTTTATCGAGCTCTTATTATTATTAATACCTTAAGAACCTTGAGGTTTAGCGTCCCAAACCTCATTGTTGGTACCTTAGGATTTGCCGCGGCCATGTCTATACTCTTTCCTTAACCTCGGTTTTATTTGCACCTTTCTTAGATTTCCGAAGGTTCTTTTCTATGGAACATATTGGTCTATTTAGACTCTGTAACAACTTGATTATTGTGTTCCTTTTGAACATCAATACGTACTGGTGCATTACAAGCTGGTATGTACGATTTTCTTACTCTCTTTGGGTCAGCAAAGGAATCTGGCAATTAAATAGCTAGCTTTTACAAATGTATAATCTTTTGGATCTCTGCATCACAGGCTAGAGTCCGAGGATCTTGCCAATTTTTAAGGATGTTTGATTCCATAATATTTCATTGACCAGCTTGTTTATCTCTCCACCCAACATAGAAAACTCAGATTCAACAAAGTGACAATCCGTGTATCTGGCCACATATAAATCACCCATAGTTGGCTCAAGATACTTAATAATGGTGGGAGAATCATATTCATCATATATTCCCATCCTCTTTTAATATCCCATCTTTATTCTCTTGTGATGATGCATTCGATACATAAACGGCACACCCGAATGTCTTTAGATGGTATGTGTCTGGCTCCTAACCCGTTAGTAATTGGGATGGTGAATATTTATGCTCACTAGATGGCCTGATGCGTATAAGCTCTTACTACATGTAATATTGTGTGTCCCCAAGCCGACACAAGAAGTTTCGACCTCATGAGTAATGGTCGAGCAATCACTTGAATACGTTTAATGAAGGATTCATTTAATCCATTCTTTGTATGTTCATGTGCCACAGGGTGGTCCACACTTCCCCCCATGGACATACCATTATTATTAAACGCTTGAGATATAAATTCACCAGCATTATCTAGACTTATAGTCTTAAGTGGATAATCTCTTTAGTTACATTTACTGGTGATGGCCTTATAATGAGTTTCCTTTGTGTACATGCTACACACGTGAGATTCTTAGGAATAACTCTTCTCTCTTTTAGGAGTGTGCCCATTTTGATTTCATAATTAGCTTACGCATCATGTTAGAACCCGGATGGCCAATCCGGTCATGCCATAAAGTGAATTATCTTATTCATTGCCAAATTAGTCTTTATCATAATAATCTTAGCTTGGTATAAACCAGTGGCTAGTGCAGGTATAGTCTCTAGGACTTTCTTAAGTCCTTATACTATTTCAATAATATATAAAAACTCTTTGTTTCCTTCACCCTTTATTTCAACATAATGACCATTCAAAAGAATGTCTTTAAAGCTCAATAAGTTTCTCTTAGAGCTGGGTGTATACAAGGCATCACTTAGTTCAGGATGTGTGCCATAAAATATAAGCCTGGCCGTAGCCATCAATTAGGCTTGCTATACGCGCTAATTTACTAATGTTGGCATTTTCATAATGAGATTATAATATCTCTTTTCCTTCATTAAATTGTGTGGTTTAATCCACTGTGTCTTTAGCCATTTCTCAATATGGACATTATTTTGTGTTTCGTTTTTAATAACACAATCGATTATATATATATATATATATGAAGGAAATAAATCATTGAATTTAAACCAAAATAATAATCCAATAAAATTCAAAGTCATAAAACATAGAAATTAAATCAATACACCACATGAGTTTAATTATTTTTCTTTAGGCAATTATAAATCTCATAATCCAATTTAGTCATCATTCTCATGGTTGAAATTTCCTTCACCATCGAGATGAACCAGGTTAGTTTCTGGATTTATTTTCTTTATTTTCAAACTCTCTTAATAGAGATCAACAAGGTGCTTAGGAGTTCTGCATGTCTTTATCTAATAGTTTTCTATACCATAATTATTATTACAAGTGGACTTGGTCTTATGTTGCGGGTTTAGATAACCCGCGGCCTCTACCCCGACCACGGCTGAAGCCTAATCGGTTTCTACGGTCTTGACCATCGTAATTATGCCTTTGGTAAGCCCCACAACCAGGACCACCACGTCCACTACTTCCTTGGCCACGACCACACTTGTCTCTATGGACATAGTTAGACTCATTAGTCTCTTTGGCTTTTTAGGCTCTTTAGGATTTTTCTTTGTCATGTCAACCTTGTGAGCTTCATTGCACTTTTCATTTATAATTGCTCATTGTTTTGCTCAGCAAGCAGCAAACAAGATATGAGGTCTGCATGGGTCTTAAACCCCTTAGTGTGAAAAGCAGAGAATGTCTTCTCTAGCAGATCTTTCTTAGTAACCTCAGTACCACACAACCTTAGGATTGAGACAATCTTAAAAAGCTCTGAGTTATACTCATCCAAGGATTTGAAGTCCTGGATCCTTAGGTTTTTCCAATCGAGTTGAGCCTTTGGTAGGAGCACCATCTGTTGGTGTCCGTATTTGTTTTTTCAACTCTGTCCAAAGGTCAATAGGATTTTTTATGGTGAGGTACTGATTCTTGAGACTCTCAGCAAGGTGTGCATATGCATAATCACCTTATATATATTTTCTTAGTGCAATCATTATCATCCTTAATATACTCACATAGGTCCTTTGATTTTACAAAACATGCACCCGATTATATCATGCGGTTTTTAAGACCGAACCATGTAATTCATTTGGATCATGCCATGCAGTGTTTAAGACCGAACCATGGAATCATTTTAGTCTTAGGTCATGCGGTATTTGAGACCGAAACATGCCTTGCCTTTACTCATAATTTCGAACTTAGGTCATGCGGTATTTGAGACCGAAACATGCCATCATATTTAAACTTTAGGCCATGCGGTTTTGAGACCGAAACATGCCTTTATTATACTCAATTTCGTGGCTTATTATGCATGAAGAACAAACCTAGATAGGAACTAGCATGCATGCAACAATTTCCCTTTTCTAGATAAGATTTCCTTTTCTTAAGTTTTCCTTTTCAGTTTAGGATTAAGACAAGTTTTAGGAAATATTTTATTTAAATTTTAGGATAATTATTAAATTAAATTTGGAAGTTATCCTTAAAGTTCTAGCAACCTAGAACAGTTCTATAATTTTCGAGTTTATAGTTTTAGGATCCAAAATTTTTCTTAAATTTACAGGAACAGTTTTATGTTTGTAATTGATCCTATATTGTTTTATTAAAATCCGATTTCAACAGTCCTAAAACCAGTCTATCAGATTTCGAATTTAAAGTTCATACAATTTTAACAATTTATGCAATTTATGGTTCTCTAATACCCTATGCATAATCCGATTTCATTATGATGCATGAACAACCAAGTTTTAAATATCCTAGAACAATTAGATCAATATTTATCTTATGAGTTTTGAATCTAACAGTTTTAGTTCTAGGGTTCTTATGCAACAAGCAATCAATCAACACAATCGGATTTTAGTTATATCATAAACAGTTTAATTGCAACCAATCTAAACAACCTATAACAACCGATTTTTAAAGTTTTAAAGTTATAGGGTTTTAGGATTTCAAAGCATAATAACTTGTTGGTTGATTGTTTAATTGTAGTTTTAGGGTTCCATTATTCTTATGATAAGATTCGATTCATATGTTCTTAATGAGGTTTGATTGTTTACCTTCCACCGTTTGGGGTTGACTGGAATTGATTTGGGAGCTAAAGACCTCAGATTTACCTTTGATTTCTGATCACGAACCTCGAACTGGACAGGGACTATGAACCACGAACATAACCTCAACAGCTTCCCACGAACAGATCTCAAACTGCTCCTTGTACCGCGCACGTCCAGGAACCGCGAACCTCGATCAGGTTTTGGACAAAACTTAATCACGAGCACATGCTGCTCAAAGTGATCTTCGAACAAGGACTAGTCACAAACGAGAGTTGATTGTGTGCTAGTATGAGCGGTAGGGTTTGGGAAGAACAAAGAAGAAGAGGCGGCAGTTTTAGGGTTCTTAGGGTTAGGGTTTTCTCAGCTTGCCTTAGAGGCTATCTTGCTGATAACGTGTTATAAACTAGAGGATTTAGGGAACGAAATCTCTTGTTCTTATTATTGATAATGTGATAGAAGTTACATATATATAGTGTTTCCCTAAGACAAAGTCTAAACCGACATAGGAATAAGTAATGGCCGATGGGCCTTGGCCGAACAGGCCTAAAGTCTTAAACACTTATGGACCGATTATGGGCTTGGTTATGGAGTCCACAATCCAGTGTTTTACAACAGCCAAAGGCTTTTTTTTTTCCTAAACTTCATCATACTGCAAATAACAACCTGAACTGCAATTAACAGACGATTTGTGGCATTCACATGGCACTAAGAATGACCAAAAGAAAATTGTTTAGTCATTTTTAGGTGTGTTGTGGCAAGAAACAAAGCGTTTGATAAAAAATGGAGTACTGGAGTCCGTTTTTGGGTGTGTTGTGAGACTTTATTTTTGGTCATTTCTTACTATAAAATACCCAAAAATAATCAAAACGACATAGTTTTGGTAAATCTCAGTGCTACATTGAAGTCATAGACCGTCTGACTCAACATCATTAAACTCTGATTTATCATTATTCAAACAGAGGTTGAAATTGATAATATTTTATAGAGTTAAAATAGCAAATTGAATTTTAATACAGTTCAGGTTGTTATTTCCAGGGTGTTAAAGTTTAGGTATAAAAAAAACGTTTGATAAATAGTTGGGGTTGGTTTTAGCTGTTTTTCCTCTAATGTGTGGTTCAGTTAAATAAAAAAAGAATTGTGAGTATTGAAATGATGACTTTTTTAAGCTACTTGCGATTTTGTTTTTTTTTTGGTAGGTGAGAGGGGACAACGTCCCCTCCAAATTTATTACAAAAGCTATAAAAAATTACACACGAGTTCTTCTAGGGAACGCAGTTCCTCTAGCATCCTCATCCAAAATAGAAACAACAGAAACAGGACAAGAATCAAACAAAACAACCCCGAGGGGCTGAGAGAAGGCATAGTTAGCCAATTCATCCGCCAGACGATTAGCCTCCCTATAACCATGAGAAATTCGGACAATCCAGTCCTTAGAGATAAAGCTATAGCACATGCGTACTAGGGTAGACAAGGGATGGGTCTCACTTATCCCTGTCTTTAGATATCCGACCACCAACTCCGAGTCTACTACAAGATCCAGCTGCGGTATCTTGTGATCCCAGGCTAAACACAGTCCCTAGTATACTCCCCAAAGCTCTGCCAGTGGCGCCGAGCACACACCGATATTTAATGCAAACCCGCGTAACCATTTCCCTTCCACGTCTCTCAACACCCCACCAGCTGCCGCCACTCCCGGGTTCCCTCTCGAAGCCCCATCAGTATTCAAACGGACCCATCCTACATCCGGAGCCTGCCATGAGATCAGTCTTATTTCTAGACCCACCGCGCGAGATACACCTTTGGTAACCAAGTGTGCATTGTGAACTGCCTGAGAGATCTCCTTTACGAACCGCACTCGATCCCTACACATGCCAACTTCCCCGAAGATGTTGCTACATCTCCATTTCCAGCCCCACCATACGATCATACCAAACAACGTAGACCATGGCACTCCAAACAGCTCCTGATTGTTAGACAACCCATTCTAATAAACTTTGATTAAAGAACAGGGATTGGTGATGAGGTGGTATAATCCGCATCCAGACCCCTGAGATCGTAGGACAATCTCGAAGGACATGTATGATCGTTTCCTCTCCTGCTTTGCACACTATGCAGACCCCAGAATCGCTTAAGTGTCGTCTGTGCCTTTCCACATTCGTCATAATAACTTGCGTAACCACCATCCAAAGAAACACCCTTACTCTTTCCGGCACCACACTACGCCAAACCATACCGTATAAGGTGCCCATATTTTGTCTCGGAACTGTGTTTCCAGTCAAAGCTTCATAGGCCGATTTCACTGAGAATCGCCCATCCAAGCTGGCTTTCCACGAGATCCTATCTTTAGACCCCGTATCAGTATCAACAGTAACAGACCTGAGGTTCAAGCACACGAAATCTGGGAGATACGGTTCAATACGCGGGAAGTCCCAACCAACACCATTATGCCATAAGTCCCGAACCCGAAGCTGTTGGAGTTCAACTGGAAGATCTCCTATCCGCCTATCATAAAAGGAGAAATCCCCCATCCATTTATCCTTCCAGAATTTGATCATAGTTCCATCCCCAATGACCCAACCAAGACCCGGGATCACCACTTCTCTTAAGCCTACCCCAACACTTCTCCAGGTTGATGACCAACTGTTTTTTGCTATAAACCAAGACGCATCACCGATCTTGTATTTACTTCTCACAACCCAGGCCCAGAGACTCGATACGTCAAAGAGAACCCTCCATCCAATTTTCGCAACCAGCGCCTTATTCATGGGTTCCGCAGCCCGAATACCTAGCCCTTCTTCCCTTTTTGGTAAACATAACCGTTTCCCGGATACTAGATGCTGTTTTCCCTTTTCTGCCGTGTTATTCCAAATAAAATTTCTTGAGATTTTGTCCAGGGCGCTCAAAGTAGACTTGGGAAGCAAGATGGTACTCATTGTATGGACCGGGAGGGACGAGAGAACAGCTTTAGTTAAAGTAATTCGGCCAGCCAAGCTCATGATGCGGCCTTTCCAGCCAGCTAACCTAGAATTTGCTCTTTCCAAGACTTCACCAAATGTATTCTTATTAATTCTCTTGTGAAGAATTGGCATCCCCAAATACTTCCCCAGGTCACATGTCAACTGTATTCCACTCTCTGAACTGATCTACTGTCGATGCTCCCGACTCACATTCTTAAAGAAAAAGATCTTTGATTTCTCGAGACTAACCTTTTGACCCGAAGCCGCACAAAATCTTTTAAGTACACCTTGTATCACTCTGATTTGGCTCACTGAGGCTTCCGCGAACAAGATTAAGTCATCCGCAAATAATACATGTGATAGGAGCGGTCCACCTCTGGAAATACACACCGGTTTCCATTCTTTAATCCCCACTGATCTGTCGATTAAATGACACAACCTCTCCATACATAGAACAAACAAATATGGAGACAAGGGATCCCCCTGTCGGATCCCTCTGTCTGGTTTGAAAGCTTCCGTTTGTTCCCCATTCCAAAGTAGATTCATCGAAAAACCTGTAACGCACTGCATGATCCAACCAACCCACTTCTCTGGAAGACATGCTGCTCTCAGAGTATCCTCCAAAAAATCCCATCTGATTCTATCATAAGCTTTTTCAAGGTCTAGCTTAAGTAGCATCCATCCCTTCCTTCCTTTCTTACGCCTCATTGAGTGCACCGCTTCTTGTACAATCACTATATTATCTGTACTTAGTCTTCCCGGGATAAAGCTTGATTGAGCTGGCCCAATCAAGAGAGATATGACTCGTTTTAACCGCATCACCATCGCCTTTGTGATGCATTTAAACAGCACATTACATAGACTTATAGGCATGAACTGTGTTACCCTTTCTAGCTTGGCAACCTTCCCAACAAGTACCAATAGTGCATCATTCAACATCGGGAAAACCTGAGCACAAATTGGGAAACTGAACTTCCCACAACATCCCAACACTCCTGATAAAAAACAGGTTGAAAGCCATCAGGTCCAGGTGCCTTGAACTTTCCCATGCTCCGGATTGACTCCTCTATCTCCAAAGTCGTGAATGGTTTGTTTAGTATGCCGAAGTCCAACTCAGATAGCTCCGCATACCCTCCTTGTGGTAGCTTTCCCACAAGCAGATCAACATCCTCCATCGAGTACAGTCTTTTATAATACGCAATGGCTAGCTCCTCCAAGGCCTTAGCATCGGATATCCAAACTCCATCATCCCCTTTGAGCATTTCAATCCGGTTTCGTCGACGGCATACAACAGTGGAGGTATGGAAATACTTTGTGTTTCGGTCTCCAAGGGCGATAAATTTCTCTCTTGATTTTTGGAACCAAATCATCTCCTCCTGTTCCAAAACCACTTCAAACTCTTTAATCAACCCTGCTTCTTTCGTTAGCAAAACATCTGTTTGTAGAATGTCCAACTGAGCCTGAACATCCGTAATTTCTGCCATTAACTTCTCCTTTTTCCTCTGCACATCCCCAAACACTTCTCTATTCCACTTCCTTAGCTTCTCCCTCATAGTCTGCAAGGCTCGTGGTGTGGAAACCGTATTATCCCATGAAGACACTAGCAAATCCTTGAAGCTTTCATGTTGCAGCCATGCCGCTTCAAAACGAAATGGACGTCTCCTAGGATCCCCTTGCACCTCCGGTGAGAGTTGGACATATAAGGGCGCGTGATCAGAAGAAAAGAAAGGAAGGTGAGTGACCGTCGCTTCCTGCCATCGTAGCCTTGCCTCCGCACAACATAACACTCGGTCCAGTCTTTTAGCAACAAAAGTTCTCTGCTCTCTGCCTCTTTTCCATGTGAATTGTCCTCCCCGAAACCCCATGTCTATCAAAGAGAGATCATGTATCCATTGACCAAAGAATACAAAATCCTGTGAAAGACCACCACTGCCACCCGACCTTTCATCCAGGCGAACAATGGTGTTAAAATCCCCGCCAATCAACACCGGTCCGCTAATTTCACTCACCTCCTCCTTTAGCTCTGCCCAGAGACCACTTCTCCTACTAACAGTGGGTGCAGCGTAGACAGCAATTAAGTGTATGGTTTCCCCATCCTTCTTTATTTTAGCATGAATAAACTGAGAAGCAGACTTCACAATTTCAACCTCCCCTGCGTCAGATCTCCAAAGTAGCCAAATACCCCCGCTTTGACCACTTGCATCAACACGATATGAATTGTCCAAGCCGAGACTCCGACAGATTCTTTCCGCTTGAGCGCCACTCGCATGCGTTTCAAATAAGGCCAATACCTCAGACCTGAATTTCTTTAACATGTACCGAATGGCTCGTCGAAAATTTGGTTTATTTGCCCCCTGACAATTCCAAAATAAACAATTTATCATTAGATCAATTATAGGCCTAAAAATTACCGGGGCGCCCCGTTAAGCCACCTCCGAGACCGTCTCTATCGCCGTGGCCGAGAGCCCACTCTCAGACTGATCCCGTGCAGTCGTCTCCTTCTCCATCGAGCTAATTGCCCTCGACTCATGATTCAGCTCCTGCTGTCGACCCTCCTGAATTAGTTGTCTTTCCGGTATAAAGACACCACCAGGCCTACCAGAGACATCGAGTTCTCCCCTCTGACGCTTGCCAGAAGTCGATAACTCCATATCACCTTTTGTTGGGCCGAAAATCAACCCATAGGCCGACCTGATCTGTTTAACTTGTTTGGGCCTTTGCCCCTTTACATCGACATCTTTACTACCTCCGGCCCTTCCCTCCTTATGAAAAACCTTCTGGGCCCGATTATTACTGGCCCCAAACCTGAAAGCCCCTTGACCATTACCTTGTACCGCACTCCTCCCTTTATTCTGTTGACTTGAGAGGTCACCATTTTCCTTATTTGCCTCCGATGATATCGCATTACGCTTCGGATCCTCAGATCCCGTATCTTCCTCCAACGAGGCAAATTGATTCGTAATCACCACATTTTCCTTATTTTTAGCACCAGAGATATCCCGAAGATTTCGACCAAGATTTGGTTCCGCTCCTTTACGTGCCGAGGACACAACCGTCGGCGCTGGTGACGGCGCAGCCTTCCTACTCCTCCGGACTTCAACAAATTCATTCTCCTCCGGGAGTGTGACTCGTACAGCTGCTGGACCAGTCGGCGCAATGATCTCCAGTTGTTGCACTACCTCCCTCGTTGGACAATGGTGCACCAGATGACCATAGATTCCACAACTCGAACAGATGTTGGTTAGACCCTCATAAGACACATAGTAACGCTCCCCGTTTACCTGGACTGTCCCTTTCAGTGGTTGAGACAAATCCACTGCCACACATACACGCGCAAACCGAGCTCTTTCAAAATTCATCGTGTTAAGATCAACCCGAATAGGATCCCCTATCCCTCGTGCAATTCCCATCAGTATTGCACGGTGATAGTAGTGCACCGGGAGGTTGGACAACCGAATCCACACCGGCGTCGTCACAATATCATCACATAACGGGTCAAAATCCGAGGACCATGCCTGCACCAACAAGTAACTGCCAAACACTCTCCATGAACCACCCGTCAGAGCCGCCAAATACTCCTCCTCACGTTCGAACCGGACCATAAAGAACCCCCTCGGCAGATCTGTCACATACATGCTCCCCTTCGGATTCCACAACTCTTTCAGTTTCCGATTTAGGACCGAGATCCCCACATTCCTACCCAGCACCTTCACAATCATACACTGCTTCCATAATCCTTTCATCACGTCCAAGACCTCCTTCCCAATAGTAACAACCGGTTCTCCTCCAGGCCCATTCGGGAACTCAAGTTGCAACCTCGATTCCACAAACTCATCGTCCAGCACCATATGTGGACACAACCGACCCCCACCAGCTGTGCTAGTCACCTTCTCAACCCAAACCCTCGGAGCATCCGGTGGATCCCCCGGTGGCCTGCCCCTATCTCCAATGTCCACCATCATCGCATCCTGTGCAGCAGCCTCCGGAACCATAACTTCTCTTTCTTTTTGCTACTTGCGATTTTATTGATTTATCTAAACTAACTTTAGAGAAACCATTGACAAATTACATCCAAATTCACAAAAACAACAGTGTTTGCTGGTGAATGCGTTTTTAAAAGCAGTAGACATCACTACTAGACTCTTGTTGCTCTAAAACAATGGTAGCAAGCGCGAGTCTAAAAGCACAAGATCTTAAGTTTCTAACCAAAACATAAATCTCCTTCTTCCTCCGTTTTACATCTTTGTCTCTCCATTGCTCGTCTCTCAGTCTCCCTAACAACACTGCATCACAAAAAGCTTCCGCCTTCAGCTTTTTACTGCATATGAAGACAAGTTTAGGAGCTCAGAAACCAGAATCACGCTCTGCTCTATAAATAATCAAGATTTCTGAAAGGGGTTTTTTATTACCTCCCACGGACAAATCCTGTCGTTACAAACCCGATTGGCCATCTATGAGATTGCTTCGTAAGAGTGTCTTCAGTGACATCTAGTTCCCAGGTTCCAGAAGGTTGTTCCTGGAAGTAAGAACTTACAGAAGATTGAGGGATAGTAACACGCCCGTCTTCACCTTCACTGCAGCTGCAAAACATAATGCAATATACTCTAAATGTGATCCCAAAGTGAAAATAGTTTCATTTGATCACAGTTTGTTGAACATGATTTCTTGAAGATGTTACCTTGATTTTAGCAATGATATGTCTGCAAGAGATGGCGCACATACAACCGCGCCTTCTTCAAAAGACCCTTCCTTGAAAGCATCTAGAAGAACTCTGACGAGGCACAGTTTATTACTGTTCGGATGGATCTCAGCTCTTACTTTTGTTTCATCTTCTTGAAGTGTCTTCTTAACGGCGTCTGCGCTTGGTTTTGAAGCATCGTGAGGAAATAAAAGCAAGTTGTCACTTGTGAAAGTTTGGAGCAAAGTAGTCAGCGAATCTGATGTTCTTGCCACAATTCCATCAAATAGATTACCACCAGAACTGGAAATCTCGGTTCCGTTCGTCTCATTGCTTGTAAGATTTTGATTGGAACTCTCTCCAATAGAACGCGTGGCATGGATAATATTCCACGGAGGTGGAAAGGGAATTCTGAAAGGTCTTATGGCAGGAGGGCGTCGTTGTGCCTTTTCCTCCATGTCTGCAGCCTCACTCAGTGTAAAAGTTGAATATGCTTTACAGTCAGGAAAATCTGATGGGAAAAAGGGCAAACCAGCCTGCAAATTTCAGACATTTTTCAAATTTACGGTTTACTAAAGTTAACATAGCAAGAGAATTTTAACATTATGGGGATAAAAGTTTAAGAGAGTGGAAATATACATCACAAGAAACCCAGCGTTTCTCCCTTTGACCTATTGCATGAGCTCCTTTTGAGAGGAAGGCATTCCAGAAGACTTTGATCCAACTAAGGGGAAGTATTAGAGACCATCTGAAAGAGAATGATAATGATTAAGTGTGGATCATTGAGGACCTTGATTTTGAAGAAAGTCACAGAAACGATTCAACCAAAGTGCAGATTACCCGGTTGGTGCATTCCCGAGTTTTTTATGTTTGAGAAGCAGTAAAGGACAAGACCTCGAACTCCTTTCCCTACTAGATACCTTTGGAACCTCAGCAGCTGGGTTCTCGAGGCAAAGAGAATCCATACGATTTTGATGTTTTTCCCAACACAACACATTCTCTTCTTCTGGAGGGGTCAGATCACTGTTAGCATCCCAGAGGCACTTGAAAACTTCAGTAAAAGTTTCAGGATCAGTTCTGGTTGTTATTTCAAGTGAATTAGTAGGCTCCGTTTTAGCCGTTTCAACTGACACTGTACTATCATCACGTGGACTATTAGGGATTAACCGCGGGTCCATGACAAACTGCGCTAAAATAGCGCAAGATGATATGGTCTCTTCTTTGTAAAGATCAGTAACGACTTTAACTTCAGCATTTTCCATTGAACACTTTCTTAAAATAGAGGGCTCCTCTGAGCTACTGCAAAGAAACAAAAAAAAAAAGAACTTAATATAAGTTATTCCTTTGTTCATTTTCGTTCTTGAAAACCATTCTATATATACTCAGATAGCTCACCTTGTAGCAGGATATAGGGTCTTTTGAAGAAGATGAGATGCTTTTGGACCAAAAATCTCAAATTTTGCAAGTTGACCCTCGAGTGAAACACAATTAACTGAAACACCTGTCTCATTCATCTGAATGAAGCGATTTTTAGGCGTAAATATCTCCACAAGAATATGTAAAGCATTAGGCAAACTACTAAGGAAAAATGTAAGCTGGAGACACCTGAAAACAACTTCAAATACAAGAAAATAACTACCTGTTTTTGACAAGCTAATTGAAGAGAAGCATATCCTTCACTGAAGGAAGAAGCATGGATCCACACCCAAAGTTTCCGAAATTCTACATGATCACCATTTGAGAATGCACCATCAGTTCCTATACAGTCACCATCTTCCTCCTCGTCACTTCTCTTAGGTAACTCAGAAGGTCTCCACATATAAATTACAGGGGAAATCGCTTGGGAAACTGGTGGATTAACATTATAAAGCTGAAGAAAACAAAAAAGTTACGGTTACATCCTGCTTAAGTTGTAGTTTCCAGTTAACAAAAAAAAGTAAGATACGTAGATTCACTACCATGGCGTTTTCATAACTACGGCCTGTGAGAATAGAGTCGAAAACTTCCTTGGAATGAGATGACGGAGAAGGCTCCAGTAACATGTTTAAAACCGACAAGAGTGCGACCTGAGAAATTCAAATCCAAAAGACAATATAGAAAATATTAAATTACAACCAAGGTATAACAAAATTTGAAGAAGAATGTCAAGAATAAGGTAAATGCCTGCCTCTGGACCCTCCAATTGCACAGCAATGATATAACTTGCATCATGGACAAGAACACCTTGCCTAGACTGCTTCAAGACATCCCTAGATCCCCTTCCTCTAAAACCATAAAAAAAAAACAAGCTTAAAATTTTACAAAAAGGTGGAAACTTTTCCGTACTTAAAGAGTAGCAACAACACTAGAAATTCAGAAATAAACCTTCCATGTAAACCAAGAGGAAGATGAAAACCCCAAAGCTTAGTCATAGTAAACCGTTTAGCATGCCAAACATGTGTTCTGAGCCTCTTTGTTCCATCACCAGAAGCAGAAAAACCAGATACAGGATTCCCTTTAAGTTCCATTCTCCTCTTAACTCGTCTAGTGATCGTCGTTTCATGGTGGTCTCCTCCTCTTGATGCTAGGCGGCGGCAAAGCAATGACTCTGAGTTTTGCCTCTTTATATAACGTCTCTTTGCAGGTTGGTTATTGTAAGAATTGGTCCTTCTCCTCTTGTTCCTCTTTGATCGAAAGTCCTTGTTCAAACGATCAGATACAATGGAGTGAAGAGACTCGAGCTCCGCTGCTCTAGCCTCTGAGAACTTCTGAACGTTGATTTTGCGAGGAGCCAGCGACGATAAAGCGACATCTCTTCTCTTATTGTTCCCGTTAGTACTAGTAGCCATTCTTGTGAGTAGATTCGAATAAACCCCCAAAACAACTTTTTAGGGTTGTTGGAAGAACCTAACTTGCAAACCTGAAAGAAGAAAACAAACTAGGGCTTCTATTGGCTTGAAGAAACTGGTTCAGGCAATTTAACGAACAGTTGGCGAGCAAGAAAAGACAACTCTTAGACTAGGGCAGAGACCAGCAAGCCAACAGTTTGCTGAGCTTCACGAATTAGAGTAGCAGTCTGAGGAATATGCAAAAGACGAGATCAAGAGATTTGGTTCGGGAATTCATAATTCTGAAGTTGAAGAAAACTGAGAAAAGGTTTCTCCGATTTTATTATACGACTGGTTTGGTTTGGTCTCTCAACTTTGTAACTTTTGAGTGAGAGAAGAACAAAAGGGGCCTAAATATTATTTTACCAAACTATTGGGCTTAATGGGCCTTATAGCTCAATATATTAAAGAAACTTAATCTGTTTCGCATTGACCGACCGTAGTGAAAATTCCGCCACCGTTAATTTAAGAACATCATTATTATTGTGTAAGTTAACTCTTCGGCTGCAGCTGATCCCTACACAAACAAGGTCGTTACACACCATATATATATCTACATTTGTGGTATGATATCATCATGATATAGTTAGTGATTTTAAGAAAAAAAATTAAATAAGAATCTCAAGGATTGCTGCGATGTATCATTTAAAAGTAGACTATATTTATCATTTCTCATCAGCTAACTTTTCTATCGATTGATAGATGATGATTGATGATGATGATGAACACACAAAGTAACACAATTTAGACTACGGTTTTTAATCTACCACAGAATATTGGACTAGCTAATCCGTATTACAATCAGTTCTAAAATTTCATAGGGAGCCTATCAAGCCAACCATCTTGGTTGATAAAGGAACGACTGGTGAGGTTAAGAACGTATTCTTCACTCTCCTTCTTGAGCCATGGCACTCTCTCTGACGTGTTTGCTCCGGCTCCAATGCAACCATACTCCACAAATGTTGTATGGCCCCTATGATATTACATTGTTGTGTTTTTTTAGTTAATAGTATAATACATAAATTTTGAATATCATAAAATGTAAAAAAAAAAACGTGCATAAGTAAAGAAAAAAAAAAAGAAGATTTGAGAGATTTTACGTACTCTTGGTCTTTTGCTTTCCAAGCATCCCAACCAATTGGCAAAATTACGTCGCTCAACTCGGAACGGTAAAAGATGACACGTGCGTAAGGTTCCCATGCTCGTCCCAGTAAAGCCTTGCCGTTTCCCGTAACGGTGCAGTCATTGAACACGAATCCTCCCTCATCCGTCGGTAACTGGTTTCCTTGCGCTGTTATCGTACCGTACGCTCTGTCTGGTGCATAGATTCCCACCGTCATATTCAACGTGCACCCCTTAATTATTACATTGAACCATTATTAACTTTAGTTAGACACCACGCACGTGACGTGACGCGTGTATTTTTTATACCACGAACGAATTACTAACAATCAAAACGATTATTATATGTAGATATATACCTCGTAAAGGGATCGGGCATAGCCAAAAATGAAGTCGATGCCACCGGTGATAACACATCTTTTGTAGTAATGTCTGCCTAAACAGTCGTACAATGTATCTTGGAAACCATCAAAACTAGAGTCGAGCACTACGTACTTGTCTCCAAGCAATCTCGCAGCTACCGCTGGTTTAATTGGTGTGTCTATAGATTCGATGTTATACGTATTCTACACAGAGAATAACTATATTAATATTATACATACTTATCCATAAATTCTAAATTATATATACAGTGTTTATGATATGTCACCAGTGTGGGGGAAATATAGATAAATGAATTAATTAAGAGACGACGTACTCTGAAAGTGATTCCTGTGATGATGATGTTGTCAGGAAAGGCCGTGAAAGTGGAGCTAGTATCGGTGAATTGATGATCGTTGTAAGCTATTATCGTCTTTTCAATTCCTCTTCCTTGCAAATATACGTATCCTTTATTATATGGTATCTTCACTTTCTCGCTACAATATTTTGTGATTGGTAAAATTCACATTAAAATTTTGTTAAACTGTGTCTATATATTAGTAAGGGAAATGTGACAAAGATCAATATATATATATATATATATATATATAAATATGAAATTAAAACTGTACTTGTAAGTGCCGTTTTCTATGAGGATAAGGATCCAGTTTTGGTTATAAAGAGGGATGGAATCGATTGCACTTTGGATCGTTGTGAAATTTCCGGCGCCGTTAGGATTAACGGAAATGGTGCTGTTTATTTGAATGGAGTATTCACCCCATGCGGTAGATCCGTACATCGATAACAACATCGCCATAAGACACACCTTGTAGTAAGAAGAGTAACATAAACTGTGCAATGCCATTCCCTTCATTTTTTTTTTTATCAATCTTACTTTTAATTGGGTATGAGATAGAAATCCAGAGATATATATATATATATATATATATTGCGTTGAACGTATTAATTACTCTCTAGTTTTAAATCTTTGAATTAGTTAGTCAGAGAGATGAAGAATCAATGATACTCTGTTTTTCTTACCAATAATGTTTTGGTGAATAACAGGGAGATAACCTCCCAGAGATTTCTTACCAAAAATGTTTAGCAATATTGCTATAATTGTTAACGCACCATTTGATATTTAAGATATTTTTGCTATAATTTTGTTACAATAAATTTTACATCTATAGCTAGTAATATTATCATTCCTTGACTGAATAAGAAGTAAATGTATCTTGATTTTCTAATTGTTGGTTAGATAGACACAAATCAGAAGGCTACCATATAAAAAGATAGTGATGGAAGACCAAAATCAATAAAGACTTTTAAAAATGGAGACATTTTCTTATAAATATTTACTGTGAGTAGTAATTAAGAAAGATGATTAGGCATTGTAAAATTAAATCCAGAGATATTATACGATATCTTTATATATATAAATAAGATTTGCTCTGCTTTCTTCTTGAATCTGGACAGACACACGAAGATCGCAGAACTGATGATTAGTCTCTCTCTTTACCTGTTTCATAAGAATAAAAAATATATAATACTGCGAGTAGTAATTAAGAAAGAGGATTTAGTCACTTGTAAAATTAAATCCATCTTTACATACTTAAATCAGACTAGTTAATACGTGTATTAATTACGTTTGATTTGGTCAGATCATTTAGAACTCTAGATCATCTAGAGATATTACATGATACGATATCTTTATAATCCCCTATATAAGATTTGCTCTGCTTTCTTCTTGAACCTCGACAGACACACGAAGATCGCAGAACTGATGATTAGTCATCTCTCTTCACCTGTTTCATAAGAGAAAAAGCAATAAAACAAGTTCAAGTGTCATATGAATATGATTCAAGAAAATAAAAACATAAACACGATATAAATAAATCAAGACTCCAATAATAATAGGTCATTAACCAAAGTATTTAAAAATGAGCGGTTGAATTAAACTTTTAATTCAAGTACTAAGGCAGCAGGTATAAAATATCAAGAGACATAACTTTTTTCTTTCTGTTTTTGGTGATAAGAGTGATTCCATGGCTCTCTAATGGATTCATACCAAACACAGTAAAAAGCAAATTTGGAAAAATACAAAACGAGAGAGAGAGAAAGAGGGAGAGAGTCAAACGGAAAGGGAAAGTTTCCGAAAGTAGAAAGGTAGATCTTGGTTAAGATTCTCAAATTAAAAACAAGATCGAAGGCGTATAAATCATCATATCAAAACCACATATCGCAACAGAAAGATTGGATTAGTCGATTTGGAAAGACAGATCTAGTTTTAAAAAAAAAAAAAACAACAACAATCGAAAAGACAGATTACGAGTTTGTGCGTGAATCTAATCCAACAGCAGAACACACAAAATCTCGTCCATAATAAAGCCTTTCGAATTAGGTTCACGCACAAAACATGTAATACGACTCTTCTAGTATCAGCACACCAATCTTCATCTTTCTCATACAGACTTTTTTTCGCCGACGCAAGGAACAACGAAAAATAAGAGAGAGAGAGAGAGAGAGAGAGAGAGAGAGAGAGAGAGAGAGAGAGAGATTTCCTTATCTATCCTATCACTCACCTATAGAAAAAGAGAGACCTAATTTGTGTATATCCTCGTTTCACACCACGTGTCAGTTTTTAATGGATCTGATTACGATTAAACGTTAAAAGGCTAATTTCAAGCTCACCTTTGTATATGGGCTTTATTTAGTTAGTTAGGCCCAACTTGTTCTTTCTTCCCCTTGCCCCTTATTACTTGACTATTTTTTTACCTCAGAGGTAATTTTATAATAATTACAGGACTCATTTTAATTAAATTCTACAAAATACAGTGCTTTTAATTTAAATTAAACTTATAACTGTAAATCTCATCGCTATATATTGTTCTCACAAAAGTTTCAGCTTTGATTTAGTCAATTAGTCCGTTACTTGTTTTCTAAATTTTGGATATGTTTTTCTGTATACATATCTGGATCGCAATTTGTAAACTCTTGGAAAACATACATACTGTATGTATAAACATTCAAATTTAATTCAGCCGATATGATATTTTTCTTCTATTGTTTTAGTTTATTTATTAGATTACACATATATATATATATATATATACCATTTTCTACTACGTAACACTATTATAGTTACTAAGCGCATATATATCATCCTTATAAATTATACATACAAATAATTATTCGATCATATTTTCCGCAATTTTCTGGGTTTTTTTTTAAAAAAAAGAAGATCAGAATTGGGATATATTTATGTGTTGGGTTTCTAGACGAATAGGGAGTAGGGAGGATATAAGAACATGTGCATGCACG